>NC_133331.1:232899321-233207047 GCF_042186555.1 Aquarana catesbeiana | reverse complement strand
GACTTTTTAAATAAGATGAAAATATATGATATTTTAAACAGACATATTGTTTGGTACCTTAGCCACCTCCCATCTGGGCAAATTAGATATGTGGCCAGGTGGGAGTAATGTTGATGTGGGTGGATATGCCCATAAATCCTTCCACACTGGGTGCTCATGCACACTCTCAGAAGAACCGCTGTGTCACAGATCAGGGTACAGGTCCACTGTGATTGGCCCTGTACAATGTGATCGCTGTGGCTAATCACAGCAATCATAGTCAGCAATAGTAACTAAGGCTGTCATTCATGACGTCATTGATTACTATTGTGTGATTTCTATGATTGGTCACAGCGATCACATGGAAAAGGGACAATCACAGCAGCCCTTTACCATGTGATAGCTGTGGCCAATCACAGCTATGACAGTGTAAACAATGGCATCAAAGTTAGAAATGATTGCCACAGTTAGAGTGTGGTTAGAATGGAGTGAGAGTACGAGTGAGAGGGAGCTGGAGAGGCACTAATTGGAGGCTTCTCTCGGATCAATCAATGCCTGATGCCTGGCGGCTGGTGTTAATCTCTAACTAACTCCTGATGCTTGCTGTCTGATGCTGACACTCAAAATTCTGGCCAGTCTCAGAGTGAATGTGTGCCTCCCCTGATGTCTGCCGTTACCTGCCATTATCTGTGTCCTGTTTACTGGGGATGTGGATTCCGTGGCTGCTGAGATGGCTGATGATTTCAGATTTCAGAATTCGGACATCGCCTGTCTGCTGTAGTGCTGTGAGGACTGTCTATTGAACTATTGGACTGTCTATTGCTTTTTTCCGTTGATCCCAGCATTTGATCCCAGGACTATCATGCGCTACAGTGTACTGCCCGTTTACTCTCTATTTCATCCCATCTCATCTCTCTGGAACGGGCTACCTGCCTTTTCCCACCGGGACCGGAGGGACAGAGGGAGACGCAGAGGGAGACGCAAGGAGATGCCCAGAGGCCCCCGTGCAGCCAGGAAAGAGCTCGGTACCCTCAAAGCCCTCAAAGCCCTCTGAGTGTAATCAGGAGCTGAGTCCTGTTTTGAGCCGAGACCCGCCGAATAAAGCCGAGCGGGTACCTGCGCTATCCGGATCACCAAGCGTGGACGCTCGAGACACTCGGGACACTTGGGATACTCAAGACCTACAGTCTCTAACTGTGAACGTGGGGATATCAGAAGGCGATCCACAGGTTTTCACACAGACCGTCAATCATCAAGCACTGGAATCCAAGATAGGTGAGCTTGCTGGGGAGTTTACTGAGGGGCCTATTGGGGTTCCCATACAGGAAGCTAAAGGAAAACACACACCAGTAAACAAACCGGACACAAGAGCCAAAAAGGGGGTTAATAGCACTAACAATACTACAAGTACCAGTATAATTATTAACATGCAGACGGGGCAAACAGCTGATGGACTTTCGGGTCAGGTTAACCAGCATATACATCAGCTTACACACCAGCATATACGTCAGTATGCACCAACACCCTCTAAAGAAATATCTGGTATAATTGGCACAACTGGTACAGCTGGATCTACCATCCCGGTTTTGCCATCTCTGTCGGCCGATTCGGATACAAATTCCTTTTTTTCTACACTATCTACTAAAGGCAGATATGGACGGAATGACCGCTACTCTACAGCAAGTACTTAGAGAAGAGTTCAAGGAGGTCAAAGAGTCATTGCATAGCTTGACATTCAGGGTAGACACCATTGAACAAAACCAGACTGCAGCAGAACAAAAAATAGCGACTCTGGAGGCTAAGTTAGCGGCACAGTCCCAGTATCTACACAATGTGCGACTTCAACAGGACAATTTAGAAAATAGGAGCAGGAGGAATAACTTAAAAATTTGGGGTATCCCTGAGACCACGTCCGCTAAAGAGCTGCGCCCCACTGTTACGGTCATATTAAATAAAATCCTGGGGAGGGATTCGACAGCGGATATTGAACTAGACAGAGTTCATCGGATACAAGGCAATGCTCCTTTGTCAGATGGTAGACCAAGGGACACCCTATGCAGAGTACATTTCTATATTATTAAAGAAGAAATTATCCGGAAGGCATGGTCATGGGTACTATTGATTTTAATGGAGCAACTATACAGATTCTGCTGGACCTTTCAAAATATACTTTACAGATGCGTCGTAGCATGAAGCCCCTATTAGACAAATTACGTGAAGAAGGTGCTACATATAGATGGGGTTTCCCCTTTTCCCTGCATATACAGAAAGGCCAACAATTTTTTGTACTACGTGCACACACCCAATTGCCAGATATGTTCGCTAGACTGTCTATGACACCTATTCTGCTTCGTGACTGGACTGACACTGAAACTGGCTTGATATAGCATGATTGAACTTAATTTATCAGATATTCTATTCTCTACAAATAGTAATGACTTCTAAATAATGCTTTGACAAAGTACTGATTTGCTAATCCTTTATTTATCTGTTTATATATAGCGTTTCGAAGCAAGAATCACCCCCCTCGATCTCACTATGGTTAAAAAAAGTAGCAGATATATACGCCATGGAAAAAGGCATTGCGATTACACAGGGTAAGGTGGAGAAATTTAATAAAAAAATGAAATTCATGGTCTCTTCTGGTCTGCACCAGGGAGTACGGATATGCGCTCGGAGAGCAGGATGGGTCATTATGAGGCGGGGGGGGGGGAGCGAGAGAATCTAAATAATGCCATAGGGAAATTTTTGTATTTGGGTTTTTTTTTTCTTCTCTTTCTTTTTCTTTTTCTGTCTTGTTTGATAATAAGTCATATGTGTCTACTAAAAGCTGAATCACAATGTGCTCAGTTATACTCTGCAAATTGGAAGCAGCGATAATGATATTTGTTTTATATGTGTATATATATATATATATATATATATATATATATATATATGAAAATGTATTTTTTTCTTTTTCTGTGTTTGAAAAAATAAAATATAGAATTTAAAAAAAAAAAAAAGAAATGATTGCTTAGTGTACAAAGAAATCCTGATCAAATCCCAGAGCAGTACAGTGTCACTATAGTGGTGTTATGCAAAAAAGAAAATTGTAAAAAAGTAAAACACAAATTGATATACTCACCAGAACAAGTCCAGTGTCCCTATGGTTACATTGTTTTGCTATGGCGGTGATCATGTACAGTGGCTGGCTGCTCTGATATTGCTGTATATCATTGTCGACAGCCATGGTCACTGATCATCGCCACAGCACTACAATGTCACCAGACCAGTGCTGGCAGTCAGTGTCCCTAATCACCACCACACCAGTCAGTGTCTCTAATCACTGCTACTCAGTTACTGTGTCCCTGGTCACCGCCACACCAGTTATATTGTTCCTGATCACCACCACACCGGTCACAGTGTCACCGATCACCACCACACCATTTACAGTGTTCCGATCACCAATACACCAGTCCCAGTGTCCCTGATCACCACTACACCATTCACAATATCCCTATTCAAAGCCACACCAGTCCCAGTGCCCCTGATCACTGCCAAACCAGTCATAGTGTCACCAAAATGACTGCAAAAAGCAGTTCCCATGGGTAATGCACTCTAAGTAGCCATCTGTGTTTCAATCGCTTTTCATATAGCATTTGACATTGTATTGCCTCCTCATCACCTGCTTTAACCCCTTGAATGGCTCACAACTGGAAGGTGTACAGGGGGTAGGATAATATAGAGTTCAGCCACACTATCACTATAATATTCTACTCTCGTGGCTAGAGGGATCCCAGCCAGCACACACACAGGGAACAGACAACTGGCCCCCACCCTGATTTGATTAAGTTGAACACACCCCTAAAACTCAGTGTTTCCTTTAGGCGGCCGACAGGGGCGTACAAATGGGGGTCGGGGGGCAGTCTGCCCCATGTGCCACACATTGGGGGTGTTAGTGGCGTTGCTATGGAGGTGCGCTGTGCACCTGGGTCGTGACACTGACACCATCCAGAGAGAGGGCGGCAAGTGCCCTGGCTCTGGCTGCTCCCTTTGGTTGTTTTTTTATCAGCATGAACACCCCCCCAGCGCCGCAGACACACTAGCCTGGTCTGTCTGGTCACTGTTTTCTTCCTGCTCTAGCTCCACCCTCCACTGCTGCCCTGCAGAGCCAGGCCTGTTCTCTGCATGGGCGGCACGGCTGATGTTACACGGTGTGTCCACAGACCACAGACCTCCGGAGTCTGGACCTCTCTAGCTGAGGATGAGAGCCCGAGGTGAGCTGCTTGAGTTGAGTGCCTGGTGATAAGGGGGTGTGGGTTGGCATGCATGGTATCCACCGTGGCTTCCCAGTGGATATGAGCTGGCACACGTCCTGAGCTAGTGTGAGAAGAGGCCGGAGGGAGGGGTGTTTGTGTCTATTCTGCCAGTGCCACCCTGTGCTGGTCTGATAACAGAGAAGGGGGGGGGGTTGTTGCTGTGTCCACAACCATCCAGGTATAGTGTAGAGTGACTGACACCTCTTGCTTGTCCCATCTATTGTCACTGGCTGCCGTGGATGAACAGTATTGGCTGTTATTACAAGGAGCGGGAGGGGATGTCCACCCCCCCATCCCACCACTCCGCTCTGGTTTCCAATTCCACAAAGAGACCTGAACAAAGCTGGATATGCCTTTGATTGTGTCTCCGATGCAGAAACCCGGAAGCAACATTACATCGTCACTTCTGGTTTACTCAACAGCGCCATTTTTGTGCAAATTTGTGCAATAGATATTATTGAAAAAAATAGTACCATAAATAAAGTGCTAAATTAGTTAAAGTGCTATATAAAGTGACATTGCAAGTGCAAAATTGCATGAAACACATATATAGTGACAACGTATGTGCAAATTTACATAGAAACGCATAAAATTGCTAAATAATCACATAACCTTCAAGTTGCAAAAAAACGCATATAAAGTGACATTGCATGTGCAAAATTGCATAGAAATGCATAAAATTGCTACATAACCTTCAAATTGCATGGAATAAAAAGGTGCTAATGCTGATGAAGTCCAACAGTGCACATGAATAGAGAAAATTAAAAAATAAAATAGAAGTGCATAAAGTTGCTACATAACAGCATAATCTTCAAATTGCATAGAATAAAAAGGTGCTAATGCTGACAAAATATGAAGTAGAGTCCAACAGTGCACATGAATAGAAAAAATTGAATTAAAAAATAAAATAAAAATAAGGTGCGGTGAAGTGCTATGCTTCAAGTGACAGTCACTGAAAATACATTCTTTCAGTGCATAGGTGATGTGAATCCTCTTCAGTATATAAACACCTCAGGTGTGCAGTGGCTACCTTATCTTACCGCTGTAAAGTAATTCCATAAGATACCACACCTGAATGTTGTGTACAGGCACCTATTATCTGGATCACATAGAGGAGTGCTACATCCTTGTACCAGCTACTTACATTCCTCCTCATTACTCTGCTATATTTTCAGAGACCTTTATCCACAGAGCTCCTAAATTTTAATAAATGCAAAGCTTTGTTTATAGTACATTACTGAGGTGGCTCTAAAAGGGGACACGCCACGGGAGTTTAAAATCACTTCTTTGTGTGTATTGGAAGTATTATAGGCCGGCCTGGGATTCCCCTTTAGCCATAGCATTTGACACACATCAATAGCGTGTTTGGGGGAGCCTATTTAATCTGTGTATATTGTTATTTACCATTTTATTTGTTGCATAGTGTTACTGACTGTTTTTTTTAAACTGTTTCAACCAAGTCCTGGCTACTTACACAGGGCTTGGCTGACTAATGTTAATCTAAACTTTATTCTACTCCAAGTAAACTTGAAGTACAAAACTGTGTTGTGTATTAATATCAGGCTATTCTATTAACCATCTTGCTAGGTGTACCAGTGGGGCTGGGACAGTTCTTTGGGGTTGAGAGGCAGAGCAACGGACTGAACCAATAAAAAGCAGCTCTTTCGGTGGTTTTGCTACATCTATATGCCTCCGTGACAGTGGACAGCCTCCCAGGTGAACATAAAGTAAAAAGGAGAGTGGGACCCAAATCGTGAAGTACTCACATAATGAAACAGGTAAAAAATGAGATAAAAACGAGCAGCGAGCTTGTGGCCTGATGTCACTTCCGGTGCCCGTGTAAGCCAATCCAATGCGTATAGTCACGATCACGTGACTTCATCAGAGAATGAAAAATGGGGCTAGGAAGCGTCCTTAAATAGGTTAGCTAATATTAATTCCGAGCGGCCATTTTCTTGTAGCCTATGTATAAAAACATGGCGGCCATTTTCCAATAGATATCCTGGACGTTCTATGGCCACGACCATTTTCTTGTGGTCTAACAAAGGTAAACAAAGTGGCGGCCATTTTCCGACTAATGTCCAGGTAGAACATAGAATTATAATCTAGACTACAACCATGAAAAAATGTGGAGCTAAAGCAGAGGGGAATTAAAATATTTTTACTAGATAAAAAAGTTACATAGCTAGAATGAAAAAAAAACTGTTTAAATGTGTTTTTTTTTTTTAAAATGGGTATATTTAGTAGCCAGACAAGGAGGGCATTCAAAAAATGAGTGTCATTGCATTAAAGGGACAAATGAAGCGCCGTGTGTAAATATAGAATCATATAGCCCCCGGAAATGATGTCATAATCTCCTTGGAGAATAATACAGTAAATCACATAAAAACACATAAAAATACAAGGGATCTTTGCTTAAGGGATCAGGAAGGTAACAGAGGTCTTAGGAGGTAGTATAAATTAAGTGAACCAAATAGACAATAAAAGTTCCACTAATGGTAATCCATTATTCAACAAATTAAAAATCGCTCAAAAAACAGTTAAGATCAAATTCAATGTTTAGTCATTGGGGGTGTTTTTTGTATGGTTCAATCCCCCAAAACTTAAGGTGAGTAGGGTCCTTATTGTGGTGTGTGGTGAAATGTTTAGAGACACTGGGGGTTATTTATGAAAGGCAAATCCACTTTGCACTACAAGTGCAAACTACAAGTGCAAAGTGCACTTGAAATTGCATTGAAAGTGCACTTGGAAGTGCAGTCGCTGTAAATCTGAGGGGTAGATCTGAAATGAGGGGAAGCTCTGCTGATTTTATTATCCAATCACGTGCAAGCTAAAATGCAGTTTTTTTATTTTCCTTGCATGTCCCCTCGGATCAACAGCGACTGCACTTCCAAGTGCACTTTCAGTGCAATTTCAAGTGCACTTCGCACTTGTAGTTTGCACTTGTAGTGCAAAGTGGATTTGCCTTTAGTAAATAACCCCCATTATGTTTGTCAAACCCTTTAATTATATTCTGGACTTGTTCTTTAATGCGTACCTTCAATGGTCTTTTTCTCCGTCCTATATATTGTAACCTTCTGCTACATTCTAATGCATATACCGCCCCCTCTGTATTGCATCCTATGAAGTCCTTGACCTCATAGACATTGCCTGTACTGGTGGAAGTGAATGAAAATGTATTTTCCACCGGTCGTCTTGTTTTGGTGCATGCAAAGCAGCGTTTGCACAGGAAGAATCCTTTTCCCGTAAAAAACGTAAAGCTTTTAATTGGTGGATAAGGTATGTTTTTGACAATTTTATTCCTTAACGTATGGGCCCTCTTATATACAAATTTAGGCCTATCTTGTATAGGGATGAGCCGAACACCACCCGGTTCGGTTCGCACCAGAACCTGCGAACGGACCGAAAACGTACGAACGTTAGAACCCCATTAAAGTCTATGGAACTCGAATGTTCAAAATCAAAAGTGCTAATTTTAAAAGCTAATTTGCATGGTATTGTCCTAAAAAGGGTTTGGGGACCCAGGTCCTGCCCCAGGGGACATGTATCAATGCAAAAAAAAAGTTTTAAAAATGGCTGTTTTTTTCAGGAGAAGTGATTTTAACCACTTGACGACCGCCTCACGCCAATTTACGTCGGCAAGGTGGCACGGACAGGCAAAATCACGTACATATACGTGATTTGCCTTCCACGGGTGGGGGGTCCAATCGGTCCCCCCCCCCCGGTGCCCGAGGCGGTCGCCATTTCTTCCCGGGCGATGAGAGGTGAGGGGGAGGCCATCCATTGTTGGCCACCCCCTCCCGATCGCTCCCGGCGAATGAGAATGCTTCCTTTCCCTCTGTAATGTAAACAGAGGGAAAGGAAGTGATGTCATCCCTCCTCGAGTCGGTCTTTTTGATCCGGCGCCGAGGAGAGAAGACATCAAGTAAGTCTGCACAACACTACACTAACAGTAGAACACGCCAGGCACACTTGTCACCCCCCATCACCCCCCGATCACCCCCCGATCACCCCCCTGTACCCCCTGTCACTCTGACACCAATAGCATTTTTTTTTTTTTTTGCATTGGTGTCAGTTTGTGTCAGTTACAAGTGTTAGGGCAGTTAGGTTAGCCCCCTTTAGGTCTAGGGTACCCCCCCTTAGGTCCAGGGTACCCCCCTAACCCCCCCTAAAAAAAGTTAACCCCTTGATTACCCCCCGTCACCAGTGTCGCTAAGCGATCGTTTTTCTGATCGCTGTATTAGTGACACAGGTGACGCTAGTTAGGGAGGTAAGTATATAGGTTCGCTGTCAGTGTTTTATAGCGACAGGGACCCCCATATACTACCTGCTAAAGGTTTTAACCCCCTGATTGCTCCCTAGTTAACCCTTTCACCAGCGATCACCGTATAAGTGTTACGGGTGACGCTGGTTAGCTAGTTTGTTTTTTGTAGTTTATTACAGTTTATTACAGTTTATTATAGTTTTAGGGCACCCGCCGTTTATTACCCTATAAAGGTTTAACCCCCTAATTGCCCGGCGGTGATATAAATTACATTTTTAGGGTCAGATAAGGTCTGCGTCGCCCCAGGCAGCGTCAGGTTAGCGCCAGTACCGCTAAAACCCACGCACGCAGCATACACCTCCCTTAGTGCTATAGTATCTGAGCGGATCGATATCTGATCCGATCAGATCTATACTCCCCAGCAGTTTAGGGTTCCCTGAAACGCAGTGTTAGCGGGATCAGCCCAGATACCTGCTAGCACCTGTGTTTTGCTCCTCGGCCCAGCCCTGCCCAGCCCACCCAAGTGCAGTATCGATCGATAACTGACACTTACAAAACACTAAGCACACATAACTGCAGCGTTCGCAGAGTCAGGCCTGATCCCTGCGATCGCTAACAGTTTTTTGGTAGCGTTTTGATACAGTCGCTGACAGTCAGGAGCTTTTTTGCCTGTGAGTCTCACTAGTGTACCCCTAAATTTAGAGCCCAAAATGGCAAATCGAAGGTACACTAGTGAAGAGGCCTACACGTTTCTGAGTATGACAGATAGTGAAGAGGAAGTCACTCATCTGTCAAGTTCAGGCTCAGAATACGAACCTGTAGAGGACAGCGGCTCCATGACAGATAGCTCTGACGACAGAGTTGTGGTCCCTGCTAAGGTCAGGCGTACCAGACCCCAATCTTCTTCTGTCCTTGAAGTGCAAGAACCGCAGGGCTCTCGTATGGAGCAGAGAAGTACTAGCGCCGCTATTCCTTCTGGTGAACTGGCAAGCACCAGCGGCCTAGTACACCCTGGTCGTACATCCAGCACTGCAGTATCACGTGGTGACGTGGCGAGTCCCATAAGTGCAGTTCAAGCTGGCGAGGTGGCAAGCACTAGTAGTGTCCCGCTGCCACCAAGAAGACAAAGACAGGCCCGTCGTGCCCATAGTGCCCTTCCTGCTGCATTGGCCAATCCGAATTGGGAACCCTCCACTTCTGCAGCACCCGTACTTCCCCCTTTCACTGGCCAACCCGGAATTCAGGTGGAAACAGTTGACTTTACGCCACTGGATTTTTATTCACTGTTTTTCACCGAAGATCTCTATAGATCTATTGTGGACCAAAGCAATTTATACGCTGGTCAACACATCGCCGCTAATCCCCAGTCCTCCCTTGCCAGAGATTGGAGACCAATTACGGTCTCCGAATTTAAGACCTTTCTGGGCCTTTCCCTCCTCATGGGGTTGAATAAAAAGAGTAAGTTGCGGTCATATTGGTCCACTGACCCAATTTACCATTCACCCTTGTTCTCTGCTTCCATGGCCAGGGCACGATACAAGCAGATTTTGCGGTTCATGCACTTCAATGAACTCTGTCGTCCTCGTGGAGACCCTGCATACGATCGGCTCTACAAAATTCGGCCCCTCGTAAACCACTTCAACCAACGTTTTGCAGACTTGTTTACCCCCCATCAAGTTGTCTGCATTGATGAGTCCCTGATTAAATTTTCTGGCCGCTTGTCATTCAAACAGTACCTTCCCAGCAAGCGTGCCAGATACGGGGTCAAGATGTATAAGCTCTGTGACAGGGCCACAGGCTATACATATAGTTTTATGGTTTACGAGGGCAAAGATAGTCACGTAGAGCCGACAAACTGCCCTGACTACATAGGAAGCGCTGGCAAGATAGTGTGGGACTTGGTGTCACCCTTATTCGGAAAGGGGTACCACTTGTACGTGGACAATTATTATACGAGCGTGCCACTTTTTAGTCACTTGTTTGATCAGCAGATTGGAGCATGTGGCACCGTGCGACCTAATCGCCGGGGCTTTCCCCAGCGGCTTGTAGATTCCCGTCTTAGGCTGGGGGAGAGAGCCTGCTTGAAGTATAATAATTTGCTCGCTATGAAGTGGAGGGATAAGAAGAATGTTTTCGTTCTCACCTCCCTTCATGCAGACACGACGACCCAAATTCCTACGGCGACTGGTGTTGTGGAGAAACCCCTCTGTGTCCACGAATACAACCTTAATATGGGAGGGGTGGACCTCAACGACCAGTTGTTGGCGCCGTACCTAGTTGCCCGTAAGGCCAGACGCTGGTACAAAAAAGTGTCTGTTTATTTATTTCAATTGGCTTTGCTGAACGCTCATGTGCTATACAGAGCTTCAGGACAGACTGGATCCTTCCTTAAATTCCAGGAAGAGATCGTCAGAGCCCTTCTGTTTCCAGATGGTGCTCTACCTCACCTTCCCCAACCAAATGCAGTAAGCCGGCTGCATGAGCGGCATTTTCTTTATGCCATCCCGAGTACCCCTACCCAACGAGCCCCCCAAAAAAGATGTCGTGCCTGCAGCAAGCGCGGATTTAGGCATGACACCCGGTCTTATTGTCCCTCCTGTCCTGGCAATCCTGGTCTTTGCATGGGTGAATGCTTTGAACGCTACCATACATTAGTTGAGTATTAGCGTAGGGTTCAGCACTGCACAGACTAGGCACACTAACACAGGGTCTCCCAAGATGCCATTGCATTTTGAGAGACCCAAACCTGGAACGAGTTACAAAAGTTAAAAGTTACTAAAAAAAAGTGTAAAAAAAAAATAAAAACACAAAAAAAAATATAAAATAAAAAAACCAAAAATAGTTGTTGTTTTATTGTTCTCTCTCTCTCTATTCTCTCTCTATTGTTCTGCTCTTTTTTACTCTATTCTATTCTGCAATGTTTTATTGTTATTATGTTTTACCATGTTTGCTTTTCAGATTTTTTATACTTTACCGTTTACTGTGTTTTGTTGGTAACCATTTTATTGTTTTCAGGTACGCCATTCAGTTGCAGCGCGGATTTATTTATCTTGACAGCAACAGCATTTGCTCCCACGATATATAAAGCCGTGACTCCAGCGCTGTCGGAGGTGATTTCACCACCACAGTTACATACTTCAGCATATATGCCGAAGCGTGGGGGCAGCAGTGGGTGGAGGAGCAATTTGCTCCTGCCTTTTGCGGGAGGATGCCCCCATGCTTCGGCATATATATATTTTAGGCACAGGTTGCGTTAAATGTTTTATTTTTTACTATGTTTTTTTTTTTGTATTTGCTTTGCAGGTATGGTAAGTCTTACTGTTATACTGTAATGTTACTTTGTTTTATTGTTAACCATCATTTGCTTAGCAGGTACGCCATTCAGTTGCAGCACGGATTTATTTATCTTGACAGCAACAGCGTTTGCTCCCACGATATATAAAGCCGTGACTCCAGCGCTGTCGGAGGTGATTTCACCACCACAGTTACATACTTCAGCATATATGCCGAAGCGTGGGGGCAGCAGTGGGTGGAGGAGCAATTTGCTCCTGCCTTTTGCGGGAGGATGCCCCCATGCTTCGGCATATATATATTTTAGGCACAGGTTGTGTTAAATGTTTTATTTTTTACTATGTTTTTTTTTTTTGTATTTGCTTTGCAGGTATGGTAAGTCTTACTGTTATACTGTAATGTTACTTTGGTTTATTGTTAACCATCATTTGCTTAGCAGGTACGCCATTCAGTTGCAGCGCGGATTTATTTATCTTGACAGCAACAGCGTTTGCTCCCACGATATATAAAGCCGTGACTCCAGCGCTGTCGGAGGTGATTTCACCACCACAGTTACATACTTCAGCATATATGCCGAAGCGTGGGGGCAGCAGTGGGTGGAGGAGCAATTTGCTCCTGCCTTTTGCGGGAGAATGCCCCCATGCTTCGGCATATATATATTTTAGGCACAGGTTGCGTTAAATGTTTTATTTTTTACTATGTTTTTTTTTTTTGTATTTGCTTTGCAGGTATGGTAAGTCTTACTGTTATACTGTAATGTTACTTTGTTTTATTGTTAACCATCATTTGCTTAGCAGGTACGCCATTCAGTTGCAGCGCGGATTTATTTATCTTGACAGCAACAGCGTTTGCTCCCACGATATATAAAGCCATGACTCCAGCGCTGTCGGAGGTGATTTCACCACCACAGTTATATACTTCAGCATATATGCCGAAGCGTGGGGGCAGCAGTGGGTATACCCACCGATCAATATCTTTTTTTCGTTCAGCCCACAGGCTGCATGAAAAAAAAGTTTACAATATATGCCTAACAAGGACCAGCAACGTACTGGTATGTTGCTGGACTTTGAGTGGTTATACCAGAATGATGCCTGCAGGTTTAGGTATCATCTTGGTATCATTCTTTTCAGCCAGCGGTCGGCTTTCATGTAAAAGCAATCCTAGTGGCTAATTAGCCTCTAGACTGCTTTTGCAAGCAGTGGGAGGGAATGCCCCCCCCCACCGTCTTCCATGTTTTTCTCTGGCTTTCCTGTCCCAACAGGGAACCTGAAAATGCAGCCGGTGATTCAGCCAGCTGACCATAGAGCTGATCAGAGACCAGAATGGCTCCAAACATCTCTATGGCCTAAGAAACCGGAAGCTATGAGCATTTCATGACTTAGATTTCGCCGAATGTAAACAGCGCCATTGGGAAATTGGGAAAGCATTTTATCACACCGATCTTGGTGTGGTCAGATGCTTTGAGGGCAGAGGAGAGATCTAGGGTCTAATAGAGCCCAATTTTTAAAAAAAAGAGTACCTGTCACTACCTATTGCTATCATAGGGGATATTTACATTCCCTGAGATAACAATAAAATTAATAAAAAAAAAATAAAAATGAAAGGAACAGTTTAAAAATAAGATAAAAAAGCAAAAAAATAATAAAGAAAAAAAAAAAAAAAAAAAAAAAAAGCACCCCTGTCCCCCCCTGCTCTCGCGCAAAGGCGAACGCAAGCGTCGGTCTGGCGTCAAATGTAAACAGCAATTGCACCATGCATGTGAGGTATCACCGCGAAGGACAGAATGAGGGCAGTAATTTTAGCAGTAGACCTCCTCTGTAAATCTAAAGTGGTAACCTGTAAAGGCTTTTAAAGGCTTTTAAAAATGTATTTATTTTGTCGCCGCTGCGCGTTTGTGTGCAATTTTAAAGCATGTCATGTTTGGTATCCATGTACTCGGCCTAAGATCATCTTTTTTATTTCATCAAACATTTGGGCAATATAGTGTGTTTTAGTGCATTAAAATTTAAAAAAGTGTGTTTTTTCCCCAAAAAATGTGTTTGAAAAATCGCTGCGCAAATACTGTGTGAAAAAAAAATATGAAACACCCACCATTTCAATCTGTAGGGCATTTGCTTTAAAAAAATATATAATGTTTGGGGGTTCAAAGTAATTTTCTTGCAAAAAAAATTATTTTTTCATGTAATCAAAAAGTGTCAGAAAGGGCTTTGTCTTCAAGTGGTTAGAAGAGTGGGTGATGTGTGACATAAGCTTCTAAATGTTGTGCATAAAATGCCAGGACAGTTCAAACCCCCCCAAATGACCCCATTTTGGAAAGTAGACACCCCAAGCTATTTGCTGAGAGGCATGTCGAGTCCATGGAATATTTTATATTGTGACACAAGTTGCGGGAAAGAGACAAATCTTTTTTTTTTTTTTTTTGCACAAAGTTGTCACTAAATGATATATTGCTCAAACATGCCATGGGAATATGTGAAATTACACCCCAAAATACATTCTGTTGCTTCTCCTAAGTATGGGGATACCACATGTGTGGGACTTTTTGGGAGCCTAGCCGCACACGGGACCCCGAAAACCAAGCACCGCCTTCAGGCTTTCTAAGGGCGTAAATTTTTGATTTCACTCTTCACTGCCTAGCACAGTTTCGGAGGCCATGGAATGCCCAGATGGCACACCCCCCCCCCCCCCCCAAATGACCCCATTTTGGAAAATAGACATCCCAAGCTATTTGCTGAGAGGTATAGTGAGTATTTTGCAGACCTCACTTTTTGTCACAAACTTTCGAAAAATGAAAAAAGAAAAAAAAATACATTTTTCTTGTCTTTCTTCATTTTCAAAAACAAATGAGAGCTGCAAAATACTCACTATGCCTCTCAGCAAATAGCTTGGGGTGTCTACTTTCCAAAATGGGGTCATTTGGGGGGGTTTTGTGCCATCTTGGCATTTTATGGCCTTCAAAACTGTGATAGGTAGTGAGGAGTGAAATCACAACATTACGCCCTTAGAAATCCTGAAGGCGGTGCTTGGTTTTCGGGGCCCCGTACGCGGCTAGGCTCCCAAAAAGTCCCACACATGTGGTATCCCCATACTCAGGAGAAGCAGCTAAATGTATTTTGGGGTGCAATTCCACATATGCCCATGGCCTGTGTGAGAAATATATCATTAAGTGACAACTTTGTGCAAAAAAAAAAAAAAATTGTCACTTTCCCGCAACTTGTGTCAAAAAAAAAAGTATTCCATGGACTCAACATGCCTCTCAGCAAATAGCTTGGGGTGTCTACTTTCCAAAATGGGGTCATTTGGGGGGGTTTTGTGCCATCTGGGCATTTTATGGGCTTCAAAACTGTGATAGGTAGTGAGGAGTGAAATCAAAAATTTATGCCCTTTGAAATCCTGAAGGCGGTGATGGGTTTTCGGGGCCCCGTACGCGGCTAGGCTCCCAAAAAGTCCCACACATGTGGTATCCCCATACTCAGGAGAAGCAGCTGAATGTATTTTGTGGTGCAATTCCACATAGGCCCATGGCCTGTGTGAGCAATATATCATTTAGTGACAACTTTTTGTAAATATTTTTTTTTTTTTTTTGTCATTATTCAATCACTTGGGACAAAAAAAATAAATATTCAATGGGTTCAACATGCCTCTCAGCAATTTCCTTGGGGTGTCTACTTTCCAAAATGGGGTCATTTGGGGGGGTTTTGTACTGCCCTGCAATTTTAGCACCTCAAGAAATGACATTGGCAGTCATAAACTAAAAGCTATGTAAATTCCAGAAAATGTACCCTAGTTTGTAGACACTATAACTTTTGCGCAAACCAATAAATATACACTTATTGACATTTTTTTTACCAAAGACATGTGGCCGAATAAATTTTGGCCTAAATGTATGACTAAAATTGAGTTTATTGGATTTTTTTTATAACAAAAAGTAGAAAATATCATTTTTTTTCAAAATTTTTGGTCTTTTTCCGTTTATAGCGCAAAAAATAAAAACCGCAGAGGTGATCAAATGCCATCAAAAGAAAGCTCTATTTGTGGGAAGAAAAGGACGCAAATTTAGTTTGGGTACAGCATTGCATGACCGCGCAATTAAAAGTTAAAGCGACGCAGTGCCAAATTGGAAAAAGACCTCTGGTCCTTAGGCAGCATAATGGTACGGGGCTCAAGTGGTTAATGATGCTTGAAGTGAAAAAAAAAGTGAAATATTCCTTTAAATATCATACCTGGGGGTGTCTATAGTATGCCTGTAAAGTGGCGCGTGTTTCCTGTGCTTAGAACAGTCCCTGCACAAAATGACATTTTTAAAAGAATAAAAGTAATTTAAAACTGCTTACGGCTTTAAAGCGGGATTCCGTCCCTGAAAAAAAAAAAAAAATTAAAAGTCAGCATCTACAAACACTGTAACAAACAAGTACTTACCTGTCCTGGGTGCCCGCAATGTCGGCCACCCGAGGCCGACCCATCCCTCGGCTCTCGGGTCCCGGCACCGCCATCCTAAGTAAGGGAAACAGGCAGTGGAGCCTTGCGGCTTCACTGCCAGTTTCCTACTGTGCACGCATGGTGTTCTGGGAACATGCGCAGTTCCCAGAAGGCAACGGGGCCACTCACCGAGGAGCAGAACACGCCGCGGAATAGGAAGAGGCAGATTAGGAAGACTGCCTAGCAACAAGGGTTTAGGTAAGTTTAATTTTTTTTTTTTTCAAATGTTTTTTTTTTTATTTTTTTAGGATTTTTCATGCAATTTTTTTTTTTTTTTTAGGGTGACCCTCCACTTTAATGTAATGTCCGGTCCCGGTAATATGGATGAAAATCAGTGAGACAAATGGCATGGCTAACCCCCAGTCCATTACCAGGCCCTTTGGGTCTTGTATGGATATTAAGGGAAACCCCGCACCCAAATTAAAAAAAGGAAAGGCCTGGGGCCCTATGTACTCTGAACAGCAGTATACAGGTGGTGCAAACAAGACAGGGACTGTAGGTTTGTTGTTAAGTAGAATCTGTTTGTAATTTTTAACTGGTACATTTTTAACATGTTTAGCTCCAGCCAAAAAATCTATTTTTAAGCTTTTTGAAAAACATAGGGAAGGGTTATCACCCCTGTGACATTTGTTTTGCTGTCTGTGCTACTCTTCAGAAGATTTCACCTCACTTTCTGTCACAATGACAAATGTTTTTAGAAAATTTGGGGGTTTTAGTGAAACAAGGATTGGTGATAAAGCATCAGTGGAAAGTAGAAACGTTTTTTTCCATATTAACTCTTACAGGAGAGAATTTCTCTTCCTAGGGGTAGATTTCATCTTACTTCCTGTTGTCTCCTTCCGTTTGCAAGTAGGAGTCGTTTGTAAGTTGGATGTTTGAAAGTAGGGTCCTGCCCTATATACTCTGCAGAAATTTGGGCCTTAGGTGTTGGTGTTGCCACAGCACTGTAAGCCCTCACAGTTACTCTTGGTGGGCGCAGGAACGGGCTCTGTTATGAAATATTAGATCAAGAATTGTAATTACATGCCCCTGTTGAACAGGGTGAGAAAAATGGGCCTTTGGTGGTGGTGGTGCTGGTGCCACAACACTGTAAGTCCTCACAATTACTCTTGGTGGGCGCAGAAACGGGCCCTGCTGTGAAATATTAGATCAAGAATTGTAATTACATGCACCTGTTGAACAGGGGCAGAAAAATTGGGCACTTGGTGGTGGTGGTGCTGGTGCCACAACACTGTAAGTCCTCACAGTTACTCTTGGTGGGCGCTGGAACGGGCCCTGCTGTGAAATATTAGATCAAGAATTGTAATTACATGTCCCTGTTGAACAAGGGCAGAAAAATTGGGCCTTAGGCACTAGTGCTGGTGCCACAACACTGCAACCCCTCACAGATACTCAAGTTGGAGCGCAGGAATGAGCCCTGCTGCAAAGTATTGCATCAAAAATTGTAATTACACGCCCCTGTTAAACAGGGCCTGAAAAATTGGGCCTTAGGCACTGGTGCTGGTGCCACAACTCTGCAACCCCTCACAGATACTCTAGTTGGAGCGCAGGGATGAGCCCTGCTGCAAAGTATTGCATCAAAAATTGTAATTACACGCCCCTGGTGGTGGCACCCAGAAACAAAAATATTCTTACAAGCTATCAGCATGATCATTGAGGAGGAAGAGTATATTTACTCAGCATAACAGGATAGTCACTCAGCATCAGCATAAGCAGTCTTGAAGGGATCTGACATTTCAAAAAAATTTATTCGGTTACATCAGCATCAGGTGCTTGGTATCTGGTGGTTTTCCAAGACTGATTCATTTTTATGAAGGTCAGTCGATCAATCGGTGGACAGGTGAACCCTGTGATCGGTTACAAAGCCTCCAGCAGCACTGAATGTGCGTACCAAAATAACGCTGGATGCAGGATAGGCCAGTAGCTCAACTGCATACTGTGCAAGCTCTGGCCAGTGATCCATTCTCAAGACCCAGTAACCCAAAGAATTTTCGGTGGGAAAGGTGTCCAAGTCAGATCTTGCCCCTAGGTATTCCTGAACCATGTAAAACAGATGCTGGCGATGGTTGCTGGAACCGATCATACCTTGGGGCTGCGGACTAAAAAATTGTCTGAATGCATTGGTCAGACGGACACCTTCTCCACCGCTCCTTCTTTGACTGACCGAAGCCTCGGCAACACGTTGTCCAGGAACAGGAGTTTGTAATCTCCCAGTCTCTGGGAACGCGTTGCATAGACCTTTCTGCAAGCCTCCTGAAGATGTTTCATCCTCTGCTCCCTCTGCGATGGCATGATAAGGTCTGCAACCTTACTCTTGTAACGTGGATCAAGGAGGGTTGCCAGTCAGTAACAATCCCTCTCCTTGATACCACGAATATGAGGATCCTTCCGCAGGCTTTGCAGGATGAGGGAGGCCATGCAGCGTAGTTTTGCTGAGGCATTCGGTCCAGAGAACTCTGGGTCACTAAGGACGACATGATCCACAGCCACCTCCTCCTAGCCACGTACAAGTCCATGGGTTTCTTGGGACTGTAAAGGATCCCTTAAAGACTGCTGCTGATGCTGAGTGCCAGGCTCCACTTCCATGCTGACACAATCCTCCTCCTCCTCTTCCTGTGTGATCCACGGGCACACATTAACACTGTCTGGATAAAGGGGGCTTTGAGAGCTAAGGAAGTCCTCCTCTTCCTGCCTCTGTTCTGCCTCAAGTACCCTGTCCATTATTCCACGTAGGGTGTGCTCCAACAGGTGGACAAGGGGGACAGTGTCACTGATGCATGCACTGTCACTGATCACCATCCTTGTGGCCTCCTCAAATGGTGACAGGATAGTGCATGCATCCCTGATCATGGCCCACTGGCGTTGGAAAAAAAAAACAAGCTCCCCTAACCCTGTCCTGGTGCCATAGTCGCATAGGTACTCATTGATGGCCCTCTGCTGCGTGTGCAGCCGCTGCAGCATGGCCAATGTTGAGCTCCACCTAGTGGGCATGTCACAGATTAGGTGGTTCTTGGGCAGGTTAAATTCCTTTTGGAGGTCAGCCAGCCGAGCACTGGCATTATATGACCGGCGGAAATGCACACAGACTTTCCTGGCCTGCCTCAGGACATTCTGTAAGCCCAGGTACCTGCCCAAGAACCGCTGCACCACCAAGTTAAGGACGTGAGCCAAACAGGGCACATGGGTCAGTTGTCCCTGTCGGAGGGTGGAGAGGAGGTTGGTGCCATTGTCGCAAACCACCATTCCTGACTTAAGTTGGTGTGGCATCAACCACCTCTGAGCCTGCCCCTGCAGAGCTGACAGAATCTCTGCCCCAGTGTGGCTCCTGTTCCCCAAGCACACCAGCTCAAGTACCGCATGGCATCTTTTGGCCTGCATACTTGCGTAGCCCCTTGAACGCTTATGGAGCACCACTGGTTCCGAGGACAAACCACAGGAAGAGGCCATGGAGGAAGAAGAAGAGGAGGGGGTGGAGGAGATAGGTGTGCCAGAATCATCAGTAGTGGCATTTTGGAGGCGTGGTGGCGGAACAACCTCCAACACTACTGCACCTTGTCCTGCATCCTTCCCAGCTGCCAGCAGAGTCACCCAATGCACCGTGAAACTTAGGTAACGTCCCTGTCCATGCCTGCTGGACCATGAGTCAGCGGTAATATGCACCTTACCGCTGACTGCCCTGTCCAGCGAGGCCAAGACATTGCATTCCACATGCTGGTAGAGAGTTGCAATCACCTTCCGTGAGAAAAAGTGGCGTTTGGGAACCTGCCGCTGAGGAACCGCACATTCCACAAACTCACGGAAGGGGCAGAGTCTACCAACTGTTGGCAATTTTGCCAAGCTAGCATTCAACCGCTGGGCATGTGGATGTCTGGGAGTGAACTTCTTTCAGGTAGCTATACTGTAGGTGCAACTGTGCAGATTACACAGTAGAGTAACTGGAAATACATCAAGAGCCTACACAAGCAACTGGCTTCAGGTAGCTATACTGTAGGTGCAACTGTGCAGAGTACACAGTACAGTTACTGGAAATACCTCAAGAGCCTACACAAGCACCTGGCTTCAGGTAGCAATACTGTAGGTGCAACTGTGCAGGGTACACAGTACAGTAACTGGAAATACGTCAAGAGCCTACACAAGCACCTGGCTTCAGGTAGCTATACTGTAGGTGCAACTGTGCAGGGTACACAGTACAGTAACTGGAAATACGTCAAGGGCCTACACAAGCACCTGGCTTCAGGTAGCTATACTGTATGTGCAACTGTGCAGGGTACAAAGTACAGTAACTGGAAATACGTCAAGAGCCTACACAAGCACCTGGCTTCAGGTAGCTATACTGTAGGTGCAACTGTGCAGGGTACACAATACATGAACTGGAAATACGTCAAGCGCCTACACAAGCACCTGGCTTCAGGTAGCTATATACTGTAGGTGCAATTGTGCAGGGTACACAGTACAGTAACTGGAAATACGTCAAGAGCCTACACAAGCACCTGGCTTCAGGTAGCTATCCTGTAGGTGCAACTGTGCAGGGTACACAGTACAGTAACTGGAAATACGTCAAGCGCCTCCACAAACACCTGGCTTCAGGTAGCTATCCTGTAGGTGCAACTGTGCAGGGTACACAGTACAGTAACTGGAAATACGTCAAGAGCCTACACAAGCACCTGGCTTCAGGTAGCTATACTGTAGGTGCAACTGTGCAGGGTACACAGTACAGTAACTGGAAATACGTCAAGAGCCTACACAAGCACCTAGCTTCAGGTAGCTATACTGTACGTGCAACTGTGCAGGGTACACAGTACAGTAACTGGAAATACGTCAAGAGCCTACACAAGCACCTGGCTTCAGGTAGCTATACTGTAGGTGCAACTGTGCAGGGTACACAGTACAGTAACTGGAAATACGTCAAGCGCCTACACAAGCACCTGGCTTCAAGTAGCTATATACTGTAGGTGCAACTGTGCAGAGTACACAGTACAGTTACTGGAAATACGTCAAGCGCCTACACAAGCACCTGGCTTCAGGTAGCTATATACTGTAGGTGCAATTGTGCAGGGTACACAGTACAGTAACTGGAAATACGTCAAGAGCCTACACAAGCACCTGGCTTCGGGTAGCTATCCTGTAGGTGCAACTGTGCAGGGTACACAGTACAGTAACTGGAAATACGTCAAGCGCCTCCACAAACACCTGACTTCAGGTAGCTATCCTGTAGGTGCAACTGTGCAGGGTACACAGTACAGTAACTGGAAATACGTCAAGAGCCTACACAAGCACCTGGCTTCAGGTATATATACTGTAGGTGCAACTGTGCAGGGTACACATTACAGTAACTGGAAATATGTCAGGAGCCTACACAAGCACCTGGCTTCAGGTAGCTATACTGTAGGTGCAACTGTGCAGGGTACACAGTACAGTAACTGGAAATACGTCAAGAGCCTACACAAGCACCTAGCTTCAGGTAGCTATACTGTAGGTGCAACTGTGCAGGGTACACAGTACAGTAACTGGAAATACGTCAAGCGCCTACACAAGCACCTGGCTTCAAGTAGCTATATACTGTAGGTGCAACTGTGCAGAGTACACAGTACAGTTACTGGAAATACGTCAAGCGCCTACACAAGCACCTGGCTTCAGGTAGCTATATACTGTAGGTGCAACTGTGCAGGGTACACAGTACAGTAACTGGAAATACGTCAAGAGCCTACACAAGCACCTGGCTTCAGGTAGCTATACTGTAGGTGCAACTGTGCAGGGTACACAGTACAGTAACTGGAAATACGTCAAGCGCCTACACAAGCACCTGGCTTCAGGTAGCTATATACTGTAGGTGCAACTGTGCAGGGCACACAGTACAGTAACTGGAAATGCGTCAAGAGCCTACAAAAGCACCTGGCTTCAGGTAGCTATACTGTAGGTGCAATTGTGCAGGGTACACAGTACAGTAACTGGAAATACATCAAGAGCTTACACAAGTATCTGACTTCAGGTAGCTATACTGTAGGTGCAACTGTGCAGGGTACACAGTACAGTAACTGGAAATACGTCAAGCGCCTCCACAAACACCTGGCTTCAGGTAGCTATCCTGTAGGTGCAACTGTGCAGGGTGCAGGAAATACGTCAAGAGCCTACATAAGCACCTAGCATTTATTACAACACGTGTTACCTTACAGCGGTAAGGTAAGTTAGCCACTGTACACCTGAGGTGTTTATACACTGAAGAGGATTCACATCACCTATGCACCGAAAGACTGTATTTTCACTGACTGTCACATGAAGCACAGCACTTCACCGCACCTTATTTTTACTTTATTTTTTAATTACATTTTTTCTATTCATGTGCACTGTTGGAATCTACCTCATATTTTGTCCGCATTAGCACCTTTTTATTATATGCAATTTGAAGGTTATGTGATTATGTAGCAATTTTATGTGTTTCTATGCAATTTTGCAAATGCAGTGTCACTTTATATGCGTTTTTTGGCAACTTGAAGGTTATGTGATTATTTAGCAATTTTATGCGTTTCTATGCAAATTTGCATTTTATGCAATTTGACACATGCAATTTCACTTTATATAGCACTTTAACTTATTTAGCACTTTATTTATGATACAAATTTTTTCACTAGAGCGCGACACCATATATCGATTTTTACCTATTGTTGGTGCGGTTTGACCAGTTCGGTGTCTGCTGCAGCTAGTGCTCCATTGTTTATTGTTGTCCTGGTAGCGCAGAGATATAGTTACATAGTTACATAGTAGGTGAGGTTGAAAAAAGACACAAGTCCATCAAGTCCAACCTATGTGTGTGATTATGTGTCAGTATTTAATTACATATCCCTGTATGTTGCGGTCATTCAGGTGATTATCTAATAGTTTCTTGAAGCTATCAATGCTCCCCGCTGAGACCACCGCCTGTGGAAGGGAATTCCACATCCTTGCCGCTCTTACAGTAAAGAACCCTCTACGTAGTTTAAGGTTAAACCTCTTTTCTTCTAATTGTAATGAGTGGCCACGAGTTTTATTAAACTCTCTTCTGCGAAAAAGTTTTATCCCTATTGTGGGGTCACCAGTACAGTATTTGTAAATTGAAATCATATCCCCTCTCAAGCGTCTCTTCTCCAGAGAGAATAAGTTCAGTGCTCGCAACCTTTCCTCATAACTAAGATCCTCCAGACCCTTTATTAGCTTTGTTGCCCTTCTTTGTACTCGCTCTATTTCCAGTACATCCCTCCTAAGGACTGGTGCCCAGAACTGGACAGCATACTCCAGGTGCGGCCGGACCAGAGTCTTGTAGAGCGGGAGAATTATCGTTTTATCTCTGGAGTTGATCCCCCTTTTAATGCATGCCAATATTCTGTTTGCTTTATTAGCAGCAGCTTGGCATTGCATGCCATTGCTGAGCCTATCATCTACTAGGACCCCCAGGTCCTTTTCCATCCTAGATTCCCCCAGAGGTTCTCCCCCCAGTGTATAGATTGCATTCATATTTTTGCCACCCAAATGCATTATTTTACATTTTTCTACATTGAACCTCATTTGCCATGTAGTCGCCCCCACCATTATTTTGTTCAGGTCTTTTTGCAAGGTTTCCACATCCTGCGGAGAAGTTATTGCCCTGCTTAGCTTAGTATCGTCTGCAAATACAGAGATTGAACTGTTTATCCCATCCTCCAGGTCGTTTATAAACAAATTAAATAGGATTGGTCCCAGCACAGAACCCTGGGGAACCCCACTACCCACCCCTGACCAATCTGAGTACTCCCCATTTATCACAACCCTCTGAACACGCCCTTGTAGCCAGTTTTCAATCCATGTACTCACCCTATGGTCCATGCCAACGGACCTTATTTTGTACAGTAAACGTTTATGGGGAACTGTGTCAAATGCTTTTGCAAAATCCAGATACACCACGTCTACGGGCCTTCCTTTATCTAGATGGCAACTCACCTCCTCATAGAAGGTTAATAGATTGGTTTGGCAAGAACGATTCTTCATGAATCCATGCTGATTACTGCTAATGATTAGGGATGAGCTTCGAGTTCGAGTCAAACTCATGTTCGACTCGAACATTGGCTGTTCGCAAGTTCGCCGAACAGCGAACAATTTGGGGTGTTCGCGGCAAATTCGAATGCCGCGGAACACCCTTTAAAAGTCTATGGGAGAAATCAAAAGTGCTAATTTTAAAGGCTAATATGCAAGTTATTGTCATAAAAAGTGTTTGGGGACCCAGGTCCTGCCCCAGGGGACATGGATCAATGCAAAAAAAAGTTTTAAAAACGGCCGTTTTTTCAGGAGCAGTGATTTTAATAATGCTTAAAGTCAAACAATAAAAGTGTAATATCCCTTTAAATTTCGTACCTGGGGGGTGTCTATAGTATGCCTGTAAAGGGGCGCATGTTTCCTGTGTTTAGAACAGTCTGACAGCAAAATGACATTTTGAAGGAAAAAACTCATTTAAAACTACCCGCGGCTATTGCATTGCCGACAATACACATAGAAGTTCATTGATAAAAACGGCATGGGAATTCCCCAAAGGGGAACCCCGAACCAAAATTAAAAAAAAAAAATGACGTGGGGGTCCCCCTAAATTCCATACCAGGCCCTTCAGGTCTGGTATGGATATTAAGGGGAACCCCGGCCAAAATTAAAAAAAAAAATGACGTGGGGTTCCCCCTAAATTCCATACCAGACCCTTGAGGTCTGGTATGGATTTTAAGGGGAACCCCGCGCCAAAAAAAAAAAAAAAAACGGCGTGGGGTCCCCCAAAAATCCATACCAGACCCTTATCCGAGCACGCAACCTGGCAGGCCGCAGGAAAAGAGGGGGGGGATGAGAGTGCGGCCCCCCCCCTCCTGAACCGTACCAGGCCACATGCCCTCAACATTGGGAGGGTGCTTTGGGGTAGCCCCCCAAAACACCTTGTCCCCATGTTGATGAGGACAAGGGCCTCATCCCCACAACCCTGGCCGGTGGTTGTGGGGGTCTGCGGGCGGGGGGCTTATCGGAATCTGGAAGCCCCCTTTAACAAGGGGAACCCCAGATCCCGCCCCCCCCGTGTGAAATGGTAAGGGGGTACCCCTACCATTTCACTAAAAAACTGTCAAAAATGTTAAAAATGACAAGAGACAGTTTTTGACAATTCCTTTATTTAAATACTTCTTCTTTCTTCTATCTTCCTTCATCTTCTGGTTCTTCTGGCTCTTCTGGTTCTTCCTCCGGCGTTCTCGTCCAGCATCTCCTCCGTGGCGTCTTCTATCTTCTTCTCCTCGGGCCGCTCCGCACCCATGGCATGGGGGAGGCTCCCGCTCTTCTCTTCTTCTTCATCTTCTTCTCTTCTTCTTTTCTTCTCTTCTTCATTTTCTTCTCCGGGCCGCTCCACATCCATGCTAGCATGGCGGGAGGCTCCTGCTGTGTGACGGCGCTCCTCGTCTGACAGTTCTTAAATAACGGGGGGCGGGGCCACCCGGTGACCCCGCCCCCCTCTGACGCACGGTGACTTGACGGGACTTCCCTGTGACGTCACGGGGAATGCCACAGGGAAGTCCCGTCATGTCCCGTGCGTCAGAGGGGGCGGGGTCACCGGGTGGCCCCGCCCCCCGTTATTTAAGAACTGTCAGACGAGGAGCGCCGTCACACAGCGGGAGCCTCCCTCCATGCTAGCATGGATGCGGAGCGGCCCGGAGAAGAAAATGAAGAAGAGAAGAAGAGAAGAAGATGAAGAAGAAGAGAAGAGCGGGAGCCTCCCCCCATGCCATGGGTGCGGAGCGGCCCGAGGAGAAGAAGATAGAAGACGCCGCGGAGTAGATGCTGGATGAGAACGCCGGAGGAAGAACCAGAAGAGCCAGAAGAACCAGAAGAACCAGAAGATGAAGGAAAATAGAAGAAAGAAGAAGTATTTAAATAAAGGAATTGTCAAAAACTGTCTCTTGTAATTTTTAACATTTTTGACAGTTTTTTAGTGAAATGGTAGGGGTACTTTTGTACCCCCTTACCATTTCACACAGGGGGGGGCCGGGATCTGGGGGTCCCCTTGTTAAAGGGGGCTTCCAGATTCCGATAAGCCCCCCGCCCGCAGACCCCCACAACCACCGGCCAGGGTTGTGGGGATGAGGCCCTTGTCCTCATCAACATGGGGACAAGGTGTTTTGGGGGGCTACCCCAAAGCACCCTCCCAATGTTGAGGGCATGTGGCCTGGTACGGTTCAGGAGGGGGGGGCGCACTCTCGTCCCCCCCTCTTTTCCTGCGGCCTGCCAGGTTGCGTGCTCGGATAAGGGTCTGGTATGGATTTTTGGGGGGACCCCACGCCGTTTTTTTTTTTTTTTTTTTTGGCGCGGGGTTCCCCTTAAAATCCCCACGTCATTTTTTTTTTTAAATTTTGGCCGGGGTTCCCCTTAATATCCATACCAGACCTGAAGGGCCTGGTATGGAATTTAGGGGGACTCCCACGTCATTTTTTTTTTTTAATTTTGGTTCGGGGTTCCCCTTTGGGGAATTCCCATGCCGTTTTTATCAATGAACTTCTATGTGTATTGTCGGCAATGCAATAGCCGCGGGTAGTTTTAAATGAGTTTTTTCCTTCAAAATGTCATTTTGCTGTCAGACTGTTCTAAACACAGGAAACATGCGCCCCTTTACAGGCATACTATAGACACCCCCCAGGTACGAAATTTAAAGGGATATTACACTTTTATTGTTTGACTTTAAGCATTATTAAAATCACTGCTCCTGAAAAAATGGCCGTTTTTAAAACTTTTTTTTGCATTGATCCATGTCCCCTGGGGCAGGACCTGGGTCCCCAAACACTTTTTATGACAATAACTTGCATATTAGCCTTTAAAATTAGCACTTTTGATTATTCATGTTCGTGTCCCATAGACTTTAACGGTGTTCGCGTGTTCGAACGAACTTTTTTCCTGTTCGCATGTTCTGGTGCGAACCGAACAGGGGGGTGTTCAGCTCATCCCTACTAATGATATCATTCTTATTACTAAAATCTTGTATATAGTCCTTTATCATCCCCTCCAAGAGTTTACATACTATTGATGTTAGGCTAACTGGTCTGTAATTCCCAGGGATGTTTTTTGGGCCCTATTAAAATATTGGTGCTACATTGGCTTTTCTCCAATCAGCTGGTACCATTCCAGTCAATAGACTGTCTGTAAAAATTAGGAACAATGGTCTGGCAATCACCTGACTGAGTTCCCTAAGTACCCTCGGATGCAAGCCATCTGGTCCCGGTGATTTATTAATGTTAAGTTTCTCAAGTCTAATTTTAATTCCGTCCTCTGTTAACCATGTAGGTGCTTCCTGTGTTGTGTCATGAGGATAAACACTGCAGTTTTGGTTACTGAAGCCCCCCGATTCACTTGTGAATACTGAGGAGAAGAATAAATTCAATACCTTCGCCATCTCCCCATCCTTTGTAACCAGATGTCCTTCCTCATTCTTTATGGGGCCAATATGGTCTGTCCTCCCTTTTTTACTGTTTACATACTTAAAGAATTTCTTGGGATTTTTTTTGCTCTCCTCCGCTATGTGTCTTTCATGTTCTATCTTAGCCGTCCTAATTGCACTCTTACATTTCTTATTGCATTCTTTATAAAGTCTGAATGCTGAGGATGATCCCTCAACCTTGTATTTTTTGAAGGCCTTCTCCTTTGCTTTTATATGCATTTTTACATTGGAGTTAAGCCATCCAGGATTTTTGTTCGCTCTTTTAAATTTATTACCCAATGGGATACATTGGCTAATGCCCTTATTTAATATGCTCTTAAAGCAAACCCATCTCTCCTCCGTATTCTTTGTTCCTAATATTTTATCCCAATTTATGCCTTTTAGCAAGGTTTGTAGTTTAGGGAAGTTGGCTCTTTTGAAATTTAGTGTCTTTGTGTTCCCTTCATGTTTCCTATTTGTGTGATTTATACTGAAACTAATTGACCTGTGATCGCTGTTACCTAAATTGCCCCGTATTTCCACATCTGTGATCAGGTCTGTATTGTTGGTAATCCGTAGATCCAGTAATGTTTTATTTCTAGTTGGTGCGTCTACCATCTGACCCATAAAATTGTCCTGCAAGACATTAAGGAACTGGCGAGCCTTAAATGAATGCGCGGTTCCCTCCGCCCAGTCTATGTCTGGATAATTAAAATCCCCCATTATGATAACACTTCCCATCCTTGCTGCTAATCCAATTTGTGATAGGAGATCCGTCTCCACTTCCTCCCTCAGGTTAGGGGGCCTATAGCATACTCCCAGTATTATTTTCCCCTTAGCTTCATCCCTTTGGAGCTCTACCCATAAGGATTCCACCTCCTCACTAGCTCCCTCAGTGATGTCATCTCTCACATTCACTTGTACATTATTCTTGATATATAGGCATACCCCTCCCCCTTTTTTACCCTCTCTATCCTTGCGGTATAGGGTATACTCTTGAATGTTTGCCAGCCAATCATGAGAGCTGTTGAACCAGGTCTCTGAAATTCCCACAAAATCCAAATCCTTCTTGTACAACAGTATCTCTAGTTCACCCATCTTGTCCGCCATGCTCCTGGCATTGGTGAACATGCCACATAGTTTAGACCGGTCGCATATTGTCCTCGTATTGGGTGTTTCAAGATTGCAACTAGGACTTGCTACTATACTCACCTTGTGTTTTTGTGCTTTGGTTAACCTACCACTAATGCCCCCAATACTACCCTCTGGAATATCTTCTGCGCTGGCTATCACTGTCTCTGGACCCTCCCCCCCATCGCCTAGTTTAAAAACCCCTCTAACTTTTTGGCCATCTTCATTCCCAGCAGATCTGCACCCTCCTCATTTAGGTGATATTCTTTCCTATTTAAATATTATTGAAAACAATACAAATTTTTGTGGGTGTTTTTACATTTTAAAGTTGGGGGGGAAGGTGCCAGATAGGGATGAGCTTCGAGTTCGAGTCAAACTCATGTTCGACTCGAACATCGGCTGTTCGCAAGTTCGCCGAACAGCGAACAATTTGGGGTGTTCGCGGCAAATTCGAATGCCGCGGAACACCCTTTAAAAGTCTATGGGAGCAATCAAAAGTGCTAATTTTAAAGGCTTATATGCAAGTTATTGTCATAAAAAGTGTTTGGAGACCTGGGTCCTGCCCCAGGGGACATGGATCAATGCAAAAAAGTTTTAAAAACGTCCGTTTTTTCGGGAGCAGTGATTTTAATAATGCTTAAAGTGAAACAATAAAAATGTAATATCCCCCCTTCTTTTTCTGCGGCCTGCCAGGTTGCGTGCTCGGATAAAGGTTCTGGGATGGATTTTTGGGGGGACCCCACGCCGTTTGTTTTTAAATTTTGGCCGGGGTTCCCCTTAATATCCATACCAGACCTGAAGGGCCTAGTATGGCATTTAGGGGGACCCCCACGTCATTTTTTTTTTTTAAATTTTGGTTCGGGGTTCCCCTTTGAGGAATTCCCATGCCGTTTTTATCAATGAACTTCTATGTGTATTGTCGGACCGGCAATGCATTAATAGCCGCGAGTAGTTTTAAATGACTTTTTTTCCTTTGAAATGTCATTTTGCTGTCAGACTGTTCTAAACACTGGAAACATGCGCCCCTTTACAGGCATACTATAGACACCCCCCAGGTACGAAATTTAAAGGGATATTACACTTTTATTGTTTCACTTTAAGCATTATTAAAATCACTGCTACCGAAAAAACGGCCGTTTTTAAAACTTTTTTTGTATTGATCCTTGTCCCCTGGGGCAGGACTCAGGTCCCCAAACACTTTTTATGACAATACCATGAATATAAGCCTTTAAAATTAGCACTTTTGATTTCTCCCATAGACTTTTAAAGGGTGTTCCGGGGCATTCGAATTTGCCGCGAACACCCCAAATTGTTCGCTGTTCGGCGAACTTGCGAACAGCCGATGTTCGAGTCGAGCATGAGTTTGACTCGAACTCGAAGCTCATCCCTATCTGGCACCCTGCGGTACTTGGCGACGGTGAGAAGCCTGCAGGACTTGAAGTTCTCAACAGGCATCTCCCCCCAGGCTCTGGGGATCATTATCCTGGAGACCTGTTCTGCCATCATCCAGGTCCTGCAGAAGGATTATATGAAGGTAAGATTTTTATCCTTTAATATCACATTTTATTGTATTTAATGTTTGCTAATGTATTGTATTTCTTTCCTCATTCCCTAATTACCATGATGTAATATGCTGTGAATGTCCCCTTTGTCCTCATGCATGCTGGATTTTTATGTAATTATTTTTTTGTCCTTCATACATATTTGCCTTCACTTACCTCCCCAGCATCGTCTCCTGGCCCTATATTCACCTCATGTAGTCACTTAACAATGTATTTTATCAGCTCCATAGTAGTGCTTTACCCCAAACACCCCCTAAAATGTTTTAAAATGCGATTTGTGCTTTAAATTCAGGCAGAGTGCCAGAGGCTTTTTTTGGGGGTCCCCAAATAATTTTTAACCCTCCCTCCCCCCAACTGCTAAGTCAGCTGATACCAATTCTCTATCTATCCTCAATCATCTATCTGCTGACTTTGCCAAACCCATACACACTATATCAATCTCTTTTGTGGTCAGATTTATGGATGAATTCCCCAAAGCATATAGTGCAAGGGCCTGCCTGTATACTTTCAAATGGTACTGTTTGAAGTTTCTGTATACTATTATTATCTTGATAGGTAATAGCAGGATGTCCAAATGTGCTCAAATGTGTACAATGTGTATTTATATCTTTGTATTATGACACTTCTTACTTGTCCAGTGGGCTGCCAATAGTGTAACTAAGGAGGGGCTGTTCAAAGTAATACCCATTATTTAGGCATTAATCTCTCATGAAGTGGAGAGGGTTACCTGTCCAAGAGTCCCCCCCCTCTAATGTTAGAAATGGCCCATGGGGGGGGGAATCTGATAGGTGTACCTTTATACTTTGGTCTTTAAAAACTCCCTCAAATAAATGTTATCTTGATGTTGGCCAAGAATGTTTGTGTCTAATCTGCTTTCCCTGTTTATGTGAAAAATGACTAATTTTTTTTTTTTTTTTTGACTCCACAGTTTCCTTCCATGCCACAGGAATGGCAGACTGTGGCCTCCCACTTTGCCCAGCGGTGGGACTTTCCTAACTGCGGAGGGGCAATTGATGGGGAACACGTCCACATCGTCCCACCACCCAACTCGGGGTCATACTATTATAATTATAAGGGGTTCAATAGTATTGTGATGTTGGCGGTGGTGTCGGCTACTTATGAGCTCCTCTATGTGGACGTGGGGAAGAATGGCCGGATGTCCGATGGTGGAGTCATTGCCCAGACGGAGTTCTACAGGCGTCTCCAGAATGGCAGCTTGGACTTGCCACCTCCAGAAGACAATATGGAAGGACTCCCATTCGTCTTTGTTGCGGATGAAGCGTTTGCGCTGGGGGACCATCTTATGCGGCCATTCCCGATGAGGACCCTCACCCCGGACCAGAGGGTTTTTAATTACCGGCTGGCCAGAGCCAGAAGAGTGGTGGAGAACACGTTTGGAATCATGGCCAGCCGGTTCCGCCTATTTCTTACACCCATACATATGGCGGAGTATAAACTGAATCATATAATCCTGGCATGCTGTGTTCTACACAACTTTTTACGGCAACATTCTGCCAACTATGCTGGCTCAGTTGGGCCTGAGGCTGGAATTCAAAATGAAACAACCCTGACGGCGCTTGAAAGTGGCCGTCCTGGCTTGCCCCCCCTGAGTGCCCGTGATGTCTGACTAAGATACCTTGAATACTTTGTGGGTAGGGGGGCTATCAATATGCCAATGTCTGAAACCTTTTTATAATAAAAAAAAACTACTCAAATCTTTGGTGACATTTACTGCTTGTGTTTGTTTTAGCTGACCCTGACAGAAATGTGGTGAGTCCTGAAAATGGCGTGATTGTGTAACCTTACAAAGCACTGTTGGGTGTTATTTACTAAAGGCAAAGACACTTTGTACTACAAGTGCACTTGAAACTGTACTGAAACTGCACTTGTAGTGCAAAGTGGATTTGCCCTTAGGAAATAACATTCATTGTCACAGAAAACACCAATCAGAGCACCACAAAAGTATTGCAGCGTTGAGACAATAATCCACACATTCTTGATTGACAATCTTTTTAATACCAGCACAATAACATGTGCATTTAGAAAAGGTTTTTAAAACAAACCAACATGTTTGTTGTATAACAATTTTTGGGGTCACATTAGAAAAAGTAGCAATGTTCATTTAAGATAAAACAGGCATGTTTAAAAACAACAAGAAAGACACAAATTTGGAACTTACAAAGTTCACTTTTGGTAGAACTTGAAGGCAATATCAGACATGAGTATTTACAAACTGTTTGATATTGCGTTCAGATGGGGTGAAGTCACCCCAGGAAAAGCCAAATTTTGAAGATGCACACAAATTTACGAATGTCAACATATGCTACCTGCCATCACGCGGGATCAAGGGACATGTTTTGGGGGTGCAACCCCTTCCTCACAGCTACTTTATTATTGAGGAAGGGGTTGCACCCCCAAAACGCGTCCATTGATCTCCCGTGATGGCAGATAGCACATGTTGACACACTGTGTGCTTCTTTAAAATTTGGCTTTTCTCAAATTTGACAAAAAATGTCTAAAATTTGTAGCACACAAAAAACAAAGGGATTTGGAGGGGTTTTAAACTCTCCCTAAAACATTAATGAGGTTCTTCAGTTTTTGAAGAACATCATTGATGTTTTTCTTGATGTTTTCCAAGTCCCTATTACACCCCATGATCTCCCCGATCAGGATCTGTGCACTTTCCAGGGTGAAAGGATCTGGATCCACAACATCACGATCACCTAAAAAGATAGAAACCAAAAAACACCATGTATTATAAATATGCCGGCATCCATCTCTTACCTGAGCCTGTGGTCGCAGACACTCACCTGTTGTGGTGCCAATTTCCACCACGTCTTCCTCCTCCTGCTCTGCTTGTCTTGGGTGGATTTCCCCTTCTTCCAGAGGTAGGGGGTCTCTGGTCTCCTCGGATGAGGGGTGTCCTCAGAGTCTTTTCTCCCCTATGTAAAAAAAAATAGGTATACTTAGCACACAGATATTTGATGGCAGAACTATTAATATGAAACATTGCTTGGAAGTGGGGTACAATTTTTGGCAGTTCCAAGATGTAAAATTTTTAGTGTCCTTTGTCAAACTTCAATACTTTACCTGTTTTGTACAAGCTTCACAGATGGAGACACCCCTATAGTATACACTGGAGCACCTGTGTGGGCCCCCTAATAAAAAGGGTGTTCTTGTGTCCCACACTAGTGCTCCAGCATCCAGATGTGTAACCAGCTGCTGAGTGTCCTCTCCTTACACAGAATCTAGTTTGCATTTCATTCTAGTAACAAACCCATCTACACAAACAAATTAGTTTCAGACAAGTAGGCCCTAAAAAATGTGGGCAAATGCATATGGCCAAAACAATGGTGTTTTATAGGACGAACGAACAATGTTTTATACGAACGAATAATGTGCCCATGAACATGAAAGTTGCCTTTTGAAACTGGATAACAGTTAAGAAAAGCACATGGAGCAGCACGAACGTAATAAACATAAAGAATAGGAACGCAGGACAACTACTTACTTTTTTGCAGCACTCTCCGGATCTTTCGGTACTGCTCATGCTCTCTTAATTTCAGGTCCGACCACCGCTTCCTGAGCTGATCTTTAATCGTTGTACCCCGAAATTCCGGTGCAGACTCTTGACCACTTTCGCCATGATCTTGGCCTTTCTGACATTGGGGTAAGGTCCATACTTCCCGTCAAAGTCAGCCTTCTTCAGGATGTCGACCATCTCCAACATCTCCCCAAAGGACATATTCGATGCCTTAAATCTTCTCCTTCTGGATCCAGACGTTTCAGGCTCCGGGCTTTCCTCCTCCTCCTCCTCGTTGCTGTAATTAGCACGCACCTGCTGTGTCTCCGCCATGTGCTCTTCCCCCACTGCGCCGAATGAAAAGAGGCAGGGAATAGACTAGAAAGAACGTCAGGGGCGGGCAGAGTTACATGCATGCGCAGTGTGTATAAAGCGTAACACGCATGAATAGTACGTACGATCTGTGAGCGGAGGAAGGAGTATCCGAGGCACCGATCGTGATAACGAAGGTAAGAGCAAAACTTGGGCCTATACTGCTTCTAGATTGAGGCCTATATTGTAACAAGATTAGGAGAGTTTTGCCTGACATTAGGGTTTGTTTTGTGTTGTGTCTTGCAGATAAAATGGATGGCTTCAATGACCACAACTTCCTCCCCCTGTTCATAGACAAGTACAGGGAGCTGCCCTGTCTGTGGCAGGTGAAACATCCACATTACAATAATAAACAAAAGAGGCAGACAGCGCTGGAGAAACTGCTGGAGTTGGTGAAGCCGGTGGTCCCCACAGCAAACATCCCCTATTTATAAGCCAAAATTGGTCTGAGGAGCACTTATCTTAGGGAGCGCAAGAAGGTCACGGATTCCCAGGGTTCCAGAGCTGCAGCAGATGACATTTATGTCCCCAGGCTGTGGTACTATGAGAGACTGCGATTTCTGTCAGACCAGACTGGAGTCAGGGAATCCCTCTCAACCCTTCCTTCCACTCTTCCTTCCACCCCAGCTGAGGCTTTCGATGTCCAACCTGGGACTTCCAGCCAGGAAGAAGTGGAGGAGCCCAGCTTGAGCCAGGTATAGTATTCTTCTACAGATTTCTGGTCAATAAATAAATGATGTTTACTAGATTTTATTATTGATCACTAATTGCTGATTTAATACAGTTTTTTACATATCAATAGAGAGTAGTGGGCAAAAATAATTGGGACAAGAATGAAAAATGCTGGGCTCAGAAGGATAGTATGTTATATTTGTTAACATTCAATTTGCAACAGTCATGAGGTGAAAATTGTGTGTGATTGATGAAGAAAAAACTAAAACTATGTCCCTTTTTCATACACAGGAAGACCTCAGCCAGGACGAGGCTCTGGAATGTGGCAGCCAGGAGGAGGCTGTGGAATGTGGCAGCCAGGATGAGGCGGGGGTTAGTGGCAGCCAGGAGGAGGCGGGGCTAAGTGGCAGCCAGGAGAAGCCTGGGACCAGTAGGAGCCTGACCGAATCGCAGGTTCCTCCCCTCCGCCTTCCAAACAAAAGACCCAGGAAGGGGAGTCACGTGCAGGATTCAGCTCTCAGGCTCATTCAGGAGGCTTCTGCATCCCTCAGAGCCTTACCCACTCCTGAAGAGGCCTTTGCCTGCATGGCTGCCACCAAACTGAAGGGCATGCAGGAGGGTCAACGCTTCGTGTGTGTGAAAATTCTTTATAAAGTCCTAACTAAGGGGGTGAGTGGCAAAATCACACCCAATACTGACGTGATTGAGTTGGACCATCCTCCTCCTCCTCCTGCCTCAACTCCACCACCACAGCCACAGAGTGGAAGGAAGCGTGTAAGGAAGACCAGAGAGTGATGGCCCTGGGTTCAGTCTGGTGTGACAAAATATGCAGTCTCTTGTATGACCACAGCCTGGGGGACATACATATCATCTGCTGCTTTCATGATCTCTGGGACTTCTGGACCAGACTGGCAGACTGCACTCCCTTAGATATGGACTCCTCAGGCCACCAATTTTGCTGGAAAATAATTGATGTCTGCCCTGGGGGCGAAAGGCTTCGCCAATTTCTGTTGTTTCTCCAGCGTTGCCTCCCTCTTTGTTTGGTTCTGAGCCCTTAATAAAGGAATTTTTGGTTCAATTATACTCGCCTATGTGTGTTTTCCTTTAAAAAGGACAGTTTGTTTGTGAGGAGGCAGGTACATTTCAAAACTACAATGTGAAATTAACAAGAGACACCAACACCAAACAATCTCCTTGAGATTAAATAATACAAGATAATAATGGTGTTGTGGTAACTTGACACACAAAACATACACAAAAAGACTATGGAGTAAAACCCAAAAAAACTAAAAAAATACATCAGCCTGGAAAAAAATACAAACACTCAAAAAAAAATCAGCCTTGAAAAAAATACAAAACAAAAATAAAACAACAAAAAAGAAATTTGGTCAGATGTGACAAATCAAAATATATTGAGGGAATCACGATAAATAATAAAGAAAGAAGTTTGTGAGAAGTCTGTGTGAATATGAGCAGCAAAACTACTTCATTCTTCTCACATTATAAAGAAGAAGAGAGTGCGCTGTATTAAACAATTGAAAACATTGCAGTGTGACGAAAGTGCTGTATCCATTCCAAATGCTAATTTTACCAGACCGAGCTGTTCCGTCTCGGAATTTCTTCTGAGCATGCGTGGCACTTTGTGCGTCGGAATTGGCCACACACGGTCGGAATTGGCGCGATCGGATTTTGTTGTCGGAAAATTTTATAGCCTGCTCTCAAACTTTGTGTGACAAAGCATCCAAACTTTGTGTGTCGGAAAATCCGATGGAAAATGTCCGATGGAGCCCACACACGGTCGGAATTTCTGACAACACGCTCCGATCGCACATTTTTCATTGGAAAATCCGACAGTGTGTACGGGGCATAAGGGATATTTACAATGGTCAACTTTTATTCATATGGCTTTAACTTAAAAAGAAAAAAAAGAAAAGTTGCTGTAACTGCATAAAAAGTTTTACCTGGAGTTGAGTTTTAATTTTCATAATGTCCACAGGGTGACAACACTGTTTTACGCAATTTTATTGCAGAATAAACAGTGCTGTGTTATCATAACAGGAACAGGAAAAAAATGCATATGCTGACAAGATCAACAATCTATGTTACGGGGATCTATTTTTCCATTTTAAACACAATTAAACCATACCCAAATTTTTGTTGATAATTCCATTAGATATGACTTGGAGTGCTTAGTTAGATCTTCCAGGTGCTGGCATTTTCTAGTTATAGACTCATTAAACTGTTCCTCTGTAAGAATTTGACCAATCTTTGCTAATATTTGTTGTGTTTCATAATTTATGTATACCTGTATATGTTAAAGAAGATATTTACAGTATATATGGTTATAGAATTATAGAAGAATATATCCTGCTACTACGTGACATGATGTATTTTTTCTAAATTCACAAGTAATTCGCTGTAAATTCTTCTTTCATGATGCACTAGGTTAGATTTGCTACTTGCATGGGACAGTAGGCAGAACATAATACATCCTATTAACTTATATATAAATAATATAATGCTGGACTCAGTTTTTCTTTGTGGATTCAATTGGCCGCAGCCTTTTATTATAGGTATTGCAATTTTATTAACAGCATATAATGTAATACCAGCTTTTAAATTATACCAACAGCATATTTAGCTCAGTTATTTTAAGCTCAAGCTAATAAACATGACAAACTCAAAGTCCCACTTCATAAGAAACAGACAAAAATGACAAGGGAGGGAGGGCGGGAGTCCCCGATGACTGCTTCCAGTAATGACGCATTTTCTTTTCTTTTATAGGTACTGACTCATGCCAGGACCGTTGAAAAACACTTTTACCAATCATAGGTAAGTACAATTGACATCTAAATAAAGTGTGTATTTTTTTTTGTTAAACCACTGTGGATGGCGGGGACATTTTGCCCCACCTTCCACTTCCAATCCACCAAGGATTTGATTAAATCACTTTTATAAACTTATAGTTTCTCTTGTATTAGAACTTTGTCCATAATCTGTTTTGCTCTCAATGACAACGTTCAAATCTGGCCATTAGGTCAGAATGGCAAATGCTGTGTTTTTGATGTGTACATTCCTCTCTTTTAAGTTGGAATTAAATTGTGGGTACTTAGAGGCTATTATTTAAATATTAATAATATATGGAGTGCCTATCAAGTATGAATGCCCAAATGTATTTGAAGAAATTTGTTTGGCAATGTGTGTAACTATACCATTTAAAATTTCAAGTCTATTTGTAAAAATAGAATTAAATAAATCCATATTAATATAAAGGAAAATTAATTTAAGGTATTTTAAAATAGATTTGTTTTGCCTTGAACAGCTTTTACTTTTCATTGCCTAAACTGCACTTCCCTCTTCCTTGTGTATTGGTAATTCACAAAGATAAGCTTCAAGCTGAGAGCAGATTTGAGGAGTCCACTATGTGTTCCCCAGGGCCCTGGCCTATATATAGGTCAGTGCCACACATTGTGATCGGACCATATTGTGGGGAGCAAGTTGTCAAATTTGCGAGCTGATTAATACTTTTTTGGGGGGGAAGATGGATGGCTATAATTAATCACCTTATCTTAAGCATGGGATAGGGAGTAAGGCTTAAATATTTTAAATATACAAATAGTCGGCACAAGTTTAGTTTCTGTTTAAACTTCACTTTCAGAAGTTACCTGTGGCTGAATTAGAAGAAGGATTTATGATCTGTCGCTTTGTGTATTTGGATATCATCAGCAAAGCATGAAATTTGAAATTTGAGTCAACACGAGCTAGAATCTTCTGCTGATGTTAAATTAATTAATTCCAGAAATGACAACAACTTTTTTTTTTTTGCGTGGACTAAACGTTTTTTGACCATTTATGATATTTATGAGAGCAATGACCCTACAATGCCCGTAAAATTACATCTCTATAATTAAATATGTTTAAAAATTTTCAGTGACAGTGTATACCAGTGGTGACCATCTTAGTAAATAAGACCATACTGGTATAAAAAGAGGAGGACAGCATAAGGGTTGCCCTAATAAATACAACAAGGTATGAGACTCTTGGTGTTCATCCACTCTTACTATTACAACTACCTGAAGAGTTTGGGACTTATACTTGATTTATAGGTTTGAATGTGATTATACTAGTATACTTGGTGGAGAGTTGCCTGATACCTGATACATCCTTACCCAGTTGCTGAGTGACTGGACTTCTTCTTCATATGTATAAGGTGTACTGCTGGCCTCTGTACATGCAGCTGTAAATATGATATGCAATTGTGTACTGAATTGTTTATTCTTTGTGCTAATATTGAGCATATTGGTCATTGTATCAACATGTCTTTCTTTTTGTGCATCTTGTCAATAAAAAAAATTTTAAAAGGGAAAGAGGAGGACCAACATGGACTACAAAAGCAGCGAGGAAATGGCCTGCAACATGATAATGGGGAGCATATGCTGATGCATGTATGACCAATCATACTGAAAGAGTAGACATATTCTGTCAGCAATGCTTAGAGGCAAGGCATGGACTATTGCAATAGAGTGGTGTACTTGACAGGGTTGAATATCGAATGGGGAAGAGAAAAAGAGGATAAGGCAGTAGCATAGAGAGTGAGAGGGAGAGGAAAAAAATGGTGGGTGGGAGAGAGAGAGAGAGGGAAGAAGTGGGGAGAAGGGGATGAAAGAGGAGGGTATAGAATAAAAAGGGGTCAGAATAGAAGATGGGCACTCCCACCCCCTGCAGCAGGGCAGCCAGCGGGACAACTGGTTAACCCCTGTATGGTTTAGGGGTAAAAGAAGGTGTTTTTCAAAAAATGTTTTTACCAGTTCCTGCTGCTGTACACACCTTATAAGTGTAAAATATATTTTTGTTCTTTTTTTCTTGTGTTGTTTTTGCACAATAATTGGTGTAATTTGTATTATTAAAGATGGTTTAACAAATTAACCACTTCAGTCCAGGAACATTTTCCCCCTTAATGACCAGGTAATTTTTTCCAGTACGGCACTGCTTCGCTTTAACTGACAATTGCGCGGTCGTGCGATGCTGTACCCAAATAGAGCTTTCTTTTGATGGTATTTGATCAGCTCTGCAGTTTTTATTTTTTGCAATTTAAACAAAAAAAGACCGACAATTTTGAAAAAAAAAACAATATTTTTTACTTTTTGCTATAATAAATACCCCCATTTTTTTTTCTTCATCAGTTTAGGCCAATATGTATTCTTCTACATATTTTTGGTAAAAAAAAAATGGCAATAAGCATATATTGATTGATTTGTGCAAAAGTTATAGCGTCTACAAAATAAGGGTTAGATTTATGGCATTTTTATTTATTTTTATTTTTTTTTACTAGCAATGGAGGCAATCAGTGATTTTTAGTGGGACTGCAACATTGGGGTGGACAGATCAGACACTTCTGACACATTTTTGGGACCACTGACATTTATACAGTGATCAGAGCTAAAAATAGCCACTGATTACTGTAGAAATGTCACTGGCATAGAAGGGGTTAATACTAGGTGGCGATCAAGGGATTAAATGTGTTCCCTCATGAGTGTTTCTAATTGTGTACGGATGGGACTGACTGGAGGAGGAGATATATCGCTGTTCCTAATTACCAGGAACAGCAGATCTGTCTCTCCTCTCCTGTCCTGTCAGAAGGGGGATTTGTGTGTTTATATCACAATAATGTAAAGTGTTTACAAAGTTTAGAAAGCAAACACCTACCATTAAAGGGAATGTTATTGGTTTTACATATATTTGCTTTATGTTCTATGGTCAGGCTAGAAAAATACCTACCATTAAAGGGAATGTTATTGGTTTTACATATATTTGCTTTATGTTCTATGGTCAGGCTAGAAAAATAAATTCATTTTTTAAATTAACATATTAATCAAATATATTAAAAAATGTCTGATTTGATGTAAAATGGTTGTTTACAAGGTTCAATAGCCAAAACTGAAGTTTACAACAAAAGTGAATGTGTCATAGTTAATTAGTTATAACATATGCCTTTTCAGTAAGACAAAGCCAACCTGAAAGCTTCCGCTGGGTTGTCTCTATAGAAAACTGGCCTTTTATTTTTATTTTGTGTGTGTATATGTGTATGCATGTGTGCGTGTACGAGTGCTGTTTCTTCATAATTGATATACCTCTATACCTACAGTATAATTCTATATTTGTAAATCCAAAAAAGGCTACACCAATAAAGATGTTTGCTACACATTTTAACGTTATTCAAAGGAAAGTGGTTCCTAACTCAAAAAGTGCACTTTTTTTTTTGGAAAGCGATTACTGTTTGTCTGTACTTGTTCCCACTTCTACAATTCTTTTCTAGGCGAGGATGATGTTGTTTGCCCCCCTCACACCTATCCCACGTCCCAAGAGGCTGTAGGACCAGTCTCCATGCACTGATCTTGTGCATGCACAGTGGGGAGCCAGCTGTGTTTCATCAGGAAGTCACAGACAGCTCCCAGATTCAAGATGTTGGTGCTGGGGACCGAAAGTGGGGGAGAAGAATCAGTTATGGGAAGATGACACTGGAATCTATGAAATGGTAAGCACCTGATTTTTAAAAGTCGGCAGCTACAAATATTGTAGCTGCGGACTAATAATTTTTTCAAAAAACGTAGTGAAGTTCCTCATTGTACCGGTAGTAAACTCTGCTATCCCGATACTGCATTTCATCTAGTTTGTTATACTCACTTATTACCAAACATTTCACAGTGTAATCCAGACACAATTGCATATTACTTACAATACTTTTTTTTATTAGATTTTTAAAAACTTATATCTCCCTGAATAAGGCGGTACCATCTTCATTATTGTTTTCTGAGTCCTCTTTGAATAGCATTTCCGGCCCTTTAACTTTTCCCTTGCTGTAATCTCGCGCATGCGCAATCATGTTTTAGCCAAGCCTCGTTCTTGATCTGACGTTCCTATGGCATCCATGCTCTGCTCCCCTTTTCATAGCCTGTCAGTCCTCTGTATGCTGCAGCTGATAGCCGCTATATAAGATGCAGTATGATGCCAAGGTTTACTCCCCATGTGACGTCACATGGTCACATGGGAAATACCAGGAAGCTATGAAAGACTATGCAGTTTTGATAGCCATGCCGCGGGAAGCGGAAATTTCATTTACGGCATCCTAATAATGACAGCACACAGACAGCACACAGACTGTGCTGTGAATCAAGAGAATGGATGCACAGTGACGTCATTAAACAGAAAGGGGCAGATTACAAGAAAACAAAACCACCAAGGAGACATCTACAAGTAGCGATCATTTGTGTGTTTTATGTTGATTACAATATTATAAAGCTGTGTGGGAGAGTGTACTACCACTTTAAACAATGAACCATCCCAAAATAGCACAGTCTAGCAAAAAAATGTATATAAAAAAAAATAAAGTGGTCCTATTCAAAAGTTTGCATACTGTTATGCCGCGTACACACGGTCGGACTTTTCGTCTACAAAAGTCCAACGGACGCTGACGGACTAAAGCTGGCTGGTAATCCGATCGTGTGTGGGCTTCTCCGGACTTTCAACGGACTTTTTTAGCCTCAAATCCGACGGACTTTAGATTTGAAGCATGCTTCAAATCTTTATGTCGTAACTACGACGGACCCCGAAGTCCGCTCGTCTGTATGCTAGTCCGACGGACAAAAAAACGACGCATGCTCATAAGCAAAAACTAAACGGAAGCACTCGGTCTAGTAAAACTAGTGTTCGTATTGTAGGTAGCACATTCATCACGCTGCAAAATCTGTGATCGTTGAATGCAGCGCATTTTATTTCTTCTTTACGAAGGCTCTAAAGAACGAAGGTGTTTTGCTGTTCATAATCAGAGTTCTCCCAAACTGATTTCTGGATTCTTTTTCTCTTTGATCTCATGAATGATATAGTATGCATTTTAAAAACAATGTTTCCATACTAATAATACTTTTTCCCCTTTTTTTTTTTTTTTTTTAGGTTTGTAAAGTTACCACAAAGAACCCATTATTCTGTTTTTTTTTTATAGTGATTATTTTTTAGTTTTTAGATAAAGTTAACCCAAAGCACCGTTTTTGGTTATGTAAATTTTTTTATTTTCAAGACTTACCACTTGAACATTATTAACATTAGTAATGTATTTTTGGTGTGTTTTTTCCAAACTCAATGAGATTGTTGTCCCTTGTTAATTTAACATTGTGTGTAAAATCAATGATTTCAAAGAAAACACATAAAGTCTTTTGCTCAACTCAAAAAAGATCCATTTATTCATGGTCAAAATAAAATAAAGAGGAAGTCAACGCTGGAAAAAGTAGGTGTACCAGAAAATTGGGATCTTGCGGAGTCCATATAAGAGGGAGCACAATCTGGTCCAAGAATCCCAGAGATCAACAGCACCAGCAGATGATCTAGATGTCCCCAGACTGTGGTCCTACAACAGCCTGCGTCTTCTGTCAGACCAGACTGAACCCAGGTCATCACTTTCTTCTCTTCCCTGCAGCCTTTCCTCCACGCTGCCCTGCAGCCTTCCCTGTAGCCTTCTTTTGAGGCTGTGGCTCTGGTGTTTCAGTTGTGGCAGGAGGAGGAGGAGGAGGAGGAGGAGGAGGAGGAGGGGGGGCTGCCTCATGTAGTTGGGTGTTTTGTGTTAGCGTGCCCTGCAGCCCCTTATGGATTGTTTCCCCAAATAGGCGCTCACAAATGAGGCGCTGCTCCCAATCCATCTGAAGAAGCCTGCTGGCTAAGTAGCAGCCATAGGATTCTTCCGCTTCGGGGGGGCTCCTTAAAAAACGGGTGGCCTCTTGCATGAGGCGCAGGGATGCATCCTGTGTGACCATCCCCTTCCTGGCCCTTTTTTTGGGAAGGTGGAGGGGAGGCACTTGGGATTCGGTCAGGCTCCTACTGGGCCCAGCCACCTCACTTGGCCCAGCCACCTCACTGGGAGCAGCCACCTCACTGGGAGCAGCCACCTCACTGGGAGCAGCCACCTCCTGCCTGACACTGGGCCCAGCCTCCTCCAGGATGATGGTGAATCCGGCCTCCTCCAGGCTGTCCATGGGCCCGGTCTCCTCCTGCCTGCCACTTTCCCCACATTCCTCCTGGATGGACTCATCCTGTGTATAAAAAAAGGACAATAGTTTGAGTATATTTTTTTGGGTTCATCAATGACACACAGTTTGCTTCTCATGAATAGCAAATTCAATGTGAATACATCTCTTTAATAAAAGAGTCTAATCAGACACCCTAATTATTTCAAGCAGGTGCCAAACATATTTAGCCACTACTGTCAATTGATATGTATACACAATTTTGAGTGCCAAATTATTTTAGACAATTATAACATCCAGTTAACATCATTAATATTAGTACAGTAAATATTTGTTAAAATAATTTACCTGACTCCAGATGGTCATATCTGGTTCATCCAGGATGGAAGACCCAGCTTGCTCCTCATCAGCCTCTGCTGGGGTGGAGGGAAGGGTGGAGGGAAGGGTGGAGGGAAGGGTTGAAAGTGATGGCCTGGCTTCATTCTGGTCATCCAGAAAACGGAGTTGATTGTAGTACCACAGCCTGGGTACATAAACATCATCTGCTGATGCTCCTGATCTCCTTGATTCCTGGATCTTCTTATGCTCCCTCTTATACATGTTCCTCAAGACCCCAATTTTCTTGAGCAATGTCTCCATTGTTGCTTCCGGGATGGTCGCCTGGACAAAGGCCAGAAGTCTCTCCAGCGTTGACTTCCTCACATGCTTTGCATAATACTGAGGGTGTTTCACCTCCCACAAATTCCTCATCTCTCGATATTTCGAAATAAAAGCTGTAAGGAACTCTGGATCCTTAAATAGGGGATTCATTATATCTGGAAAAGATGAAGTCACAAGACAAAAAACACTTTTATTATAGGTTTCTGCTAACCCCTCATCATCTTCTCCCTATGTAGGCCTCATCAATCTATCAAGCCATATAGGCCGCTTGCTACAAAGTCATGACCATAAAACCCAAAAAATATATATCTAAAATTACCTTCGTTTTGTAACGTCCTGGTCCACTATCACCTACCACAGAACGTACGTACGACACGTGCACAAGGGCCCTCTTTATACACTACGCATGTGTGAAACTCCGCCTGCGTCGCCCGCCCCTGACGTTTGAAATTAACTCAGGTTCTCCGCCCCCTAATTCGACGCACAGAACGTACGTACGACACGTGCGCAAGGCTCTTTATACACTACGCATGTGTGAAACTCCGCCTGCGTCGCCCGCCCCTGACGTTCGAAATTAACTCATGTTCTCCGCCCCCTAATTCGACGCACAGAACGTACGTACGACACGTGCGCAAGGCTCTTTATACACTACGCATGTGTGAAACTCCGCCTGCGTCGCCCGCCCCTGACGTTCGAAATTAACTCATGTTCTCCGCCCTCTAATTTGACGCACAGAACGTACGTACGACACGTGCGCAAGGCCCCTCTTTATACACTACGCATGTGTGAAACTCCGCCTGCGTCGCCCGCCCCTGACGTTCGATTTTAACTCATGTTCTCCGCCCATTTTTTGTTACGGCGCGTAGTGGAGTTAAAGAATGGCGGAGACACCTGAAATGTTGACGACCTCAGGTAGTGGAGACAGCCCGGAGGCTGGAACGTCAACGAAATCTATGAGGCCTAGATTTAAGGCCTCTAATATGAGTTTTAAAGAGATGGTGGAGATGGTGGCCATTCTTCACAAAGACGACTATGATGGCAATTATGGGCCGTACGCACGGCCAAATTTGCGCAAGGCCAAAATAATGGCGAAGGTCGTGGAGACTTTGCAGGCATCTTTTGGGGTCCAGCGCTCCAAAGATCAATTGAGAAAAAGATGGTCTGACCTGAAACTCAGGGAGCCGGATCAATACCGACGTATCCGTAAAGTTCTTAAAAAAAGTAAGTACTTGTCGTGTTTTTCTCTTGTGTTTATTACCTTGTATACTGCTCCATGTGCTTTTCCTTCCTATACGATTTTTTGTTCATCGTTTTAAACGATCTTTTAATAAACCTCGTTACATATCTATAGATAGATCTATATATATATATATCTATATATATAGATATATATATAGATATATATATCTATATATATAGATATATATATAGATATATATATAGATATATATATCTATATATATATCTATATATATAGAGATATAGAGATATATATATATATAGATATATAGAGATAGATATATAGAGATATATAGAGATAGATATATATAGATATATAGAGATATATATATATATAGATATATAGAGATATATATATATAGATATATATATATATATAGATATAGATATATAGATATAGAGAGAGAGAGAGAGAGAGAGTGAAATATATAGAGAGAGAGAAATATAGAGATAGGTAGATAGATAGATATAGAAATGTAAAACATTCTTTTTGAATATTTGAAGTTATCTTAATTTTTTTGCTTTACATTTAGTTAGATATTTAGAGATTTTGTTCCAGATATAGAGAGAGATCAAAAGATTATTAACTATATTTTGAGATATTGATATCTATCTATCCGATATGTCTTTAGAATTTTAAATATTGAGGTAAAATAGGAACTCTACACAAACCACTTCACTACAAATGTTGGAAAATTACTATGTACTAAAATATCTGTGTGCTAATTAGATTAATAATTTTTTGTTTCACATAGGGGAAAAATCACTCAGCCAACAACAAGAAGACAGTCCACCCCAAGCAAAACATGATTGGGAAATCAGCCCAAGTCCCATTGAGGATGTGGAGGAAGGAGAGGTGGGCGACATGGGCACCCCACCAGGTGAGTGTCTGACACACCAGCTTACGTTAATCTATGCATGGCTGCCTTTTGTTTAATGTAATTTGTCTACTCTATTTTAGGGGATCTGGTTGTGCTTCATTCAAGCAACAGTGCCACCCCCGAGGATGTGGAGGAATTAGGCTACATGGGCACCCCACCAGGTCAGTGTCTGAGACAACAGCTTTATTTATGGTAAGGTAAACTATGTATGTGTGCATATTTCTAAAGACATTTTTTGGTTTCATTCCACTTTAGGTACAACAACAAGAAGTGACTATTTCACCTCTGAAAGTGCCCAACGGCTAATTGGTCAAATAATGGCCTGGAATAAAGACATTGATGAAATGCGTAATCGGCTGGATCGTATGCAGCAGGAAATGAAGGACATGATTGATGTTTTGGGTCGAATCTAAATGCCCTTTTTTAAACCCCAAAACATCGATCATGTCCTTCATTTCCTGTTTTGCTGACCCCATTCTGGGCCTTCTCTTTCTTTTTTTGGCAGAACATAAATGGCTGTTTAACCTAATGTAAAAAAGGAGGGCTGTTTCTCGTAAATACCTCAAAAATCCACAAAAAAATAAAACTTGATTTTCTAAAAAACACAAAAAAAAAAAAAAAAGTGATTTTAAAAAAACAAAAAAAAATAAAAAAATTGATTTTAAAAAACCAAAAAAAAATAAAAAAACTTGATTTTAAAAAACCAAAAAAAATAAAAAAAATTGATTTGCAAAAACCAAAAAAAAATCAAAAAATTAATTTTAAAAAACCAAAAAAATAAAAAAATTGATTTTAAAAAACCAAAAAAAACTAAAAAACTTGATTTTAAAAAACCAAAAAAAAATAAAAAAACTTGATTTTAAAAAACCAAAAAAAAAAAAAAAAAACTTGATTTGCAAAAACCAAAAAAAAACTAAAAAAACTTGATTTTAAAAAACCAAAAAAAATAAAAAAACTTGATTAAAAAAACAAAAAACAATAAAAAAACTTGATTCAAAAAAAAAATAAATAAAAAAAACTTGCTTTTAAAAAAAAAAAAAAAAAAACAAAACTTGATTTTCCAAAAAAAAAAAAAAAAAGCCTGTTTGCGAAAATCAAAAAGCCAAAAATATTTTTTGTGGATTAGGTAGAAATATTTAAATATAATTATATTTTGCTACATTATTAAGATATCATTATATTTTTGTCTATGAACATTTTATACTAAATGCAGAACTGAATGCATAACAACCATTAATAAAAACATCTCCTTATAGGATTTTCAAAAATGTGTGGTTTGTTATTTCAAGGCTCAGTATCAGTTTGGTTATAATTGTAAAAAAGTTGTTTACAGTGGCAATGGAGCTTATTTAGACATTTTTAAAATTAAAATACAGTTGGCACTACAACTGCTCGACCATAACCTAGGAGACAGCCCAAAAGAAAGGCAAGCAATAAATATAATGCCAGATTTCCGCAATATTTTTTTTATTGTAAAAAATTATATATCCTGGCCCATTGCAATGGCCCCCCTACCCATAAAATAATTAACATATTGCTGTCTAACTTGACGGGCACTTTGGGGGGCCAAGCCAGTACGGACAGTATCCAGGCCTGTAAGGTTGGCTTCTATTTGTCCGGCCTCAGGCCCAACTGTGCCTATATAATTGGTAGAATGCTTGTTTAAAAAGTTGTGCAGAATGCAGCACGATAAAATGATAAAATTAAGTTTGTATTCCGCCAAATTAATGGCTGTTTGAAACAGGCGGAACCGGCTGGCCAGAATTCCAAACGCATTCTCAACCACTCTTCTAGCTCTGGCCAGCCGGTAATTAAAAACCCTCCTCTCCGGGGTGAGGGTTCTTTGGGGGAATGGCCTCATGAGGTGCTTGCTGAGAGCGAAGGCTTCATCGGCAATGAAGACAAAGGGGAGTCCTTCCACGTTATCCTCATCAGGTGGCAATCCCAGGCCACCACTCTGGAGACGCTGGCAGAACTCCGTCTGGGCAAATACTCCTCCATCCGACATCCGGCCATTCTTCCCCACGTCCACATATAAAAAATCATAGTGTGCCGACACCACCGCCATTAAAACAATACTGTGGAACCCCTTATAATTAAAATAATATGACCCAGAATGGGGTGGTGGCACAATGTGGACATGTTTCCCATCTATAGCCCCTCCACAATTGGGAAAGTCCCAACGGCTGGCAAAATGGGATGCCACAGTCTGCCATTCCTGTGGCGTTGAAGGAAACTGGGGAATCAAACAAGAAAACCAAAATCAATTAATTTGGAAGCTAACATTGCAAGAAAATTAGACAATTAAAAACATTATTCCCCAGCATCAGTATAACATTCACTAATTTAATTCTTCTGGAATAACTAATATGGAAAGGCACACTTATCAGATTGCTCACCCCCTCTGATGGAACATTGATTACATTTTAGGGGGTTGTGAAATCCCTAAAAAAAATTACTTTTAGGACACGCAGGAATTTAGGGACTAAAAAGGCTACAAGACTGCAGTTGTCGCACTCTGCAGGTGCAGTTGCTAACCAGCTTACAGTAAATGAGGTAATGTAAAAAGGCATTCATGTTGCAAGGAGTACACAATCACAGGCAAGGGCAATTAATGAAAACACTTTGAGGCTTGCATATGATTTGATGATGGAAATCAGCAGAGCTTCTGCTCATTTACTAAAGCACTGGAACAAATGCACTTGTAGAGTGCACATGCATTTTGCAAACTGCAACATATATTTGCTTTAGACAAATCAACACCACAGAACATTCAAGCTAATTTTAACGAGGGTGGGGGTGGGGGGGTTGTGAAATCTAGATAATTGCTCATTAGCAGCACACTATTTGGAGTGAGTTTAGGTGGGGGGGGGGGTGGGGGAGTTGTGAAATCTAGATAATTGCTCATTAGCAGCACACTATTTGGAGTGAGTTTAGGTGGGGGGGTGGGGGAGTTGTGAAATCTAGATAATTGCTCATTAGCAGCACACTATTTGGAGTGAGTTTAGGTGGGGGGGGTGGGGGAGTTGTGAAATCTAGATAATTGCTCATTAGCAGCACACTATTTGGAGTGAGTTTAGGTGGGGGGGGGGGTGGGGGAGTTGTGAAATCTAGATAATTGCTCATTAGCAGCACACTATTTGGAGTGAGTTTAGGTGGGGGGGGTGGGGGAGTTGTGAAATCTAGATAATTGCTCATTAGCAGCACACTATTTGGAGTGAGTTTAGGTGGGGGGGTGGGGGAGTTGTGAAATCTAGATAATTGCTCATTAGCAGCACACTATTTGGAGTGAGTTTAGGTGGGGGGGGGTGGGGGAGTTGTGAAATCTAGATAATTGCTAATTATAAGCACACTAAATACACTCAAACAAAATACATTCAAAATGAGTAGACTAGGTGGATATGTTCCCATCACTTCATGCTGGGAAGGTTATTGAAGGAAAATATACATGCATGACAAAAAATAACAGGAAAAAATTCCAGCATGTGTGAGGATAAAAAGGGGACATTCACACTATATTGCAATGATGGTAAGTAGTGTTTGAAGCAAGAAATACATCACATTATCAAAGATTACATAAAAGAACATGTGATGCTAATAAAAGAAAAATATCTTACCTTAATATAGTCCTTCTGCAGGACCTGTATGATGGCAGAACAGGTCTCTGGGATAATGATCCCCAGAGCCTGGGGGGAGATGCCTGTCGAGAACTTAAGGTCCTGCAGGCTTCTCCCTGTGGCCAAATACCGCAAGGTAGCGACCAGCCTCTGCTCCGGAGTGATGGCTTGCCTCATGCAGGTATCCTGCCTGCTGATATAGGGGGTCAGCAAAGCCAACAAACGGTCAAAAACGGGGTCCGTCATCCGGAGAAAGTTCCTGAAATCCTCAGGATTATTCTCACGGATCTCACGGAGCAAAGGCATGTGACAGAACTGGTCACGCTGAAGCAACCAATTCTTGGTCCATGAACTCCTCCTCGCCCTGTTCATGGACTGGTCTTGGGCTGAAGAATAAACTACAGCACCAAGCACATACAATGCACGAGCTCTACGACGAGTACGTACAGGTAACATGGCTTCAAAACGGTCGGCTGGTCAGAACGCACTAAACAGAACGCACTGAAGAACAGCAAGGCCTGTGAAGAACGACCTGAAAATCAGGAACGAGCGGCCAATAAAACAAAGATTTCTCAATGCCAACTGACCAAACGCACTGAAAAGCAGATACAAACCTCACAAGCACAGACTGAACAACAGTTAAAACGAACTGAAAAATACGAGTCTCACAAGCGCGAATCGTCTCTCACCAAACTTCTACTAACACGAGATAAACACGAGATTAGCAGAAGGAGCCCAAAGGGTGTCGTACGGGCTATTGAACTTCCGTTTTATAGTCTCGTCGGACTTGGTGTACGTCACCGCGTACTAGGCTGTCGTACTTTTGTGTGGTCGTGTGTGTGCAAGTCCGTTCGTAAGAAAGTCTGCCGCAAGTCCGCCGAAGGTACGTCGGAAGTATGTCGGACAGGCTGTCGGACTTTTGTAGGTGAAAAGTCCGACCGTGTGTACGCGGCATTAGTTCTATATTCTGCATTGCTAACCCCTTTAGCATCAGTGACAGCTTGCAGTCTTTTGTGATAGTTGTAATTGAGGTCCTTTTTTCTCATGTGGCAAAGCTGCTCATCATATAATAAAAAAAAGCCTACAGGTAATAGAAATTATTTGGCTGACTAGCATGAACTGCAATTTCATAAAACTCATCAAAGTGGCTCAACTAAGCTAAGGTCAGTTGTGATGGAAGCTCTAGAACCTTCAATTTTTCTACTGCAGCCACTTGTCATCCTGGAAAGTCCAAGTGTTCCCCATTTACTTCTGGACTGGTGAATTCAGATTTTCCTCCTGTATTTTCTGTAAATAGGCTACATTTATCTTGTCATCAATTTTGACTAGATTATCTGTGCTGCTTTGGCTCAACCCCCACCACAAAAAACAAACAAAAACCCAGCAGAAATCCACCTCCATGCTTCACATTAGAGATGAAGTGTTTCTCATAGGTCTTGGTGACCTTTCTCCAAACATAGCATTTATGGTTATGACCATAAAGTTGACTATTCTTCTTATCACTCCAGATGATTTGGTTTCAGAAGATTTATGGCTTCTCTAGGTGCTGTTTGGTATATAGTCATCAGGCTGTTTTGTGACCACTACTGCATCATGTCATGAGAAGCCTAAACAAGCTTTCTTCATTTCCTGATAAATTATGTTAGGTCATGAAAACCAAATTTTACATGAACCTGGAGCTCTCTTCCTGAATAATTAGCATTTGAGCTTAGCTGACCATGAGGCAGGATCTCCTATTGTCACTCATGAACGAATCACAATTGGTAGGAAAAAATCACTGTGAAGAACTTGACATGTGAACCTTCCCTGTGGGGGAGCAATAGTTAACGATTGTAAAGCAGAGAAAACAAAGGTAACTTTAAATATAAATGGTTAATGCTGCCCAGACTTTGCAGCTCTGTGTAGGCTGAAAGTCAGCATGTATTCATGATGCTATTGGAAAGTCAGAGAGAGCTACATGTAACACTCTACTTCTGCTAAGTGCATCAAAACAAAAAATGGGAAAAGGGCTAGTTTGTAAAACGAAGATGGGAACATACCTAACAACAGTGGTGGGATGAGATCATCTGGCACCCAAGGTTAAGATGCCAAAGTGCCTTACCCCAAAGCCCCCTTTAATTTCATTACAAAAACTAACCCAAATCTAAAATGGTAAAAAAGTAAGCTGTTTCATTAAAAATGCCTCTATATTATTTGACTATATTTGTACTATACATCAGCAGTTCTGAATGTGCATCTGGCCAGAGGGGCAAAAGCAATGATTTGAAAAGCTCTACCCGCTGTCCTGAAGTAAAGATTAATCATCTTTTTTTTGGGATATGTGATGGAATGAGACACGTGAATAAATTTTGCTTTCAGCATTGTCACACTTCGAATGACAATGCAGCACTGTACCCAAATTACATTTTTATAATTTTTTTCACACAAATAGAGCTTTCTTTTGGTGGTATTTATTCACTGCTGTTGGTTTTTTATTTTTTTGCTAAAAAAACTAAAGAAGGCCAGAAATTTGTGTTTTTAGTTTCTCTCAGGACATTTTGTAAATAAGTAATGTTTCTCAATCGCTGATGTGCACTAATGAGGCGGCACTGATAGGCTGCACTGATGAGCACTGATGAGGCAGCATTGAAGGGCACTGATGAGGAGGCACTAGTATGCCACACTGATGGACACTGATAGGCAGCACTGATAGGTGCACTGATGAGCACCGATGGGCAGCACTGATGAGCAGACACTGATGGGCACTGAAAGGTAGCACTGACTGGCATCACTAATGGGCACTGATTGGTGTCACTGATGGGCACTGATTGATGTCACTGAGGCACTGTATCAGGGCACTGATAGATTACCTGTACAGGTCTCCCCTGCGAGGAGATGCCGCTAATCGGCTCTCCTCACCACACACTCTGTCAGTGTGAGCGGAGAGGAGCTGATAAACGTCACTTCCTTGTTTACATGCGATCGGCTGTGACTGGACATAACGTAACGTAAAGAGCCGATGATGATGGCTCCTTACTGAGATCAGGGCCACGCCGTGTCCTGGGATGCAGGCATGTGAGAGCAGGGGTTCTGGGGCATAATGGCGGGATGTACATGATGATATATACATATATATATATATATATATATATATATGATTTTACTATACGGTGGGTGGGAAGTGGTTAAAATTTGTCACTACAGACACTAATTAATGAAAATTAAAAATGTTTACAAACAAATACATTTTAAAAATTAGGGGAATTTAAGAATGATACAGTGCCTCAGTGACATCAATCAGTGCCCATCAGTGACACCAATCAGTGCCCATTTGTGATGCCAGTCAGTGCTACCTTTCAGTGCCCATCAGTGTCTGCTCATCAGTGCTGCCCATCGGTGCTCATCAGTGACCCTATCAATGCTGCCTATCAGTGCCCATCAGTATGGCATACTAGTGCCTCCTCATCAGTGCCCTTCAATGCCGCCTCATCAGTGCTCATCAGTGCAGCCTATCAGTGCCGCCTCATTAGTGCACATCAGCGATTGAGAAAAATCTAATTAGGATTCCCAAGTTAATACGGAGCTAAAATGTAATTTTTTTAATTCACCCACAACAGTAAATCATGAATGAATGCTAAAATAGAACTTTCATTCGTAAATATAGGTAAATGCAGGACCTGAGCTGTCAAACTTATACCTCAATCTTGTAGACTAAACAGGGTGAACTTCGCTCTACTTGTGTTATCACCAGACCTCCCCAACAGCCAGACGGCTGTCACACTGGCAGCGGAGCAGAGCAGTTCTAGTTAAACAGGGAGAGCTGAGATCTCCCAGTGTATTCTGCAAGACTGAGCTTTCAACTTGGCAGCTCATTCTTGCACAGTGCAAGACACAGCTAGGTTATGCAGAGGCAGAAGAAGCTTCTGCCTCAGCTGTAAGGAATAGCTCAAGCGTGTTCGCAACTGCACGTGCAGAGCCCGCCAGGGAGTCTGCACTGCGGAGTGCTTATCACAAGCAGTGAGACATTTTCCCAATCTGCGGCTGAAGAGATTGGGAAATGTCTCACTGTCTGTGATTAGCGATGTGCAGTGCCGAATTTCTGGCGGGCTCTGCACGTACGGCTGCAAACACACCTGAGCTCATCCTTACTCAGCTGTGCCTCACACAGCCTGGTGCCCAAGATGGGTTCCTTTATAGTCTCTGCCTTGGCCAGGTCCTGGCTGTTGATGCTCAAATTGTTTGTTATGCAGTCTAGAAACATACAGAAAATTGTAGTGTTTCTGGACATTTTTTCACCCACATATTACTGTAATACTACATATTACGCAATGAATAGGGAAACAAAAATTTTTGGTTTTGTTAGGTACATTTGTTTTCTATTTATATTGGAGTCATTTCAAAGAAAATATAAGCATAGCTACTGTATAAGTAAAGATGGATATATATTCAACCTGATAAACTAGTTTTCACTGTCGGTGGAATGATCACCTGAATAAGAAATACTCTATTGGGCAACATTATTTTCTGCTTGTTAAGCACACATGTTGGCGTTGCACTACACTATCTGTAATAGATAAAATAAAGATCTTCCCAACCTGCTCCTAATGGTGGATGTTCAAGTTTTTTTCTTAGGGGACAATTAGGGATCTCCCGAGGATATAATAGCTTGGAAACCACTGTGCCAGATTAGTCTGAGTATTTACAGGCAGTTCTTTTGCAACTCCAATCTGCAAAATGTTTTACCAGATAAGTAATTGTTCCATCCCCCCCAAAGACACTACAGATTGCATAGTTAGTCCATTGACTTTAAATCACTCCATGACCCAATTTGCATCACCAGTGCTTTAACTCTAGTACAAATCAAGGAGTGTGTGTCCAGCTTTCCTATATTACCCATACCCATATCCTTACCATTTTGGAAAATGTGTCCTATTTTGAAATTATAAAGCATTCACATTTCCTGTGAAGCAGACCATGTGAAAAATTACCCCTTCCAGGCTGTTTTCAAAGACATAGTGATGTGACAAATATATTACACATTTGCAACAAAAGAGTTTTTTTTGGGAGTCAGTCTTTGTGACTGGAGGGGCTGAATTTTCATCAAATGTCTGAGGGCTATTGATTCCATTTTGGGCTGTTTTACTTGGAAAAGTTAAGCTTACATCTATGCAAATGCTAATAATCTTTTTGAGAGGGTTATGTATCAGAACCACAAGCTGTATTGATTGCCATTAATATAAAAGTTGTAAAGAGTGGATACAGCGCTAGAATAATTATGATCAGAAAAATTATTGTGAGAAACAAAATGAAAAAGAAAAGTGAAAAAAGAAAAAACTAAAGCAGAGTCCCATCACATAAAAAAATCCACAAGTGCCAAAAATCAATGAGTGTCTGTTTAAAGTTCATCCATGAAAAATAGAAGATATACAAATTTCACACACAATAAGCGTAGTGCATCCGGCTCTGCACACCCAAAGTATGGTTGCCACCTCATCCCTTTAAACCCGAACACATATTAATTACACAGGTTCTGTGGTTGATTAAGGTGGTAATTAAACTCATTTGGTGCCTTCTCTACATTTAATTAGCCTCAGAACCTGTGTAATTTAAAGGTGTTCGGGTTTAAAGGGATGAGGTGCCAACTCTAACCCAAAGTGATATAATATTCTGCTTACCAGATGGTGATGACTGCTATGGCAGTCTCGCCCAGCATAGGGATTTAGTGGATTTAGGGATTTATTGTGTGTGAAAATTGTATATCTTCTATTTTTCATGGATGGACTTTAAACAAACACTCATGGATTTTTTTTATGTGATGGGACTCTGCTTTAGTTTTTTCTTTTTTCACTTTTCTTTTTCATTTTGTTTTTCACAATAATTTTTCTGATCATAATTATTCTAGCGCTGCATCCACTCTTTACAATTTGTTTGAAGTTTGCATACTGGACTTTTTTGATACTGGCTGCTTTTTCTTTTTGGTATTATCATTCGTTAGTTTTGCTTACGATATTTCTTATATCACATTTTTTATTGTTCTTAGCGCAGCGTTGCCCCCTTGGGTTTTTCTCGCATTAATATAAGTTACTAACATACTTTTTTGTACCAAAACGACCATGGTTTAAAACAGACCATGCATCCATATAAAATGTTTGACTTTGTGGAATCTGCATATCCAGAGATCAAATGACTCAAGAAGGGTGGGACATGTTTGTGTAACAACATGATGGGATTATGTAAACAGAATGTTAAAGCAGAAAAAGGGCAATGGCACCTGCAGGGTATAATCACTCATGATCATCCTGCAATCCCCTGATGCCCTCTTAGGCTGGATTCACACCTATGCATTTTTAGTGCTTTTTGCATTTTGCAGATTTGGACTACAGAACGTGTTCCATAGGAAACCATGTTAAATGGACTGTAGTGCAAATATGCAAAAAGCACTAAAAATGCATAGGTGTGAATCCAGCCTTAGGTGAAGAAAATGTTAGATACTACAGTTTCCCAACTCCAGTCCTCAAGGCGCCCCAACAGGTCATGTTTTCAGGATTTCTCTCAGATGAAATGAAACAGCTGTGGTAATTACTAAGGCAGTGAAATTGATCAAATCACCTGTGCAAAATAATGGGAAGCCTGAAAACATGACCTGTTGGGGCACCTTGAGGACAGGAGCTGAGAAAAACTGAGATACTATACCTTAACCCCTGGTTCACACTGACTGCAGGAATGAAATCGTGCGAGTTCAGCTGAACTCGCACAATTTCATTCCCGCATGTCAGTCCCAACTTCGGGGGCAATTTCAGAGACATCTGTGCGGGTTGCTGCACAGATGTCAATGATAATCGCACCCCCAAATCTCCAAAAGTGGTACAGAAACTACTTTTGGGAATCGGGGTGGCACCGCAAGTGCAGCATCGCTCCAATTAGGATGGTGCCATTGCCGGCAATTGCCGCCAATTTGGCATGCGATTTGACATTGCAAATTGCATGCCAAATCGCATCAATGTGAACCAGGGCTCTAAGCTCCTTATGATTTTCTGAGATGTCATCCAATTTAATAGCACTATGGCTATTTATATGTAATTCTGTATAACAAATGTATTTCACATTTTTAGTTATACTACTGTATAGACCCTGATCGATTGCTGATCAGAGTGCTGATAGAATGCTGGTTTTCCATCATGACTGTTTAACAGAAGCCCATCAATAGACCAGCTCTGTTGAACAAACAGCGGTACACACAACTGAAAAACTTTTGGTGCTTAAAGAAGAGCTCCAGTCATTTCTATGTTTATTAAAAGTCAGCAGCTACAAAAAGTGTAGCTGCTGACTTTTAATAAACACACACTCACCTGTCCCACTGTCCAGCAATGTGCTCATAAGAGCCATTGCTTCTATTCCTCTTCCCTCCCCCGCACCGGCATTCCAACTGTGGGCACCTGGCTGTGACACCTTGCGGCTTCTTCACAGCCGGGTGTGCACTGCGCATGCGCGAGTCATGCTGCATGTCCTGAATGGTCCAGCAGTCATCTGGGACCTGTGACGTGTCCCAGATAACTGCAGGGAGGGAGGAGGAGAGGAGAACTTTGCCTAGGCGATCTGTGTGAAAATGGGAGTGGGTATCTGTCAAAGAAAATTACATGGCAAAAATGGCAGGGATGAGGAGGAGGAGTACTTAAAGTGGAACTTCCCCTTTTGGGTGGAGCTCTGCTTTAACATTACGCTCCCCCCAGACTGAAAATGCTGCTGTCCAAATATGTTTGCTTTACTACTTCAACCAGAATGAAGACACCCAAAGACATGAAGTGTGTTACTGGCTGGTTCACCGGGTGAAAGAAAAGAAAACAAATGCAGTCACAACAACTAAGGTTTGGGATGCTGCAATATATATATTTTTTGTTTTTGGGTTTGATTCTTCTTCCACCTCCACCTGGTCTCTAAGCAGCCAGGTCTACTGGTCTGCTTGAAACCTGCTGCTAACCAGTCATCTTAGTCGCACGCGCTTTATATGCTGTAATGTAAGTGACCACACCTTTGTCCACCAAAATTTTGCCATGGCCTTTGCTTCCCTGAGCTTTGGCTTGACAAAAGCTTCAGTGCAGTCTTATTGTTTTATTTGGTTACTATACCTTTTGTAACCTAAATTTGTAGAAAAGGATTAAAGGGGTCTGTCAGAGGCCAAATACCCTTGTGAGAAATGACAGGTGGATGTTGCCATTATCTGACCTCCAAACAGTCCAAATAGTATTTCTGGGGCTGTGCTGATTAATATATTCAGTTTCACTGCATGTTACAACTTGACCCTAGTTTAGTCATCTTTAAGGAATGAATTTAATGACAGATGGCATAATGAGCACAATTTTCATTACATTATTAAAGCAAATGGAACAGACTTGAAGCTTGCTTTCTTTGCAAGTTATAGTAATGCAGTTTGAAACAGGAAATTATAGTGAAACAAATGAGAACAAATATTTTCCAGCATGCTGTTAAATAAGACAGTTGAGTTCAAGGTAGTGAGTGACCAGTGTGCCAGCAAAATATTGTATTTATCGGCATATAACACACACTTTTTTCCCCTTAAAATCAGGGGAAAATCGTGGGTGCGTGTTATAGGCCGATCCCCGCCGATTTTGTGTGATCGGAGCGATCGCGGCAGTTGCCGCGATCGCTGCCGACATACACAGCCGTGTGTAGATTCAAATATGGCGCCGAGACTGCAGGGATTCGTCGGAGCCGAGATACACATACCCGAGTGTTCTCGGCTTTTTTCGGCGCCGCTCACAGTCACGCCCAGTCCCGCCATTGGTCCTGTGTTATGTCCATCATAGGTCTGGGCGTGACTGTGAGCGGCGCCGAAAAAAACCGAGAACACTCGGGTATGTGTATCTCGGCTCCGACGAATCCCTGCAGTCTCGGTGGCATATTTGAATCTACACATGGCTGTGTATGTCGGCGGCGAGTGCACAAAGCTGCACTGACAAGGCTGCACTGGGGCAAACCTGCACTGACAAAGCTGCACTGGGGCAAACCTGCACTGGGGCAAGGCTGCACTGACAAAGCTGCACTGGGGCAAGGTTGCACTGACAAAGCTGCACTGACAAGGCTGCACTGGGGCAAAGCTGCACTGACAAGGCTGCACTGACAAGGCTGCACTGGGGCAAAGCTGCACTGACAAGGCTGCAATGGACACTGAAAGGGCTGAAGATGGACACGATAAGGCTGCATTGATGGACATATTAATGTACGTTTTTTTTTACTTAAAATTCCCTCCTAAACTTGGGGTGCGTGTTATACACCGGCATGTGTTATACGCCGATAAATACAGGTACATGCAGATTAATAGGCTTGCAGTTATTGCAGATACCATCCTGGCCTCATGCATGAACACTAAATACTTTGGGGAGCTGTATTGAGCTTTTTTTTGCATGTCACATTTATACCTTGTTGGCATTACAGATTTATCTCCTGGCATAATACAAAATCGGCAGTTTGACATCCAACATTGGTCTTCGAAACAAGCCATTATTTCTCAGGTAGCTCCTTAACTGTTGTCAAGATGAAATCCTTCTATGTATCTTTTCTTAAGATTTATTTAAATATCTTTTGGCAGATCTGGGGATTGTGTCTTCAATGACAGTCCGTTTTCTGTCAATTCATATTTCTGCAACAATGTTTCATGTTGTACAGGATATAAAAAAATGAGTCTTAACAGAACAACCTGCAGTGGTTTAGGCTAGATTTGTTGTTTACAGTCACTTTATAGGTGTATTATTTGATTTTTTTTTTGTTGTTGTTGCAAATATACAATCATGTAAAAAAGTAACTGTTCCCCATAGAAATAGTTGACTTGCTCAACATATTTGAATAGACAAGCATTCGATTTTAACTTAAACAGTGCCTACAGATAAACGTTGAATATTTGTAAATCAGATCAGGAAGCCTGTAATCTTCTATTGCTTCTTTTCTAGCCTTTGGGGATTTGCTAGTGTGCTTAAAATCATTATTGTGTTTTGAGGGAATCATTTCCAGTTTATTTTATAGACAGATGGTTTAACATTTTCTTCAAGAACACTTTAATCTGTAGCTGGCTTGATGACTGAGAGCTGCCCAGGCCCTGAAGCATCAAAGAATTTCCACCACCATGCTTCACGGTTGTTATGAGGCTCATCTCCTGAAAACTGTATTTGGTTTGGAGCAAACATGTCTACTGTTATTGTGACCAAACTTTAATCTTGCTGTAATGTTTTTGTTGTTTTTTTTTTTTTTGGAAAGCAAATGCTTTTTCCTAGCACACCTCTCATGCAGGTTGATGGTCATCTGACTGTAGATGCATGCACTTTGACCCAAACTTTTTAAAAAGTTACCTGATTACCCACAATAGAATTTTGGGTTTTTTGAAGACTTTGTTTAGCATCACATGTTCGGTTCTTGTGTTGCATTTGTGAGGCCAGTCAGTCCTGGACAAATTAGCAGTTGTTTAAAATTGACTCTACTTTATTAGGATTATTTTTCTTACAATGGAATGATTGATTACAAATCATTTAGTTATCCTTTCATGACCACAACTTTTCTTTCTGAGGGCCATGAAATCAGAAGAAAAATTCTGTAAGAGGAACGATCGTTCGATTTTCATATTGTGTGTACACAACTTTCAGCATCCGATTCAGACTTTACAAACAAAAATTCCCTAAAAAAAGTCTCTAATTGGTTAGATTTTAACTAAATTTTAAGTTTGCGTTTCGCTGGGGTTTTTTTTTTTTCTTTTCTTTTGTGTATACCCTAGTATATCATGGTGGGCATGGTGTTTCATTAAATAGACTCCTTAATCTAGCTAGGCTTTTAGTTTCTATTAACAGGCCTGGAGAAGTGAGTATGGTACTATGAACACCCTCGGAGGAGGACCCTTTATAGTACATGTTTTTTTTCTCTCTTTTTTCTTTTTCTTTTTTTTTTGTGATATCGGCAGCACTGCCAGGCAAGGGCACAACCCCAAATAGGTATCTCCCAGTCCTATTAGGATAGGTTGGGAGAGTTGAGGTTTTTTCCCCTTTTTTTTGTTTGTTTCTGTTTTTTCAGAGGTCTCTTCAGCTTCTCACCCCCCCCCTCTTCCCTTCGCTGTCCTCACCCTCCCCTTTTTTTGGGGGGGGGAGTCATGGCACCTGACCATCCCAGGGCACAATTGACCTCCACGGTGAGGTTAACTTCCCTTAATGGGAGAGGCCTTAATGTCCCGGAAAAAAGGTCCAGGTTATTGAGAGATTTGACCAAAATGCGGAGTCAGATTGTTTTTCTTCAGGAAACACATTTTCACACCAGGAAAATTACAAAACTGACTAACAAAGTATATCCAGTGGTATATCATAGTCAGGGATTTCTTTCTCAGACAATAGGTGCAGGAACTCCCCCTTTCCGAGTCACCCCTTTTCTCTGCCCCCTACCCACCTCCCATTACCGTCCCTTTTAGACAATATAGAACCAAGTATCATTTTGAGGTTAAGTAATTTGTATGGAATTTGGTAATGATATCAAGAAAAGCAGTAAAATAGATCCCCTGCAGCCAGCAACAATAGATCCCCCTAACAACAATGGACCAACCACAACAAAATTTCCCCGCCAGCAAAAATAGACTCCCAGCAGCATCCACAGATCTCCGCACAGCCAGCATTAGTTGTCGGTCTAGCTGCCATCAACAATAGACCCCTCCCCCATCTCTTTCAGTAACAACTGACCCCCCAGCAACAATAGGTTCCCACCAGCAACAATAGACCTCCCCAGCAACTATAGACCTCCCCAGCAACAATAGACCCCCCTTGCAAAAATAGATCCCCAGCAGTGAGCATCAGTACCCTGCAGCACACCCCAGCACCCCTTGCTATTACATACAGTAAGTCCAAGAGGTGCCAGAACTGCGTTTCCCCGCGTTCCCGCTGAAAAAAAGCCCTGATCATAGTTCATCACCGATTTTCTAAAGCTAAGGGAGTCAGTAATCTCAAAGCAAGTTCTGTTCCTTGTTAAAGAAATACAGTCAGTGCAAAAATACAACTAACACAAAATATAACAAGCTGCTGTACATTGAAGGTAAACATATAAAACCTCAGAGAACGTATGATAAAGCAAAGCAGTGCAGCGCTAAAACCAAAAGTCCAAATACAGTCCCTTTAGAGTAGAATCAAATGTAGATAGGAAAAAGGTTCTCCTCTGTGGTGATATAGGTGCTCAAGATATTCCATGCAGTGCTACATATCGTAGATCGTATCGTAAGCAGATTACCGCTGACGAAGTCCCGAGGAGGACGATACGCGTGCGGGAGTTTTTGGATATCACTGCAGCCACCATCTAACCCACGTTATCCTTTGATGACATTTTATCTGTATCCCAGCACTAGGGCATAGTGCTGTGCTTGTGAGTACCTAATTTTAATAAATGATATCTGTTTTAGCCACGCAGTGTGCACTATGTACTTTCATTTCTATTACATGTGATATGACCTGCAATTTTGAGTGCCATCTCCATTACCGTGGGACCATCTTCCCAGACAAGTCTTCATCCCCTTCCACTAAGCGTGGTAAATGCTGTTTCGACCCATCTGTTAGTTCAGGGGTCCTTATGCTGAGGTGAGCGGTTTGGTTGGCCGGTGGTGGTATCACGGATATGTAGCACTGCATGGAATATCTTGAGCACCCATATCACCACAGAGGAGAACCTTTTTCCTATCTACATTTGATTCTACTCTAAAGGGACTGTATTTGGACTTTTGGTTTTAGCGCTGCACTGCTTTGCTTTATCATAAGTTCTGTTCCTTGGTCGCCAGGCACATACATCGCAGATGAGCAAGGTAGATTTTTGATTGTCAAGGGCGCAATTTGGGGCTACCCGGGTTACTATGGTCAATGTGTATCTTCCAAATTTGAATCAGTTGCTGTTCTTAAGGTCACTGACCCCCCTGATTTTAGAGCATACCGATGAGGTACTGATCGTAGGAGGGGATTTTAATTTTGCATATGATCCACTTCTAGATGTTTCAAAGGGGGTATCTCATTTATCATTCTCTTAGTTAAAACAACTGAAGGCAGAATTAAATCTTTTGCAATTGGTAGATGTATGGCGTCTACAACACCCCAATGTTAGAGAGTATACTTTTTTCTCCCCAGTACATTCAACATATTCAAGAATCGACTACCTTTTTATCGCTCAGAAAGATCTGGACAGGGTTCGAGTCACTTCAATTGAACCAATTTTGCTTGCCAACCATGGATCGGTTCAAATGGACATAGACTTAAACACAGTAGCTACAGGGAACTGGTTGTGGAGACTCAATGATACACTGTTAAAAGACCCTATCACTATGAGCGGGGTCCTTCAGGGTTTAGAAGAATATTTCAGCCAGAATGATCAACCTAATAAGCCTCCCACAGTATTGTGGGAGGCAAATAAATGCGTTATAAGAGGAATATTCCTTAAACATGGAGCGAGGATAAAGAAACTGAGGGGGTCGGAAACTGCGTTGTTATTTCTGAGGATCCGTAAACTTGAGGCTATACATAAAAAAACACTCGCTTTACAGACACAGAAAGAATTACTCATTACGTCAGCAGTATAATCAAATCGTAAATACTGAAGTGAAGGGAAAACTATGCCGACATAAACAGTCTATCTATGAATATGGAAATAAACCAGGGGTTTTCCTAGCTAGGGTACTGAAAGGGTCACAAGCAAAACCGCATATTACTCAAATTACATCCAAATTAGGCACCAAGTTGTCAGACCCAGAGTCTATAACCCAAGAATTTCAAAAATTCTATCGGAAGCTTTATAACCTTCCTAACACACAAATCCAGCAAGGTGTATATCGGGCAGATTTGATATCTACTTATTTGATATCTTCAGGTATGCCCTCTCTCTCTCTCGTCAGAGGTAACAGAGGGAATGGAGAGCACCTATAACAGAGAAAGAATTGGCTAGTGAATCCTCTAAATTAGTGAAGGCCCCCAGCCCATATGGGCTAAATCTTGCTTGCTATAAAACCTTTTCAAGATGTTCTCTCTCCATACTTCTTATGTACCTATAACTCTATTTCAGCTAACTGTAAGTTAACAGATGACGCTCTGAGGGCTCATATTATGGTCATCCCTAAGCAGGACAAAGACCATACCCAATGTGGGAATTACCGCCCCATAGCACTCTTAAATGCCGATTTAAAAATGATTTTCTAAAATCCTAGCGAATAGGCTATTGCCATATATTCCCCATCTCGTTCATGCAGACCAGGCAGGCTTTATCCCTCATAGAGAGGCCATGGACAATATTGTAGGGGCAATAGATCTGATCCACTTCGGCCGATCGAAGGCCAGACCTTTTTTGCGCCTAACAGGTGCCGAAAAGGCCTTTGATCGGGTGGACTGGCAGTTCTTACAACTTACCCTCAGACCTATTGGCTTGGGGTCACGAATGCAGTCCTGGATCCATGCATTATACACTGGCCCCACAGCTGCTGTGCTGGTGAATGGGGTCCGATCAGAGTATATTTCTTTGTCCAATGGGACAAGACAGGGCTGCCCTCTTTCCCCATTAATTTTTGTGTTAACTCTAGAACCCTTACTCTGCAAAGATAAGCCCCATACACACGATAGGATTTTGTACAAACTTTCCCTTGGATTTTTGTACAAAGGGCGTTGCCCAAAAGTTTGTCTTGCATACAGACGACAGGACTTTTCCAGCCAACTTTCACCAAATCACGTGGTTTTTCAGCTTTTAACCACCACCCTTTGGTCAACTTCTTTGGCGAGATTGACACCTTGCGAGCCGGGTTCACACTGGTGCGGGGATCCGAGTTGGATCCCTGCCAATACCAGGCACTGTGTTTGGTATGAATCTTGAGGGGGAACTCGACGCCAAATTTTAAATAAAAAACCATCATGAGTTCCCCTCCAGGGGCATACCCGGCCCTTAGATCTGGTATGGATTTTAAGGGTAACCCCCTACGCCAAAAACACGGGGGTCGGAAGAGGACCCCCGAAGTCGGAAGAAGAGCCCGGAGCTGCCTAATAAATTACTTTAAAAACCTGTGTACTGTGTTTTTTATTGACACTCTTTTTTCCCTAGGTGAATGGGTAGGGGTACGATATACCCCATACTCATTCACATAGGGTGGGGGGGCCGGGATCTGGGGGCCCCCTTATTAAAGGGGGCTCCCGGATTCCGATAAGCCCCCTGCCCGCAGACCCCAACAACCAACGGCCAGGGTTGTCGGAAAGAGGCCCTTGTCCTCATCAACATGGGGACAAGGTGCTTTCGGGTGGGGGGGCCCGCAGGGCGCTCCCCTCCCCCAAAGCACCCACCCCCCATGTTGAGGGCATGTGGCCTGGTACAGCTCAGGAGGGGGGGGCGCTCGCTCATCCCCACCCCCTTACCTGACCGGCCAGGCTGCGTGCTCGGATAAGGGTCTGGTATGGATTTTGGGGGGACCCCCACGCCGTTTTTTCGGCGTAGGGGGTTACCCTTAAAATCCATACCAGACCGAAGGGCTTGGTATTCTCCAGAAGGGAATTCCCTCACACGCCCGCCGCAGTAGGAAAATGTGTTTTCCTATTTCAGCTAGCGCGAGATGTACAGTACCCTGCCGCCGAGAACCAGAGCGATCCGATCACGCTGGAAACATTCTCACGGCTGCGTACTGTAGTTTGTACAAAAGTCCAATGGCTTTGTGTACACACGATCGGACTTTGCTCTATCAGACTTTTGTTGCCGGAAAGTTTATTTATTTATTTCAGGTACTTATATAGCGCCGTCAATTTACGCAGCGCTTTACATATACATTATACATTCACATCAGTCCCTACACCCTCAAGGAGCTTACAATCTAAGGTCCCTAACTCACATTCATACATACTAGGGTCAATTTAGACAGGATCCAATTAACCTACCAGCATGTCTTTGGAGTGTGGGAGGAAACCGGAGTACCCGGAGGAAACCCACGCAGACACAGGGAGAACATGCAAACTCCAGGCAGGTAGTGTCGTGGTCGGGATTCGAACCAGTGACCCTTCTTACTGCTAGGCGAGAGTGCTAACCACTACACCACTGTGCCGCCCAGTTTGTCTGTTCGCACAGCCAACAAAAGTCCGATGGAAACTGAAAAAGTTTTTCCGATGGAGCGTACACACGGTCGGATGTTGCTCCAAAACAGCTAATTTGCATGTTTGTTGTCAAAAAGTCTGATCGTGTGTACGGCCCTTTAGATTAGACCCTTTGATCAGTGGAATACAGGTCTCAAGCATGGAGCAAAAAATCATTGCATATGCAGATGATCTCTTATTTTTTTTCTCTATGATCCAGAGGCTTCGCTACCTCGTCTATTTCAGTGTTTTGCTCAGTATAAGGATCTTTCCAATTTTTCTATAAACAATGTTAAACGTGAAGCGATGAATATTCTTCTCCCCAAGGAGTGTATTGTAAAACTACAAGGCCTCTATCAGTTTAAATGGGTTCAGTCTTTTTTGAAATATCTGGGGGTTAAATTAACCCCGGACACTGCCTCATTATATGAGATTAATTTTTGTCCATTATTATCTAAAATGCGATCACATCTCCAACTGTGGCAAACACTTACCCTTACGTGGTTTGGGAGGTGTAACGCATTTAAGATGACTTTGCTCCCATAGATTTTATACCTAATGCAAGCGATACCTATTAAACTACTTCAAGCCTTTTTTAGTTCGTGTATGACATTGTTAATTAAATTTCTTTGGAGCAATAAAGTTGCTAGACTCCGTTACTCCATTACGGAATGGGTCTACCCGACTTGATCTCATATTATCGAGTCTTACACCTCTCTAGAGTGGTGTCATGGTGTACTTCCCCGCAGACCAAACCCTGGGTACAAGTAGAACGACAAGCCTCACCGATCATTTTATCTGTGCTTCCCTGGGTTGCCCATAAATACTATCGGGGATTGAAGAGACACCCTACAATAGGGGCTACAATTGCAGTCCTTATTCAAACACTCTCAACAAAGGGCCTTTATCCCAATCCATCACCTTTAACACCACTGCTTCAGAACCCAGACTTCACGCCTGGACTTGATAATAAACAGCTCCGGGGCTTAATAGGACTTGGCATGACTAGACATATGCATTTTGCTACTTTGCAGGGATGAATGTCTATGCAAGATCTATCCAACCTTTCACAGCCCCCCTTGACCCCCTGGTCAATCTTTCAATTAGCACATTATTTAGGGTCTTTACCAGATGCGAAACTTCATGTTACGCCATTGACACCCTTTGAGCATCTATGTGCGGCGGGGGAATATATACCACATTCGCTGTCATTTTTCTATAAACCGATCATTGAGCCTCCAGAAGGCCACGTCCCTTCGTATATACGCCGCTGGGAGGAAGACCTTCAAATTTCCTTCACAAGCATGCAAATTAAAAGAATTATTTCACTGGCCCATAAGTCTTCGATAGCAAGTCATTTTCAAAAACAGGGGTATAAGCTGCTGGTCAGGTGGTACAGGGTTCCGGCCCTACTAATAAACTTTACCCGCAAACTTCGCAAACTTCTAACCTATGTTGGTGGTGCAAGAAAGAGCCAGGGACATTATTTCATATTTTCTGGGCATGCCCTTCAATTATACCATTTTGGAAGGAAGTGGGAAACTGGATTAAACAACTGAGATGAGTTGACCTTGGTTCGGACCCTCTGGGATATCTCCTACACCTAAATGCGATACCCCTCCATAAATATAAAAAGTCATTGGTAGCACATATGTTGAACGCTGCCCGGGCATGTATCCCAGACCTATGGAAATCTACTATTACACCACTAGTGCAACATTGGTTTTCCAGAATAGATGACATTAGGACAATGGAAAATATGACAGCCTTATTCCATGGCAGAGAGGAGGAATGTAGGGAAACCTGGTGGCCATGGATGACCTTTACTTGTATACCTCAGTATGTTGACTGCCTCTCTGTTTAAGTCACTAAGTAAGATGAGATGGTCGGGGGGGGGGGGGGGGGGGGCAGAGGCTGAGAAGTCCTTAAGATATTTAAATTAATGTTGTGTTTTTTGTGTTTTTTTTTTTTTTTTTTTTATCCTTTCTTTTCTTTTCTTTTCCTTTTTTGTCCTTCCCACAGCCTCCAAGAGACAGGGTCAGGGGAGAGGTCTATTTCATTTTAAAGTATGGTATATAGTATGGATGGTATAATAAAGGAAGAATTTAATGTAGTGATATGGAGGAGTGCAATCCAGATTAATGATTGTAGTAATATTTATTACTAGGTATATTTTGTGGCTCTAAATTCCTAATTGTATGAACCTAATATGACATGCCGCAGGCTTAGTTGCTTTATTGTGAGGTTGGAAAGCTAGATTTTCTCTCCACTTTAATTATAGGTTTATCCCTTTTCTTGTTATTGTTTTATATTGTTCATATGTTCTATATACAACTGGAAAAAAAAGATAAAACATTGAATAAAGAATTATATTTAAAAAAAAAAAAAATTGAGAAGGGACGAACTCCAAAACTTTTCTAGTATATGAACAGAGCTAACAATTTTCGTTTAATGTGTACTGTATTCGTACAAGAAAAATCAGATACAAAAAACTGTTCATGATCAGAAACAAACAATAATATACACTACAATTTTTCTACGTCAAACAAAAAAAAGCCATTGTCATTTGACAATTTTCATACAATTAGCACCATCCTCAGGTCTGACTTGCTATGGAACTTCCAGGAAAACCAGACGATCGTTCGCCCGATTTTCTTAGTGTGTACCAAGCTTTAGAAGAGTTCTATTGATCTTGGCATGATTATACCATACTTGTCAATAGCAAAGAGAACACCTAACCCTGGATGTCTGAGGTTTAAAAAAGACAGGTTTCATCTGCATGTTCCCTAGGGAGGTTCTAATTTGGATTCTAATTTCATAGATTTGAATTGGTGGTAAATGCAGGAGTGTATTTACTTTTTCCCTTAGACAAATCTGCACTTGTGTTAAATTTGATCATTAAAATAAATACACCATGTCCATTGTTTGTGTCAGACATTATTTGAATCAAGAGCTGATGTTTGTCTGTTCAGATATGTTGAAAAACAATTTACATGGGGTAAATTCAGTTTTTTTTTTTTATTTGTACACACATTTGTCATGCATATAACACTCTTATTATATGAAGATGGTGTTTTTTGTTTTTGAATAAGACGTGTTGCAAAAACATCTTTTAATGCATCATGTTATATTTCCAATTGCATGGGCAGTTCAAAAAGGCTCCAGTGCTTTTGTCAGGCTGATTCCAGCAGATTAAAGCCCCGTACACACGATCCGAAAATCGTACGTAAAATGCCGCATTCGAAACGATCGTACGATAATCGGATCGTTAGTACAGAGCTTTCGAGAGCCGATCAGGACAGTTCATCCGATATTATTCTATCGGACATGCACGGAAATTTTTTCCGTACGATGCCAGATCATACGATTTTCGTTTAATCGGTACAGCTATCGTTCGAAAATGCAATACAAATGCATTGCAACACATGACATCGCTTCCGAATTTTTATTCTGTCGTACGGGAATTTTCGGGACTTTAGTAAACTCATCAGATTCGATGTGAGATTAGCATGCAAACAAAAACGGACGATCATTCGTCCGATATTCGGATCGTGTGTATGGGGCTTTAGGGTTTTGTCTTTTTGTGGTCAACTACTGCTCTGGAATTTTTACCCCTTAGCAGTAGATCTACATCTCATATAGGGGGTCTGAAGAGATCTAAACATCCCATCATTCTATTTTAGTAATTTATTGTCAGAGTATCTGCAGTCATAACTGAGAATAATCATGAGGTTGATTTCATTAATATGCGGAAGGGGCTGGGAGTCAAACACAATGTGGTTTACTTAGCAAAAGTGTGTTTTCATATTGCAAAATTATTGTTCCTTTTGCTTACTCTATAAGAAGCTGTATTACTTTTCATCATATAATTATGTACAAGCAAAAATACTGTTTTGGAAATGTCTCTTTTGTATGTTTGGGCATTTTAGCAATCCCCATTACCTTTATTTACTACAATTTGGCAGCGTACACCTTGCAAACATAGAATTAAATTATTAACTGAACAGTTTCTCCTAATTAACCACAGTCTCTCACATGATCACATGACAAATCATTTATACAAAAACACTGTTATGCCATAAAGGTCTATATCTATCTTAGCTTTACAATCAGAAGTGCAAAGTGCGGATTCACATCCATGCGCTTTTGATAGCACTTGTTAAAACACATGCCTTAATCCAAAATATTTGCAATTGCATGATGTTGTGTTTTTTTTCCTTTTTTTTTTTTTTTTTTTTTTGCTCCATAACTTATAATATATCAATGATCCACTTCATCTGAAAAATGTCAATGGGTTAAATTTACTGAAGGCTGTTCATTATGACAAGTGAGTTTTCACTTATCTCTTAGTAAATGAGGTGAAGCTCTATTGACTTTGATCCAATCTTTTGTGAGCAAAATTCAGTTCTTTCAAGTTTTCCTTACACACAATTGGATATTTAACCACTTAGGGACCACCCTATAGCAGTTTTACTGCTATAGGGCAGCAACTGTGCACAGAATCACGCATACATATGTGATCCTGCACTTCCAGGTAGGGGACGTGAATGGGCGCTGATGACGGCTCGCCAATTGGCAGGTACCGCAGACTCGATATCTGCCGGTACCCACCAATCATCAGCCAGAAAGGCAGAACTGAAATCTGCCTATGTAAACAAGGCAGATTGCCGTTCTGACAGGAGGGAAGGCATGGATCCTGTGCCTCTGAAAAGCAGAGATTAGGATCCATGTCTTCTAGTAAAAGCACCTCCTACAGTTAAGTAAAACACTGGCTAGGCACACAGTTAACTCTTTGATCGCCCCTGAGGTTAACCCCTTATCAGCCAGTGTCATTAGCAGGGCTTTTTTTCCTCTGAGAATAGGTGCAAGAACTCCCCCCATCTGAGTCACCCCTTGTCTCTGCCCCTTATCCACCTCTGACCACCGTCCCTTGATTCCACCCCCTACCCACCTACCAGTACTGCCCTTTTTAGAGAATACAGAACCAAGTATTAGTTTGTGGTGCTAAATCATTTATATGGAATATGTTAATGATAAAAGAAAAGCAGCAAAATAGATCCCCTGCTGCCAGCAACAATAAAATCCCAGGGAAAGATCCCCACACAACAATAGACTCTCCCAGCAACAATGGACTCCACCCCAACAACAATAGTTTCCCTGCAGCAACAGTGAACCACCCACAAATAATATCACTCCCAGGAACAAAATATCCACCCAAGCAACATTAGACACCCCCCCCAGCAGCAACAGATCTCCCAGCAGCCAGCATCAATAGATCCTCCAGCAGACAGTAAAAATAGACCTCTCCCTCAACAGTAGATCCCTTCCAGCAACATAAGACCCCCCCCAGCAACAATAGATTCCCCATCAGCAATAATAGACCCTCACACAAAATCAGATCCCCACCAGTGACAATAGATCCCCCAGCAGCCAATATCAATAGACCCTCCATCACACCCTACACCCCATGCTATTACATACATTTAGTGCTGGAGGTGCGGGAACTGCGTTCCCCTGTGTTCCCGCTGAAAAAAAGCCCTGGTCATTAGTACCGTGAGAGTGCATATTTTTCGCATTGATCACTGTAGTAGCATCACTGGTTCCAAAAAAATATCAGTTAGTGTCAGAATGTCCGCAACAATATTGCAGTCCTGATAAAAGTCGCTGATCACTGCCATTACTAGTAAAAAATAAAAAAATAAAAAATAAATAAATAAAAATATCCCAAAGTTTGTAGACACTATAACTTTTGCACAAACCAATCAATATACACTTATTGGGATTTTTTTTTACCAAAAATATGTAGCAGAATACATATTGGCCTAAATTGATGAAGAAATTAGATTTTTTTTTTTTCAATGTTGGATATGTTTTATAGTAGAAGGTAAAAAAAAATTTTTTTTTCAAAATTGCTGGTCTTTTTTTGTTTTATATTGCAAAAAAAAAAAAAAAAACGCAGAGGTGATCAAATACCACCACAAGAAAGCTGTATTTGTAGGAAAAAAAGACACATTTTGCACAATTGACAGTTAAGGTAACACAGTGCCGTATCTCAAAAAATGACCTGGTCATGAAGGTGGGTAAATCTTCCAGAGGTCAAGTGGTTAAAGTGAACAGAACTATGCCCTTTTTTTAATGAATACATTTTTATTGTGGTTTTACAAATTTTCACATTTGTTACATTCAAAACCAAAACATACACGCTAACAATTCAGGTTCTATAGACATGTCATGATATACAATAATGCTTTGTCATCATTGACACGTATTGCTTGTCTTTCAATCATTTTAACAGTAGCGATCATCAAATATATAGACTCTGATAAACAGTCAATTGTCAACCAAACATATTACTTGACCTGTTAGTAAATAAAATATTTTGCTTTACAATAAAAGTTTTTTGTCTTTTTTATTGTTTTGTAATACAATGCAACTTAAAGTATGCATCAATTTGCAAAAATTATAGAGCCAAGTTGTCATAATGAGGTAAGTGTAGCAGTCCCCCTATGTTTAGTTTATGAAAGTTATCTGCATAGGCGTGTGCAGGGGGTGTGCTGGGCACACCCTAATCCAGGGGCAGCTCCAGGGAGTTGCTTGGGTTTAGGAGGCAATCAGATTTTCCCTGGATCAATTTTACCTATAAATGTTAGTACCCTGTTATATTATGTACGTTAAGGAAAAAATCTAGGCCTTTTTTAAAGCAATCTACTGAGCTGACCAGAAACACCTCTGGACGGAGTCTATTTCACATTTTCACAGCTCTTATTGTGAAGAAACCTTTCCATATTTGGAGATGAAATCTTTTTCCTCTAGGCATAAAGAGTGCCCCCTTGTCCTCTGTGTTGACCTTAAAGTGAATAACTCAACACTAAGTTCACTATATGGACCCCTTATGTATTTATACATGTTGATCATATCCCCCCATAATCTCCTCTTCACAAGAGAGAATAAATCCAGTTCCTCTAATCTTTCCTCATAACGGAGTTCCTCCATGCCTCTTATCAGTTTGGTTGCCCTTCTCTGCACTTTCTCCAGTTCCAATATCCTTTTTAAGAACTGGTGCTCCAAACTGAACTGCATATTCCAGATGAGATCTTACTAATAATTTGTATGGTTAGCGCTGTGGTCGGTTTGGATATATTCAGGACCTACATATATGTATATGTGTGTGTGCATTTGATAGTGTGTATGTACATATATATACTTGTTTTTGTTTTTTAGAAATATATATATTTTTTAACACTTTTATAACAATTTTATTAATTTTACTATCTACTGTACATCCATGCAGAGTATGATTCCTGTCATGTTTGGTTAGCACCATATCCCCTTTCAGTAATTAATATTAACCACTTCGCACCCGCGCTATAGCAGAAAGACGGCTACAGCACAGACACCAATTGCCGGGAGGGCGTCCCTGGATATCCTCCTGTTTACTTCCCCTCTGCGCGCCACTGGGGGCGCGCAGAGGGGAAGTTCTGTGTTGGCCGTGTCCCTTGGACACAGCCAATCACAGATCATGCTAAATGGCCAATCACAGCGGCCATTTAGCACTCGATCGGCGTGTCCAATGAGAGGTGATCTCATATGTAAACATATGAGATCATCTCTCATCGCCGGCTCTCCCTCCACACAGAGACAGCGTGTGAGGAGGGAGAGTGACCTGTGCTGCAGCGGTGAGTGCAGAGAAAAAAAAAATTCAGTGCCCACAGTTCCTGTCAGTGCCAACTGTCCCCAGTGCCACCTATCAGTGATATCTGTCCCTAGTGCCATCTGTCCCCAGTGCCACCTGTCAGTGCCATCTGTCCCCAGTGCCACCTATCAGTGCCATCTGTCCCCAGTGCCACGTGCCATCTGTTATCAGTGTCAGGTGTCATCAGTGCCATCTGTCAGTGTCACATGCCATCAGTTAGTGTCATGTGTCATCAGTGCCACATCAGTGTCTTGTGTCATCAGTGCCACGTATTAGTGCCATCTGTCATCAGTGCCACGTATTAGTGCCATCTGTCATCAGTGCTACATATTAGTGCCATCTGTCATCAGTGCCACGTATTATTGCCATCTGTCATCAGTGCCATGTATTAGTGGCACCTGTCATCAGTGCCATATCAGTGTCACGTGTCATCAGTGCCACATATTAGTGCCATTTGTCATCAGTGTCATGTGTCATCAGTGCTATGTATTAGAGCCATCTGTCATCGGTGCCACATATCAGTGCTATCTGTCATCAGTGCCACGTCAGTGTCACGTGTCATTGTCCTGGTGCTCCAGGGCCTTCAAAAGTGTAATAGGTAATCAACAAGTTAGATGTGTAATTTATGCTCCTAGAACACTTGGTGGGACTCCCTGCATGTTGGGCCTCTCTATGTGGCTAGGCTGTGAAAAAGTCACACACAAGTAGTATTGTAATACTCAGGAGGAGTAGCAGAATGTATTTTGGGGTGTCATTTGTGGTATACACATGCCATGTGAGAGAAATAACCTATTACAATGACAATTTTGTGAAAAAAACAAACAAAAAAAACAAAATCTTCATTTTTATAATTGTGGGAAAAAAAGACAACATCAAAAACCTCACCATGCATCCTACTAAATACCTTGAAATGTCTGCTTTGAAAAAGGGGTCATTTGGGGGGTATTTGTACTTTCCTGGCTTGTTCAGGTCGCAAGAAATGAGATAGGCCGTCAGTACATCAGATGTGATCAATTTTCAATGATTTGCACCATAGCTTGTGGACTCTCTAACTTTTACAAAGACCAAATAATATCCACTAATTTGGGTTATTTTTACCAAAGATATGTAGCAGTATAAATTGCGGCCAAAATTTATGAAGAAAAATTAATAATTTGCAAAATTTTATCACAGAAACAAAGAAAAATGCGTTTTTTTTTCAAAATTTTCAGTCTTTTTTTCATTTATAGCGCAAAAAATAAAAAACCCAGAGGTGATCAAATACCACCAAAAGAAAGCTCTATTTGTATGAAAAAAAGGAAAAAAAATTAATTTGGGTACAGTGTTGCATGACTGAGTAATTGTCATTCAAAGTGTGAGAGCACCGAAAGCTGAAAATTGGTCTGGGCAGGAGGGGGGTTTAAGTGCCCAGTAGGCAAGTAGTTAATGTAATATCATGATCCGTTATGTTTTAAAATATTCCAGTTCTTTCCATTTTTGATACAGGGGCAAAATTATAATCTCTGGAGTCCATACCTCCCCTAATACAAGAAAGGACTTTGCTCGCTTTGGAAACCGCAGCTTGGCATGCTTCTCCACTATCGATTGCCCTTGTATGTATGATGCATGCATATTCTTAGCCCCAAGTGCATAACTTTACATTTATAAACATTAAACCTCATTTGCCACACAGTTGCCTAATTAAACAGTGCATTGAGGTTGGCTTGTAAGTTGGAGACATCCTGTACGGACGTTATTTCACTGCATAGCTTGGTGTCACCTGCAAACACTGAAATGGTACTTTTAATACCAGACCCTATATCATGTATAAAGGTATTAAAAAGTAGGGATATCATCAGGTTGGTACAGCTCAAGGTCCAGGGCACCCAATTAGTACACTAATGGATCAGTGGTTATGGTAGCTTGAGTAACTGAAAAAACAGTTTGCACCACTTGCATCCAGTATCTCTTAAGTTTTGGACACCTCCATATCATATGGATAAAATTGCCTCTATGAGAGGAACATTTTGGGCATAGAGGGGAATCTCTCCTTCCCCAGTTAAACAGCTGGGCTGAAGTTCTAGAGGTTTGTGTGATGAGGACAGGGAGATAAAGGGTTCTAGGGCCATATCATATTGCTCACCATCTACAGTATCTCACAAATGTGAGTACACCCCTCACATTTTTGTAAATATTTTATTATATCTTTTCATGTGACAACACCAAAGAAATGACACTTTGCTACAATGTAAAGTAGTGAGTATACAGCTTGTATAACAGTGTAAATTTGCTGTCCCCTCAAAATAACTCAACACACAGCCATGAATGTCTAAACCGCTGGCAACAAGTGAGTACACCCCTAAGTGAAAATGTCCAAATTGGGCCCAATTATCAAATTTTCCTCCCCGGTGTCACGTGAAATGTTAGTGTTACAAGCTCTCAGGTGTGAATGGGGAGCAGGTGAGTTCAATTTGGTGTTATCACTCTCACTCCCTCACACTGGTCACTGGAAGCTCAACATGGCACCTCATGTCAAAGAACTCTGAAAAAAAGAATTGTTGCTCTACATAAAGATGGCCTAGGCTATAAGAAGATTGCCAAGACCCTGAAACTGAGCTGCAGCACGGTGGCCAAGACCACACAATGGTTTAACAAGACAGGTTCCACTCAGAACAGGCCTCACCATGGTCATTCAAAGAAGTTGAGTGCATGTGCTCAGTGTCATATCCAGAGGTTGTCTTTGGGAAATAGATGTATGAGTGCTGCCAGTATTGCTGCAGAGGTTGAAGGGGTGGGGTGCCAGACTGTCAGTGCTCAGACCATACACCACACAACGCATCAAATTGGTCTGCATGGCTGTCATCCTAGAAGGAAGCCTCTTCTAAAGATAATGCAAAAGAAAGCCCGCAAACAGTTTAATGAAGACAAGCAGACTAAGGACATGATCTGATGAGACCAAGATAAACTTATTTGGTTCAGATGGTGTCAAGCGTGTGTGGCGGCAACCAGGTGAGGATTACAAATACAAGTGTGTCTTGCCTACAGTCAAGCATGGTGGTTGGAGAGTCATGGTCTGGGGCTGCATGAGTGCTGCTAGCACTGGGGAGCTAAAGTTCATTGAGGGAACCATGAATGCCAACATGTACTGTGACATACTGAAGCAGAGCATGATCCCCTCCCTTCAGAGACTGGGCTGCAGGGCAGTATTCCAACATAACGACCCCAAACACACCTCCAAGACGACCACTGCCTTGCTAAAGAAGCTGAGGGTAATGGTGATGGACTGGCCAAGCATGTCTCCAGACTTAAACCCTATTGAGAATCTGTGGGGCATCCTCAAACAGAAGGTGGAGGAGCGCAAGGTCTCTAACATCCACTAGCTCCGTGATGTCATCATGGAGGAGTGGAAGAGGACTCCAGTGGCAAACTGTGAAGCTCTGGTGAATTCCATACCAAAGAGGGTTAAGGCAATGCTGGAAAATAATGGTGGCCACACACAATATTGACACTTTGGACCCAATTTGAACACTTTCACTTAGGGGTGTACTCACTTTTGTTGCCAGCGATTTAGACATTAATGGCTGTGTGGTGAGTTATTTTGAGGGGACAGCAAATTTACACTGTTATACAAGCGGTACACTCACTACTTTACATTGTAGCAAAGTGTCATTTCTTCAGTGTTGTCACATGAAAAGATATAATAAAATATTTAAAAAATGTGAGGGGTGTACTCACTTTTGTGAGATACTGTATCTCTTTAATGATTAGTTTTGGTGCCAGAAATAATAATCTAACAATGGGAATGTAAGTTTTAACAGTAATGGTTTTCTTGTCTGGAATGCTTAATAAACAAATATTTTGGTCAAGCAAGAATATTACTTATATTCATCATATCTATAATCCTTTTCCAGTACCTATGAAGTTCATGGAATCTGTATAACATATGTATCAAATCAGCTGATCCTCTGTTACATTTGGGCCAATTCCGGGTCTTCCTATGTATCAACTAGAACAATTCTTTCAGGAGTATAATATGTTCTATTTAATATAAACAGCTATGTGATCCTGTGTCCAAGAGATAGGGACCAGATTAAGTGCAGATGGTACTTTTTCCCGCAGTGCTTCTGATTAGGGATGAGCCGAACATCCCCCGGTTCAGTTCGCAGCAGAACATGCGAACAGGCAAAAAATATGTTTGAACACCCTTAAAGTCTATGGGACACGAACATGAACAATTAAAAGTGCTAATTTTAAAGGCTTATATGCAAGTTATTGTCTTAAAAAGTTTTTGGGGACCTGGGTCCTGCCCCAGGGGACATGTATCAATGCAAAGAAAGTTCTAAAAATGGGCGTTATTTTTCGGGAGCAGTGATTTTAATAATGCTTAAAGTGAAACAATAAAATTGAAATATTCCTTTAAATTTCGTACCTGGGGGTTGTCTATAGTATGCATGTAAAGTGGCGCATGTTTCCCATGTTTAGAACAGTCCCAGAGCAAAATGACATTTCTAAAGGAAAAAAAGTAATTTAAAAGTACTCGCGGCTATAATGAATTGTCGGTCCCGGCAATACCCATAAAAGTCATTGAAAAAAAACAGCATGGGATTCCCCCACAGTCCATTACCAGACCCTTTGGGTCTGGTATGAATATTAAGGGGAACCCCCGAATCAAGATTTAAAAAAAAAAATGGGTGGTGGTCCCCCCAAATTCCATACCAGGCCCTTCATGTCTGGTATGGATATTAAGGGGAACCCCATGCCAAAATTTAAAAAAAAATGGCGTGAGGGTCCCCCTCAAAACCCATACCAGACCCTACAGGTCTAAAAAATGGCGCGGGGGTCCCTCTCAAAATCCATACCAGACCTGATTTTAATGGGAACTCCACGGCAAAATTAAAAAACAAATGGCGTGGGGTCCCCCCGAAAATCCATACCAGACCCTTATCCGAGCACACAACCTGGCAGGTCACAGGAAAAGAGGAGGGACGAGAGAGCACCCCCCCTCCAGAACCGTACCAGGCCACATGCCCTCAACATGGGGAGGGTGCTTTGGGGTAGCGGCCCCCCCAAAGCGCCTTGTCCCCATGTTGATGGGGAGAAGAGCCTCATCCCCACAACACTTGCCCGGTGGTTGTGGGGGTCTGAGGGCGGGGGGCTTATCGGAATCTGGAAGTCCCCTTTAACAAGGGGACCCCCAGATCCCGCGCCCCCTGTGTGAAATGGTAATGGGGTACAAATGTACTCCTACAATTTCAAAAAAAATGTGTGAAAATGGTAAAAAAAAAACACACGACACGGCTTGGGACAAGTCCTTTATTAAAAAATAAAAAAATAAAACTGTCCCACAGAGTCCATTCATCTTCTTCTTTTCTTGCTCCGACGGACCGAAAAAGAAAGAAAAAAATAAATAAGCCGCACACCGCCTACGATCTGCCTCCATGGGAGGCACCCGCCGTATTGACCGGCCTCTTAGGTGACAGCTCTTTTATAATTGAGGGCGGGGCCACATGATGATGTCGCCAGGTGACCCCCCCCCCTCTGACGCACAGGGACATCCCTACGGCTTTCCTGTAGCGTCAGAGGGGGCAGGGCCACCAGGTCCACCCACTCTGATGCACGGGGACATCCTTATGGCTTTCCCGTAGCATCAGAGGGGGGCGGGGTCACTCGGTTACATAACCGGGTGGCCCCACCCCCTCTGATGCTACAGGAAAGCCATAGGGATGTCCCCGTGCGTCAGAGGGGGGCGCGGTCACCTGGCGATGTCATCGTATGGCCCCACCCTCAGTTATAAAAGAGCTGTCACCTAAGAGGCCGGACATTACGGCGGGTGCCTCCCATGGAGGCAGATCGTAGGCGGCGTGCGGCTTTTTTTTTTTGCTTTTTTTTTTTCGCAAGTACTTTTAAATTACTTTTTTCCTTTTAGAAATGTCATTTTGCTCTTCGACTGTTCTAAACACGGGAAACATGCGCCACTTTACAGGCAAACTATAGACACCCATCAGGTACAAAATTTACAGGAATATTTCACTTTTATTGTTTCACTTTAAGCATTATTAAAATCACTGCTCCCGAAAAAACGGCCATTTTTAAAACTTTTTTTTGCATTGATACATGTCCCCTGGGGCAGGACCCAGGTCCCCAAACACTTTTTATGACAATACCATGCATATAAGCCTTTAAAATTAGCACTTTTGATTTCTCCCATAGACTTTTAAAGGGTGTTCTGCGGCTTTCGAATTTGCTGCGAACACCCCAAATTGTTCACTATTCGGCGAACAGGCAAATATCCGATGTTCGAGGCGAACTTACATTCAACTCAAACATCGGGTTCATCGCTACTTCTGATGTGGAATTGAGATACCTTTCCCAGCCCTCTTTGGCAGGTACCATAGTCCGAAATAGAGTTTTACTGTGTAACACCCAGTATATTTGCAAGATGAGTCCTTTCTTGGTTTCTGCAAATGGGATAGAACCGCACCTAAGAACTTAATGTAAGGATTTTACACTGCTGCTGCATTATTGAGATTGACTCAACCCAAATATATGCTTAGGAAGTGACAGTGCTATGAACAATTAATACTATTATCAGAAGTCTAACTTGTGCATAAACCTAAACGTCCCGTAAATGTGTTCCGGGAAGACATCAAATTACAAAACATGCATAGGACAGGTGTTTGATGTGCTGCTATCATGCTATGCTGGACTTGTGTTTTCTTGTGGCGTTGGTAATGCCGGAATGAAACCTGCTTTGATTTTATGTGGGTGCAATGCATTTAAAATAAACTTTCAGCTGTTTTAAAAGATTTCACACTAGTTTTCTCTCTTACCTTGATATTGATAATATTGAGCTACTGAAGCTCTAACATAACTACAATATCGACGAGTGATCATAGGTCTATGTTGTCTGCAGAGGACTACTACATAAAGGAAATGCGCTTCCTGCAATGCAATTTGGTACTGTAGGTCATTTTTTGGCATAAGTGGTGGTGAATTTTCTCACGAAGGTGTGGTAGAAGCAATACAAGAAAATCTGCTTGGTTGAAGAAATAGTGTTGTTTATACGAACTGCACACATTATCTTTGATAAAGAGAACTTTTTGGGACTGTTTTTAATTGCTTTGTTCACCCAGTGATACATGATTATTTTCCTTTTTCGATTTTTTGGGGGGACTGTTTTGCACTACATTAGCACTTTATATGGTTTATAGCATTGGATGTCATAAGTGAATTTTGTTGCACAGCACTATAGCACTTTATAGATGTAAGAAATGTGAACGATTTATATAAGCTTATTTCACACTATAATAATTTGTAATAGTTTTAAAAGCATGTTAACACACAGATGTGACACATTGTTTAAGCACTTTGTTTATTCTGATAATGGTATTAATTGTTTAGATTGCTGTCACTTTGTAAGCATACATAGCTTTCTTGGTTTCTGCTTGTGCCAGAGTTGTTATTATTGGGACATGCTGTAGAAGCATATTGTGAGTAGGGATGAGCTTCGAGTTCAAGTCGAATCCATGTTCTACTTGAACATCGCATGTTCGACCGTTCATTGAATTGCGAACGTTATCGGTCGTTCACGCCAAATTCAAGTGGCACATCACGGCCCATAATTCACTGCGGCAACGCAGTACATTGCTGGCTAATGATTGGCCAAGCATGCACTATGACCCGTATGCTTGGCCAATCACAGCGCCGTTTGTACAGAGAGCCGTAATTGGCCAAAGCCACGGTGGCTTTGGTCAATTATGGCTCAGGGGGTTTAGTACATGCCCCACACTATATAAGGCCGCCTGCGTGGTGGCCTTGTGTAGTGTGTTGAGGCGGCGGAGAGATAGACAGAGAGACAGTGTCATTTGATTTAAGTTAGATAGAGCAGGCAGGTGAGTCAGTTAGCTGCACTTACAGTGTTTTGTTGCATTGTGTGTATGTGTATATATATATATATATATATATATATATATATATATATATATATATATATATATATATATATATATATATATATATATATATATATATATATATATATATATGCATCCTAGGTGTGTGTGTGTGTGTGTGTGTGTGTGTATAATATATACACACACTGTATTCAGTTTAGCTAGATCTGTTCCTATTATTCTCTTCCTACTGGCAGGCAGGCGTTTTTACAGTATTTACAACTACCTGAAGAAAATTGCTGGTGTTCTTTTGATCCTATTAGTACCACAGGCAGGCAGCTACAGTACAGGTATTTACAGTTAGCTTAGTGCATCCTCTGCACAGTGTGCACCTAAAGCTACCTGAAGAAAATTGGTGGTGTTCTTCTGATCCTATTAGTACCACAGGCAGGCAGCTACAGTATTTACAGTTAGTGTAGTGCGTCCTCTGCACAGTGTGCACCTAAAGCTACCTGAAGAATATTGGTGGTGTTCTTCTGATCCTATTACTACCGCAGGCAGCTGCAGTATTTACAGTTAGTGTAGTGCATCCTCTGCACAGTGTGCACCTAAAGCTACCTGAAGACAATTGCTGGTGTTCTCATACTAATAATACTACAGGCAGGCAGTTGATTCTGCTAGCTGCAGTATCAGTATATATATATATACATCCTAGCTTTTTGCAGCTACATCTCACTGCAGGCCATTAGTATGTCTGGAAGGCTAACAAGGAGAGGCAGACAGTCACAAGCCAATAAAAGAGGGCAAGCAGCTCTGTGTCTAGAGGCAACAGTGCTGGTCATGGAGATGGTGCATCCTCATCAGCACGTGGCCGTGAGACACGCTTGTCCTTTTTTTCGGCAGCTGGCCATGTTGGGCCGCAACATGCTGAAGACTTGGTAGAGTGGATGACCATGCCATCCTCATCCTCCTCATGCTCTCTCACCCAGGCTCAGGGTACTTTGTCTGGCAAAGCAGCTGCCAACGCGGCCTCTTCCCTCAGCTCAATGGCATCAGTCACTCCTTCCCTAGCTCCACCATGTCCTCCTGAGGAGTCCCCCGAACTGTTTGACCACAGTGTTGGGTACATGCTCCAGGAGGATGCCCAGTGTTTTGAAGGCTCCGATGATGGTACCCAGCTAGAGGAAGGCAGTAACGTGAGCCCAGGGAGAGGGGGTGCCCAAGAAGGACAGCAATCTGGCAGTCATCTTCCCTCAGCTGCAGCATACTGCCAGGTTTGCTCCAGTGATGAGGAGGGAGGGGATGATGAGGTCACTGACTCCACGTGGGAGAGAGAGGAGGAGGAGGCACATCTCCAACGAGGCAGGATGCCCTCCAGGGGCCAGCTTAAGGGCAGCACACCGACTGCATCAAACCGCAGAGCTCCGCATGCACAGGGCGCTGCTATCTCTGCGTTATTATTGTTGTGGGCCTTTTTGAGATGAGTGCAGCAGATCCCACCGCTGCTATTTGCAACATATGTCTCAAGCGTATCTTGCGTGGCCAAAACATTACCCGCTTGTGCACCACATGCTTAACCAGACATATGTCGACCCGCCATGCAGTTCGTTGGCAAGCATACCTAAAAGACCCATACCAAAGAACAAAGGGGACCTCTCCTTGCTCCTCATCAGCTGGGATCTCCAACCCCACTATACCTTCAGTCCTCTGAAACCTGCACTGAGAGGAATGAAGGTGTAGAATTTGGTGTGTCACAGACAAGTACTTGCGGGCAATCTGCTATCGGTACACCGACATCAGATTGTACCAGGCAAATTTCCCTGCCCCTCCCTTCCTGGCCATTTTTAAAACTTTTTTTTGCATTGATACATGTCCCCTGGGGCAGGACCTGGGTCCCCAAACCCTTTTTAGGACAATACCATGCATATTAGCCTTTAAAATTAGCACTTTTGATTTTGAACGTTCGAGTCCTATAGACTTTAATGGAGTTCTTAAGTTCACGCAAACTTTTGGTCCATTCGCAGGTTCTGGTGCGAACCGAACCGGGGGGTGTTCGGCTCATCCCTAATTGTGAGTACGAGTGAGCAATGCTGTATTTACTAAGATAAGCTGAAATGCACTTTAATTAGCAAACTGCATCGTCCTTAGTAAATGAATGCAAAAGTCTCAATGTTTTTAAACTAGGCACATTTGCCATGTCTGATTCAATGATATTCTCCTCACTAACGATAGGCAAATCTGTCCAGGTCAAATTTGCCTAAAGTTCAACTAATTTGCTTCAATGTTTGGCAAAATCTGAACTTTGCACCGACATCACAATGAAGTCTATGGTGGGTAAATCATGTCATTAAATTTGGGCATTTTATTTAAAAAATACCATACAGTGAGAACTGGGACCTTTTTAATGTGGCTTTAAAGACAACATGGGGTAAAAAACAACAATCCTTTAAATTACATGCTTGGAATATGCCTATAAATTGTATGTGGTGTTATGCCCCGTACACACGGTCGGATTTTCCGACGGAAAATGTGTGATAGGACCTTGTTGTCGGAAATTCCGACCATGTGTGGGCTCCATCACACATTTTCCATCGGATTTTCCGACACACAAAGTTTGAGAGCTTGCTATAAAATTTTCCGACAACAAAATCCGTTGTCGGAATTTCCGATCGTGTGTACACAAATCCGACGGACAAAGTGCCACGCATGCTCAGAATAAATAAAGAGATGAAAGCTATTGGCCACTGTCCCGTTTATAGTCCCGACGTACGTGTTTTACGTCACCGCGTTCAGAACGATCGGATTTTCTGACAACTTTGTGTGACCGTGTGTATGCAAGATAAGTTTGAGCCTATATCCGTCGGAAAAAATCCATGTATTTTGTTGTCGGAATGTCCGATCAATGTTCGACCGTGTGTACGGGGCATTACAGAAAAGGTATGATTTTCACAGACAGTATCAATGACACTGCCATCACATATTTTGGATGTGTGATAGCTTTTTCAACTTATACAGTTACTTTTCTTCTGGGTCTATATGTGTATTTTTTATTTTGAGTTTATGTTGATCATATTTGTATGTTTATATGTTTGAGTCATAAAATGTGTGCTATAATTAAATGCTGTCCACTCCAAGCTGAGATCATAGGGGAGGTCTGTGACTAATAAACCTTCCATTTATTGTTTTTTCTCTCACTAAGCATCCCTCTAGAGACCCTCTTAACAGATGGTACAAGATTCATAGACACTGTAGTCACAAAATGATTTGAAGTCCATCAGAGTCTGAGTGATGTATTATGGAAACACTTAAAGAAAATAACGAAGCAAGTTTAAACCAACAATAGTAATGAATATGCAATATTCTGTATCTACCCACAAGTACAGATAATTATTACAGCACACCTAATTTGCATAGGCAAAGAATTGCATTGTTCCGACTAGCAGTCTGTCTGTTTGGCACAATAAAAGAGAATAACTGCTTGTAGTAAATATATTTCAATGCATCTAGATTGCAGTTCTAGCCATAACTAATTAAAGGCTAACATCATATAAAATACAAAGTTCATATCAGGGTTGCCAACCCCACAACTTTTTTACTGACAAAACTTGAGAAGTTAACTAACAGTGCAAATTTTTTACTTACAACTTGAAACATGACAGAAAGTCCTTTCAGAAACCAAAATAATTGGTATTTAAAGAATATAAACAATATGCAAACATTAACAATGCCCATAACAAGTGTTCTGCTGGGCTTCACAATAAAGCAGAATATTGGCATGCATTAAAAAGGGGATTAACTCCAGAGATAAAATGATAATTCTCCTGCTCTACAAGACCCTGGTCCAGCCACACCTAGAGTATGCTGTCCAGTTCTGGGCACCAGTCCTCAGTAAGGATTACTGGAAATGGAGCGAGTACAAAGAAGGGCAACAAAGCTAATATAGGGTCTGGAGGATATTAGTTATGAGGAAAGGTTGCTAGCTCTGAACTTATTCTCTCTGGAAAAGAGACGCTTGAGAGGGGATATGATTTCAATATACAAATACCATACTGGTGACCCCACAATAGAAATACAACTTTTTTGCAGAAGGGAGTTTAACAAGACTTGTGGCCACTCATTCAAATTAGAAGAAAAGAGGTTTAACTTTAAACTACGTAGAGGGTTCTTTACTGTAAGAGCGGCAAGGATGTGGATTTCCCTTCCACAGGCGGTGGTCTCAGCGGGGGGCATTGATAGTTTCAAGAAACCATTAGATAAGCACCTGAACCGCAACATACAGGGATATACAATGTAATACTGACATATAATCACGCACATGGTTTGGACTTGATGGACTTGTGTCTTTTTTCAACCTCACCTACTATGTAACTATGTAGCAGCATGACAAATTGGAGCATAACTATTTGCACCGACAAATATGGTCATGAGAAGGTTGCACCTAACAATGGCTTAAAGACTGATAATTAAACAGAACCTAAGTCTAGTCACTGTTAGACATGTGCATTCGTTTTCGTCCAAATGCATTTTCGTCCGAATTTCGGGTATTTTCGTTATCGTTTTAACAAACGATAACGAACGTGCAGAATCCTAAAACCAAATGATCCAACATAAACAAATGCTTTATTTTCATTTTCATTGTGACAACAGTTCGATATTGATAGGAGATTCGACATGAGGCTGACAATAAGTGGCAGTGCTGGGGTAAGTGGCAGTGCTGGGGGGTTGGGATAAGTGGCAGTGCTGGGGGGAATGGGATGAGTGGCAGTGCTGGGGGGATGAGATGAGTGGCAGTGCTGGGGGGGTTGGGATGAGGGGCAGTGCTGGTGGGGGGAGGGATGAGTGGCAGTGCTGGGGGGGATGGGATGAGTGGCAGTGCAGAGGGGTGGGATGAGTGGCAGTGCTGGGGGGGATGGGATGAGTGGCAGTGCTGGGGGGGTGGGACAAGTGGCAGTGCTGGGGGAATGGGACGAGTGGCAGTGCTGGTGGGATGAGATGAGTGGCAGTGCTGAGGGGGGTTGGGATAAGTGGCAGTGCTGGTGGGGGGTGGGATGAGTGGCAGTGCTGGGGGACGGTGATGGAATGAGTGGCAGTGCTAATGAGGGGATGGGATGAGTGGCAGTACTGGTGGGGGATGGGATGAGTGGCAGTGCTGGGGGGGGTGGGAGTGGCAGTGCTGGGGGGGTGGGAAGTGTGTCAGTGCTGGGGGGGATGAGTGGCAGTGCTGAGGGGGGTGACTGAATGATTGTCAGTGTGCGTGGGGACTGAGTTCAGTGGCAGTGCTGGGTGCCGGGATCAGAGACACTTACCTACTGTCAGTGCCCACTTAGTTCCCCCTGCAATGCTCCTTGTCTCTTGTTTCCCTCCGCTCCACGTGTCTACTGCCCACTGACATGTTAGGAGATGGGGTCTCCTCACACAGCAGCTGCGACTTTCTGCAGCTCCTCCCTTTTCACTGTACTGGGTCAGCTGACTCTATGATTCGGCTTCCCGACTGTATGTCCCATCATCAGCCTGCGGCTGCAAAAGGAATGGGCGGACCCGGCGGAGAGACAGTGTGGGCTGACCACTGTGCAGTGAGTCAAGTGTCCCTGTTTTGACTCTAGAGTAACTAGAGAAGTCTGCGGGCCCCCCACAGTGCCAGAACAGCAGGGCTCGGTCGCAAGTGCGACTGCTGCGACTCTGGTAGTTCCGCCACTGAAGCAGGTGAGATCACTGGATTAGTGGTGTCTACTTCAGTGATTTCCAGCTTTCATTGGCATTAGCCAGGTTTGTTATATAAAGAATTACATTGGTCCAAGCTGGACCAATGTAACTATAAATAACATGATGATGCCTGTTCTTTAAAGGAGTTCACACTCAAATCTAAGCCTAGTAAGAAAAGGAGCAATCTACTACAAGACAAAGTAGCCACTTTCAGAATGAATATAGGTCATAGGGAAAATAACTTCTTTCTGGAAGTACAGAATGTTTTGACAAGACCTGTTATTAAATCAGTTTGCTGATTGGTTCTTATTAGGATTGAAGTTCTCCCTTAAATTAAAAACCACACAAATTTCTAGGATGCATTTATAAAATGGAAAATATGAAAAGTGTCCAGGTTGTCTTTGTTTTTTCTGTTAAAGAGCACACAAGTTCAAGATATACTGTACATCTCCTATAGTAAAGTTAAATATGATGCCCCTACACGCCACCCTGTCCATATCACACTCTCTTAAATTCATAGACGACAACTGAACACATGAAACATCAAGATCTCTTGGTGTTTGGTAATGTGACCAGATCCCAAGGCACCGGTCATGCTCTGCTGAAAGGAAGAATCCGTCAATTAATTTATTTTTATTTAATACAGGTGCTTATTTAGCACCATCAATTTACGCAGTGCTTTTACATTTATATTGTACATTCACATCAGTTCCTGCCCTCAAGGAGCTTACAATCTAAGGTCCCTAACTCCCATTCATACATACACACACATACTAGGACCAATTTAGACAAGAGACAATTAATTTACCAGCATGTCTCTGGAGTGTGGGAGGAAACCCACACAGGCAAAGGGAGAAAATGGAAAATGCAAACTCCAGGCAGGTAGTGCCATGGTTGGGATACAAACCAATGACCCTAGTGCTGCTAGGTAGAAGTGCTAACCACTTAGCCACTCTTTACACTAATGAATCCTAGCCTCAGCAGGCATCATGAATCCACTTTAGTCACACAATTTGATGGCATGGAATTTCACAGAAGGTACTTTTTAATTTAAAATGTATCTCACACCAAATTTTGTTTTTAGTGGCAAACAATTAGTATCTCAGTTTTTTAATGCTGTCCATGTCCCTGGTGGGGATTAGAAGTACCATTCTCTAGTTATTCATATGTGCTAAGTTTGGCCAATCATACAATTATTATTATTATTATTATACAGTATTTATATAGCGCCAACAGTTTACGTAGCGCTTTACAACTTGAGGGTAGACAGTACAAGTACAATACAATTTGATACAGTAGGAATCAGAGGGCCCTTTGATTTAATACTCTTTTTTTAATCTCCTTTACATTGACCAACAATACTAAATAAAGTGTACAATGTAGAGTATATAAACAAATAGGCCATTTTTTCCACCTTGCTTTGGATTTATTATTTTAATTTTAAAGAAGATTACAATATGTGTGGATCACGTGCCATCTGATATTTAGAAAAACTGCGGGTCTAGCATCTACAGGGATTTAACCAAAAATGTCTCAAGCAAAAACACTTTTTTTTCTTTTTTGCTCTGTGAAATTCGGTAAACTGCATCAGAGTCATTTGGTGGTAATTTTTTTCCATGGAAAATTCAACTAAAACCAAAATTGCACATTTCTTCAAACTGCTAATGTAATTGGATCACATAAAACCAAATGTATGCATGTACAGTGGATATAAAACATCTACTGGTGGATATAAAATTTCCCTGTTAAAATGTCAGGTTTTTGTGATGTAGAAAAATGAGAAAAAGATAAATAATTTCAGAACTTTTTCCACCTTTATTGTGACCTATAAACTGTACAACTCATTTAAACAACAAAATGAAATCTTTTAGATGGAGGGGAGTTAAAATAAAAAACTAAAATAATATGCTTGCATAAGTGTGCACACCCTTAAACTAATACTTTGTTGAAGCACTTTTTGATTTTATTACAGCACTCAGTCTTTTTGGGTATGAGTCTATCAGCATGGCACATCTTGACTTGGCAATATTTGCCTTGTCCTCTTGTCTTTTCATACATTTTGGAGGGACGTCCAGTTCTTGGTAATGTCACTGTTGTGCCATATTTTCTCCACTTGATGATGACTGTCTTTACTGTGTTCCATGGTATATCTAATGCCCTGGAAATTCTTTTGTACCTTTCTCCTGACTGATACCGTTTGACAATGAGATCCCTCTGATGCTTTGGAAGCTCTCTAAAGGGCCATGGCTTTTGCTGTAGGATGCAACTAAGAAAATGTCAGGAAAGACCTACTAGACCAGCTGAACTTTATTTTGGTTTAATCAGAGGCACTTTAAATGATGGCAGGTGCGTACTGACTCCTATTTAACATGAGTTTGAATGTGATTGCTTAATTCTGAACACAGCTACATCTCCAGTTATAAGAGGGTGTGCACACTTATGCACCCCCCTCCCAAAAAGATTTCAGATTGTTTTCTAAATTGAGTTGTACAGTTTATAGGTCACATTAAAAGTGGAAAAAGTTCTGAAATGATTTATCTTTGTCTTTTTTTTACATCACAGAAACCTGACATTTTACCAGGGGTGTGTAGACTTTTTATATCCACTGTAGCTTGAAATTGGAGTAAATTCTTTGTACTTTCACAAAACTGGCTTTGTTGTACATTTCTTAACACAGATTGTGTTGTAGCTCTGCAGTCTTTCCCTTTTTTAGCCCCAGTTCACATTATGAATCTCATAGAAACATGCCTTCCTGTTAGATTCACATGTGATTCAGTGTAGTGCAATTTGAGCCCATTCATTGCGATTCGGTGCAGGCAAATACACTGCATTTGGGATGTTGTTAACTTAACATTGACAGCCCTTGTAGATCGCAACTGCAGTGCATTTAAAATATGGTGCAGGAAATGCCCACAAATTGCAGGCTGCCTTCTAGTGTGAACCTAGCCTAAGGCCCCTTTCACCCTGGGGCGGTTTGCAGGCGTTATTGCGCTAAAAATACCGCCTGCAAACCGCCCCTAAACAGCCTCCGCTGTTTGTTCAGTGTGAAAGCCTGAGGGCTTTCACACTGAAACGGTGCGCTGGCAGGATGGTAAAAAAAGTCCTGCGAGCCGCATCTTTGGAGCGGTGAAGGAGCGGTGTGTTCACCGCTCCTTCACCGCTCCTGTCCATTGAAATCAATGGGACAGCGCGGCTATACCGCGGCAATACCGCGGCTATAGCCACGCTGTACGAGCGGTTTTAACCCTTTTTCGGCCGCCAGCGGGGGTTAAAATAGCACCACTAGCAGCCGAATACAGCCGCAAAAACGACGGTAAAACAGCGCTAAAAATAGCGCTGGTTTACCGCCGACGCCCCCACCGCCCCAGTGTGAAAGGGGCCTTACTGTGCTCCTGTTACACAATTTTAGTGCATGCAACATCAACTTTACAAATAATTAACAGGGAAATTTCTTAACAATTCAATTGGAGAATGACGTCAACTTAAAGTATAAATTGTGCATTTTTAAATAAGGAAACATTCACTGATCTATTAATGTTCTCCAAGCTCCATTTATCATTTACTTTGCATTTGTGTCTTCATTGGACTCCTCTGAAACTTTTTTTCCCATTTAAACAGAAGTTGCAGGTTGCAATGTATAAGGTGCAGTCACCTTCATGCACCTTACAAACCTTCAGGGATAAATGTCAGGCTGTTCTGACAGTCAGTGGTGTACCTAGCATATCTGCCACCTGGGGTGAATCACTTTTTAAAGTATCCCCGATACATTAAAATATTTTCAGTAATAGCTAGGAAATTAAATGTCATGCATGCTGGGCATGTGAGCTATTTTATGGCGAAGGGACAACAACAATAGTAAGTACAGTTGCACCTTCATACAGAGATACTGAACTAAGCATACCAATCCACTATATTAGCCTGCCTCAATGGCCAATAGAAATATACAGCGGGTAATATGGAGTTGGCACTTTTAGAGAGGATTGTCTGAACAGCCTGAAAACCCAACATTAATAAAAGGCTTGCGAGACCAGAGCACCTTTTAAGCACCAGTTTTCTTCCCTTCCCCTTGGGAGTTTCTTGAACAAAAACTAAAAAAAAAAAAGTTTCTATTGGGAAATAATGCCTAGTGTGCTTCTACTCACAACTATTGTCCCCTACTATTCTGTTTCACAGAGGATGCATTGGGTTGATGTTCTAGTAAAGTGACCCATATTCCTGGTTTTAACTGCAACAAAATTTTCATTTTACCCAAAGGAAAATTGAAAAAGTAGTTAACAGCAGGAGGCTTGACAATGTTAACACAAGCTGATGAGTGACTGAATTTGCCCTCATCCATATATTGGTGGGTTATCTAATTATAAATGACTATAAATCACCATGTGTACATGTACTGATAAGATAACATAGAAGAGAATTCAGGGGCAGCTGAAAAAAACGCCCAACTGCTCCTAATTGTCCGTTTACCAGCAGCAGTGCATGAAGCCTAATATGTGCAATATATTGAGGAAAATAAATAATATAAATAGACACATAATTAAAATTTTCGAGACAAAAGAGAAAAGAAAATGCAGGAAGAACTACAACAAAGGGGATGAAGAACTGAGTTGTCATCATCTAACATTAAAACTGAAACAAAAACCAAGCTGTTAGGTACCTGGTAGTTGAGCCTGACTGGTAGGAGAAGACCCCTCTTACAGCGCTGGTTCAGGAGCCACTGGAGTGGGAACAGTGGTCTCGTGAGCACAGTGGGTAGGAGTGCCTGGTGAAGGTTCTTGCAGAGGCCGACACAGGAGCTGGGAAGGAGTCCTTCAGGGATGGCTGAGCTGCGGATGCAGGCAGGCAGAAGCGGATCAGCAGGCAGGCAAGTAGATGGTGTAGCAGCAGCAGAACCTAGAGCTGGATGAGAGGGCTGGAATGCAGCGATATGGGACACAGGCAAAAGCAGAGTCAGACAGTCCGGTTGGCAGGAGATCAGGCAGGTATTGGCAAATGGATAACCGCAGAGTAGTCAGGCAGGCAGGAGTTCGGCAATGAGTCACAAGAAGATAGCAGTGTCAGGCAAGCCGGGTCGGATTGGAGATAGGAGAAGGGTCAGACGTAGCCGGGTCGATAAACAGCAAAGACAATCAGCAGACAGATTCAGGAACTCAGGTGCAGAGCTGCAGACGAACAGCACCACATGAGTGCAGCTGACATTCTTTTAAAGGGCCCTTGGTGCCAAACAGAGCTAGCCGGCCCACCAGTGGGGGAATTCAACTGTGTTGCCCTGGACAATCCCCGCGTGTGCATACACGCATGCATATTCGCCCGACGGGCACCGGCACGTCCCTGACACTGCCCCTTCCCAACGGGCAGCCTCCGGATGCCCAGGTAACTCTTCTTTTCAGGGTGGGCAGAAAAATAAGCATGGATTAAGCGTTTAGCATGGATATTGCTGTCAGGTTCCCATGAATTATTCTCTGGACCATTTTATTAAAAATTGTACTTGCCCCAGTCTTCTTCTGCAATCGAGGATGGCTTCCACCTCATACACTTCCATCCACCAGGACAGGTTCGGGAACCCTGGTACCCCTATCAGGAAAAGGATCAGGCACGGCAGGCTTCAACAGTGATACAGGCTAGCGCGCATGGGCGCGGGAAGCGTGCATGCGCGGGAGCATGCCGCCGCCCACCAGTGGGGGAATTCAACTGTGTTGCCCTGGACAATCCCCGCGTGCGCATGCGCACATGCATATTTGCCTGACGGGCACCGGCACGTCCCTGACACAAGCACTAAATAAATTAAAAATGCTGAAATAAACTTAAACAAAGTCAAGGATATAAGCTGGGAAAGTAAAGAAATTCATTAAACTTACAAAGTTCTGGCAGAGTCCAACCCAGATAGCAAGCAAATGAGAAAATCGGATAGGCTGAACACCCACACAATTGTGTCGATTCAATCACATTGTCAAAGCACATAAATCTTGTGAAACGTGTCAACCTCGTTCCTCTTCCCTGCCTGCACCCATCTAGTGCTTTTATGATATTACAATAAAGTGATTGAATCGACACAGTTGTGTAGGTGTGCAGCATATCCAATTTTCTCATTTACACGTGACTGCTGCCGTGGGAGAGCGTGCACCCCACTCCATGTAATTCACTTTTGGATCACAGCTGATGCCCACTCACCCGTGAGCAGCGGGACTTCTTTTCACTTACCCAGATAGAAAGCAATTGAGCTGCAAGTTTAAAAATTACTTGCTAAGCTATTGCTAGACTTGCCAGGCTTTACAAGTTTGTTGCACAATTGCAGCAAGTTAACATTGCAAGTCTGCTGCAAGTTCTGGTTCTATGCAATAGTGCAATAGTCATCCCACCACAGGTGTCACTGTGACTTGCAGAGCTCTTGCTGTAGACTCACCATTGCAATTTTGCTCTTGCTAGAGACTTGCCACGCACATTTGCTATAAATTGAAAAAGTGTCAACTAGAAATTGTGCTTTAAGTGCTCTGTAAGTGTACAACTTGCCAGTGAAAATGTGCAGCAAGTTAACAAGTCTTACAATTCAACACTGCCACAAATTGTGGCAAGTTATCCTTGCTATCTGGGAAAGTAAAAAAGTGATTAGCCATTCTAGCTTGCTCATTGTTGTCTTTAAGTTGGTGCTTACATTTATTTGCCATTAACATGCTTCAGCAGAGAGCAGTCCTTGGGCCTTATGAGCCGGTTCACACTGGTCCGATGCCAAACATCGCAGACATGCGATGCGGGAACACGCAGTGGATTCGCAGTGTTCTCGCATCGCACCAGTGTGAACCGGCACTATGACTTTTAACTTTTTTTTGTAGGCATGTTCTTCATTGGCTGACACCTGGGTTTAATCAGAGACTTTTATTGTTTTTTTTTTCTAACAAGGGCAGCAGGGAGTCCAGATGATTTAATTGCTGAACTAATTGGTAATTAAGTGTGGTGTAAAAGAAAGGTGTGAGAGGCAACTTTAAGGGGCTGTCAGTCATTACAACATGTACAAGGCAAGTGAATGAATAGGTCAATTCCATGATGGCTGAATGAAACCTGTATTACCGAGGTCAAATCCAAATTCCTGTGCTATATTTGCTGACAAGGCTTTTATAAGAAGTGAAAATATTGCCTGTTTTTCCACAATGTGTAGATTAGCTTTACAGCAACGTTATGGTGGCAAATTGCAGGCTTGATTTGCTGTGTAATGCAACTCTCAAGTGATTACTGGAGTAAATCCCCCAGATGCATTGCTTTGCAATGGCACACATTTTTAGACAAAACTCAGGAATCAAATAATACAGTATATTTTTATTTAAAAAATATTTTTTTGTGAGGTGCTGGCTGACAGTATTGTGAACACTGAATATTTGTCATACAGGCCTGCACATGAGAGGTTCCAGGTTTTATATCTGATATTGAGAAAACAAATTTCTGTTTTCTCACAATCTTCAAAAGGGGCATGGGTCACGGAGTCTGAATGCTTTGTAGAGCTTTGAGGTGGGAAAAGCTTCCATTCCTAGGTTAATATGTTTGTGACAACCTTGTTAGTTTTTAACAGAATGCGTACAAATATGAAGCTTTTGGAAACTTTTTGATAGATTAAAACATTTATCACAGCACTCATCAATCATTTTATTTAGTTATTTCATGGTAGGTCATCTTCTTATGTAGTTTCCAAACCTCATCAATTAGTCTAAGCTGTTCACAGGCCTTTATTATGTGAGCTGACTGATGTTCAGAGTTCTCACTCTCTCACTTGCTTGATGAAAAGACTGAAGATTACAAAACATTAAAAGATAAGTTCACATTTGTAAAAAAAAAAATAATAAATGCACATCCTTTTGCAGGTAAAAAAAAATGTGAATTTATTATTTTGTTTCACTAGGAGCCTGAAAAGCATTGCACCCATGACCAGCACATCTCAGATGCAATGTGAGGCTCCTGCAGACTGTCAGTGTGTCTGCCTGCTCATACCTCGTATGGGCACTGCACAGCGGTCCACCCACACTGTCTCTCCACCGGGTCCGACCATACCTTTTGCAGCCGCAGGCTGATGATGGGACATGCAGTCGGAGAGCCGAATCATAGAGAGTCAGCTGACCCAGTACAGTGAAGAGGGAGGAGCTGCAGAAGGTTGTAGCTGCTGTGTGAGGAGACCCCATCTCCTAACATGTCAGTGGGCAGTAGACACGTGGAGCGGAGGGAGCCGAGAGACAAGGAGCATTGCAGGGGGAACTAAGTGGGCACTGACAGTAGGTAAGTGTCTCTGATCCCGGCACCCAGCACTGCCACTGAACTCAGTCCCCACGCACACTGACAATCATTCAGTCACCCCCCTCAGCACTGCCACTCATCCCCCCAGCACTGCCACACTTCCCACCCTGCCAGCACTGCCACTACCACCCCCTGGCTGCTACCTCTCTGGGAGGATCTGCTATCCCAAGGGCCGATCTTCCACCCTGCTTTACTGTTGCTGGCTTTAACGGCCTGGGTATTGAAAGCCAGGTGTTGAAGGATAGGGGCTTATCTGCATTGGTGATTCCGATGCTGCTCAATGCTAGAAAGTTTACTTCCAGGAAGGTATATCATCAGGCGTGGAAAGCGTACATTTCATGGTGTGAGTCAGTGGGGTTCCACCCACGTTTCTTTTCGGTGATTCAGATTTTGACTTTTCTTCAGAGGGGCATTGAAAAGAATTTGGACTTGAGTACTGTCAAGGGCCAGGTGTTGACCTTGGTGATTTTCTTTCAACGCTCCCTGGCTTTGCATTCCCTGGTATGTACCTTCATTCATGTGGTTCCAGCGGTGCAATCTCCCTTGCCACTGTGGGACTTGAATCTGGTACTTTCGGTTCTACAGAAGCCTCCGTTTGAAAATATTCGAGAAATTCCCCTGCTCACGCTATCACAGAAGGTGGCCTTCTTGGTGGCTATTACTTCTTCTTGCAGGGTGTCAGAGTTGGTGGCGCTATCCTGTCACACGCCCTACTTGGTTATTCATAGGGACAAGGTGGTGCTTCGTCCTTGTCCTTCTTTCCTTCTAAAGGTTGTCTCTGATTTCCATTTAAATGAAGACCTTGTGTTGCCTTCTCTGTAACTCTTTGTACCTTAACCTCATTTGGTAATGCCGATAAGATTACTGCTTGTAGAGCTGCCTATAAAAGAAGTAAAGGGTGCAGTTCTCTCATGCTCAGAACTGTGATACAGACATACCTGACTTCGTGTCATCTTTCTTATAGAAGCAATAATTTGACAAAGCAATATAAACTTAAAGCGACTTATTTAAGAGTTGCCCCTAACATTTTGGCGCCCAAACAGGGACTCACCGATGATACTACAAGAGGTGGCTGAGCTACGCTGACGGAACGAAAGGACAGGCATTCCGGGAACCACAGATCAAAAAACCTGCGCAGGTAAGAAAAAGCTTTATTTTTCTTATATTCTGTGCTCCCCTGATTTGTGCCTATCCGTTCTGTCAGTTACGGTTCTCCTGGTTTTAAAACACCAGCCTCTGTAGTGGTGAGTCTAGAATTACTGCATATTTTAGTTTATATTGCTGGAATTATTTGTTTGTTTGTTGTCTGTGTCTGTCTTGTCTGTCTTGTTGAGAAAGTGAATGAGCCTTGTCAAGGATGGTATGAGTTAGAAGGGGATTGCCGAACTAAGCAACGGAATGTGCCTTACCTCACATGATTGGGAACTTGAGGGCTTGTGAGCTTGGGGGTCTGACGCTTATGCTTAACCTCACATCTAACTCATAAACCATAGAAGGGTTGAGAGTATAAGCCCTGTCTGCTCCATAAAGCAGGGATAAGAGTGTATGAGAGGGATTCCCAGATACGGGGAGGGAATAAGATCTCCATAAAGTCCGGAGATCTAGTCGGATACCTGGCCACTTAAAGGAATGCTTGTATATGTTGTAGCCGCATTTTTGTATATGTTGTAGCCGCATTCTGGTTTGTTATTGGGCTAGCATATAAAGTAATTATTTATTATTGGGCTAGCATATAAAGTAATTTGATTTCAGAAATCTCATTCCGGAGAGGTTTTTAGAATTCTAGCACCCTAGGAGGAAGGCAACGAGGAACTAGTGTAACTTAGCTGGTTTGTTATTGGGCTAGCATATAAAGTAATTATTCATTCTTGTATATGTTGTAGCCGCATTATATTGTACACTAAGTGTCCCACACGCTACCTAGGCAGGACTGTTAGAATGGGCCAGAGGAACACAAAACCCCGTCAGGGAATTGTGGCGCACTATACGGTGCCACAGATAATTAAAAACATCTGTGGGAAAGATGAAGCATAGGACTTAAAGGATGTCTTTCGTAAATTTAAGGTGAAAGGAGCAGCGGGTTTAGACCCGGATGTATGGAGTGAAATAGTGAAAAAAAGTGAAATAAAAAGGGACAGACAAGGAGAGGTGTTAGAGAAGCAATGGATGCGTCAGGTTCAATGCTTAATTAAGGTCTCAAATAGAGCAAAAGAAGAGGGGTGGAAATATAATCCAGACTGTGATGATTAGGATATGAAAGATAGAAGAACAAAAAATGTTGAAATTTTAAATAATCCCAGCTCAGCCATCCCACCCCCATTCACTGACGTAGAACGTAAACCACACAAGATATATCCTGTACTTAAGGGTAGAGAATGGGTTTTTTCAGGTTTGTGGAGTACAAGAATTTCATTCAGAAACTGTAACCCCCGTACGCACTGATACATGCATTATAGTAAAGCCAGCTGTTTTCTGTAGATTTGTGACACAGTTAATGAATACACATGAAGCAACCTGGCAGGATGAGGAGGATTTATGCAGACATAAAATGACTCTGACCCTGTTTAACCAGTTTATGACCGACCTGCAGACTGAGCTGAGGGGGATGGCAATTTAGAGACAGGACACGTCAGACACATATACTCAAGGGCCCCTTTTATTGCTAGATTAGAAGCTTTCTGTCAGGCAAAACAACAAGAGAGGGGGTCAATATCACCCATGAAACAAATGCCAGGACAGACTGTATCAGAATTTTACTTATCTATGGAAAGTATGATGGCAGATGAGGGATTGGATTTGGCTCTGCCAGTCACGATCCGAGCCTTCAATAGACAGTTTATGGAAGGATTAATTCCACAGATAAGTGAAAGACTGAAAGCTTGCACACCACCCTTAATTTGCTGCGATTTTTGGCAGAAAAAGGTTGCAAGGTTAATAAGAAAAAGTTGCAAGTGTGTCAGGAAAAAGTTATCTTTTTGGGACATTGTATATCACAGGGTACGAGACATCTCACTGAGGAGAGGGTTCAAGTGATAAAGGGAATGTTACCCCCACGGAATTTCAAACAATTGCGTATGTTTTTAGGTATCGTGTCATATTGTAGATAGTGGATACCACATGCTAGCGTTTTGATGCAGCCATTATACGATTGTTTGAAAATTGTACCGTATATGCTTACAGAAGTAGCATATGAGTCATTTATCACTTTAGATTATACTAAGATATTTAATCTGTACATTGCTGAGATCACTGGACATGCCACAGGTGTTCTGACACAGGCACATGTAAAACAAAGACCAGTCGCTTACTTTTCAGCAGCATTAGATCCAGTATCTAGAGGTTCACCGTCCTGTGTACGGGTGGTAGCTGCAGTGTCAATTATCATAGATAAGTCATCAGAGATTGTTCTAGACAATCCAGTCGTAGTGCATACCACACATGACATACATGCAATCTTGTCTCAGGTACAGCCCAAACACATTTCAATGGCTAGGCAATTAAGGTTACAGTGTACTTTACTCTTACCTCCAAATGTCACTTTTCAGCGCTGTACAACCTTAAATTTGGCCACCTTTTTGCCTCTTCAGTCACCAGATTTGGCAAGGGGGAATGATAGTGCTAATAGTACTAGTGAGAAAAGAAATGAGGACACTGACACTCTTTTTTGTTTAAAGAAGTAGATGAACACGATTGTTTTCAGCTCATGGAACAGGAGACAATGGGATTCCCACACGTTACTGATACACCAATTTTAAACGCTGAGTACACCTTGTATATAGATGGTAGCAGGTTTGCTGATGACAAAGGTAAATATCACACAGGGTATGCTGTAGTGACTGATACCCAGGTAATTGAAGCACAGCCCTTACCAGCCCACATGTCAGCACAGGAAGCAGAATTAAAAGCTTTAGAACAAGCCTTAGAATACTTAAAAGGACGAGAGGGAAATATTTACACTGACTACGCTTATGGTGTAGCGCACGATTATGGCCACATATGGAGGGCTAGAGGTTATCTGACAGCAGCAGGTACACCTGTAAAACATGGAGAAGGGATTAAGAGAGTCCTGAACAATCTTCAAAAGGTTAAACGAGTAGCCATTATGAAGATAGCGGCACACACGAGCGCAAAAACAATTGAGGCAAAAGGAAATGCATTTGCAGATTTGACTGCAAAACAGGCAGCTCTAGGGGAAGGAAGCCCTGAGACCTTAGCAGCGGTAGAGGTGAGTATCCCAGAACCAACATGGCAGCAGCTGAGTAAATTACAGGAGCAAGCAGGGGAGAGCGAGAAAGATAAGTGGGTCAGAATGGGAGCAGCACCAGACCTTGACAATGTATGGAGGGAAGGGGGCAAAATATGCCTACCTGCCTCTCTGTACCCAGCGATGGCAGCGGCAGTTCACCTACCCACACACGTCAGTTCCAATTCCATGTATAGGATTGTGAACCAAGGATGGCTCGCCCCTGGATTCAGTAGCACTGCAAGAAACTACTGTGCAGCCTGCCAAATCTGTCTCCTGAATAACCCAGGACAGAGAGTAAAAACCCCACGAAAACACCAGGTCCGGGCCCAATACCCCTTCCAGAGACTGCAAATTGATTACATACAAATGCCTAAGAGCGGCACCTTTGAATTTGTCCTCGTGTGTATCGATTTATTCTCAGGTTGGCCCGAAAGTTATCCAGTAAAATCAGCTACAGCTAAAGCCACAGCTAAGAAACTGATCACTGAGTTAATACCTAGGTTTGGTCTTCCTGAAACCATAGAATCAGATAGGGGGACACACTTTACAGGAGAAATCATGCAGAATGTGATGACCATGTTAGGGGTTCAACAAAGTTTTCACACCCCTTACCACCCACAGAGTTCAGGATCAGTGGAGAGAGTAAATGGGACAATAAAGCTAAAAATACAAAAAGCCATGCAAGAGTTAAACAAGCCTTGGCCAGAATGCCTGCCTCTGGCTTTATTCTCTATAAGGTACACTCCAACAGGAAAAACAGGATTATCCCCATACGAAATACTTTTTGGGAATGCACCTAGATTAGGTCTATACTTTCCACAGAGTATGCAATTGCAATGTGATAGTTTGACTGCATATGTGATACAATTACAACAACGTCTAACTAAGATCCACAAAAGTGTGTATTCTTCTCTTCCAGACCCTAATTCAATAACAGGTACACATACGCTGCTACCAGGGGATTATGTATATGTAAAGAAACACACCAGAAAGACATTGGAACCCAGGTTTGAAGGTCCTTACCAAGTACTCTTGACCACAGCCACCTCAGTAAAGCTGGAAGGAAAACCTACCTGGATACACGCATCACATTGCAAGAAACAACCCGAGAAAACAACATGATGAAATATCTACTTACATATTTTTTGTTGAAGATTGTTGTTTTACAAATATATGCATGGACTCCTGGTATTAATGTACTTGAAGTAGAGGAAACAACAACTTTCGAATGGGCTATAGATGATCCTAAAGTAGCAAATGATTCAGGATATGAGATGAATAAGGATTATAATGTAGGTAATTACACTGTAAATAGGGCCAGGACTGAACTACAGTTGGGAAATTATCATACCTGGATGAAATATTTTAAGGGTCTAACTGACGATGGTGTATGGTTCCAAGTAAAAGGGGATAAGATAGAATGTGAGGAGAAATGGTGTGTAGGAAGGTTTGAAGCATACCGGGTAGCAGATGTAATGGAAATGTGTAAAAAAGTGGCCATGCCACTAGTAATTAAAGACGAGTTTTGGTATCCAGAAATATATGGGAAATATGTAGATAAAGGAAACAGAACCCATGATTTAACTCTATGTGAAGGAACCAATAAGGGAATGGTATGTGGCAGAAGTTCCCCAGTATATGAACCTTGCTTGTTAAAATACCAAACTAGCATATGCAAAATGCAAAGAACACCGATAAATGTGAACAATAGATTCATAGAAATAGGACCCCAGCATATTTGTATCATTACTAATGATAACCGCACCATGTCAGCATTAAATAAATTGGCGCCGTTTGCGGGATGTATAAAAAAGATTAAAATATTACAATGGGGTAACGACACCTATCTTTTTGAACCAGACGCCGATAAGATATTCTCTTCAGTCTATGAGGTACATAATCTCACTGACACTACACCCTTTATAATTTCTTTAGACCCACTAAAACAGGTTTTGGAACAATCAGAGTTGTTAAAACAACACATAGAAACACTAGAACATACCCTACAGAATAACCTTGTATCTGCAATTATTGACAAAGGTAGACTAGTACATCTTTCCTCACAGATACAACAGGATACTGCACCACATTGGTGGGATATATTTAGTGGAATGTCTTCTACAGCGACTAGTACCTTTCACTGGTTGTTAAGTCCAATGGTAATTATTATTCTAATATTAATATCACTTACAATCACGAATATATGTGTATACAGGAAAATAAATAGGAAAATTAGGAGAATAGACAGGGCATACCAATAAATGTGTATTGACATCACCCTACTCCTATAAAACTCCTCTTCTTGAATTTTAAGATGTTGGTAATACCTAGGGGGATGGGTTCTACCCCTCTGACAACTCGCGGTCAGGGAAAGGACTCTGGGGAAAAACTGACTAGAACTTATTCATGAGGACCCAGGGGGAAGGAGAGGATGATGTCAAAGGGGGAAATTGATAGGGTTGAAATAATGACTTAGAGTTCCACTTTAATTGTTTCTGCTTTTTCTTACCTGTGTACGTATCAATTGTTCTATTTAAATTGTTTGTGCTCCTTTCTTACCTGTGTACGTATCAATTGTTCTATTTAAATTGTTTGTGCTTTTCTCTTCTGTGTACGTATCAATCTGTATCTAGATGGAATTTGGAACTGCTGAATAATCATTACATGTTCGCTGATAAGAAACTCTTTGTACCTTAACCTCATTTGGTAATGCCGATAAGATTACTGCTTGTAGAGCTGCCTATAAAAGAAGTAAAGGGTGCAGTTCTCTCATGCTCAGAACTGTGATACAGACATACCTGACTCCGTGTCATCTTTCTTATAGAAGCAATAATTTGACAAAGCAATATAAACTTAAAGCAACTTATTTAAGAGTTGCCCCTAACACCAGGCTGCAACATCCGAGGGAATTTGCCTTGCACAGATGTGGTACGGGCTGTCAGGGTGTATTTGGCGGCCACTGAGTCTTTTCGAAAGCCAGATTCCCTGTTCGTGATCATGGACGGACCAAAGAAAGGGCTATCTGCTTCCTCTGTGACTATTTCTAGATGGATCAGGCAGACGGTGACTCAGGTCTATTCTGTTAAAGGCCTGGTTCCTCCCTTCCTGGTGAAGGCACACTCGACTCGGGCGCTGAGAGCCTCCTGGGCCCTCCGTCATCAGACATCAGTAACGCAAGTTCGCAAGGCGGCCACCTGTTCGTCGGTGCACACTTTCACAAAATTTTCACAAAAGGTGGATGTGCTGGCATCTGTGGATGCTTCTTTTGACCGCAAGGTTCTAAAGGCTGCGGTCTAGAAGGTTTTTCCCTCATTAAGGGGTTTTCTTGCTGCTCAGGTTAGGCTCCAGTTGTTCTTGCTGAGCTCCAGGTTGTCTGGTTGGCCTGTTTTTTTTTGTTGGCTGCCCCATCCCTCATGTTTGGCACTGCTTTGGGACATCCCTATGGTTCTGAATAAAGAAGGCTGTCTCTGTCAATGAACAAATGAGAAAATAGGATTTTTGACTTACCCTAAAATCCATTTTTCTGAGTTCATTGACAAACACAGCATCCGCCCTTCTATGGAGTTTTAATCCTTCTTATACTGCTTGTTACACAACTGAAGGCCTATAGCAGAGAGGGGTGTGTATATCACCTAGGGCTGCCCATGGGTGTAGCCAAGTCTTTTTTCTGCCTAATGTCCTACTCCTGTAGGGGGCGATATAACCCTATGGTTCTGAATAAAGAAGGCTTTGTCTGTCAATGAACTCAGACAAACGGATTTTACAGTAAGTCAAAAATCCTATTTTTTCGGGAGTTTAATACTACTTTAACCACTTCCAGCCCAAGGACATCATATGATGTCTTTGACTTTGAGTGGGGATATCTGAATGATATATAAAAAAAGACACAAAAAGCTAAGGAGGTTTGTGGGACTTTAAATGAGACAGGCCTGGGAAGATAACACAACATGGTAATAATAAAAATATCTGTTGATTACACCATAAATGCGACCGCATCGTGTTGCATAATAATAATTACATACAAGGTAAGTTATAATAAATCCAGGAGCTTTTATTCCATAATAAGGTATATATTGTAAAAACATTATAGGACAACATAATAGCATAGCAGCCTATTATGGTCAGTATGGTACCATGGTAAAAATTCATCAGACTGATATTTGCATATAACTGCATCGTAGTATCAATAATGTCTGGTGAATGGACCATATTGATGACCACATAGCTTGCATGGATACAAAGTAAAGAAGTATGACATATGAAATAGTTGTTCCCTGAGTATAAACCAACATAACAAGGTGACCCATCAACATGGCAGCACGATGTGGAACGCAGTGGTGAGGTAACAATAATTCAATTATGAAGTTGTGTGTCTTCACAGTAATAAAGTAACAAAGCAGTTGGTGGCATCCAAACGGCGTAATCTAATAAAAATATAAAAGGGCTGTTCATGTAAATAGCATCTAAGAGCTCTACGCGTTTCATGGATCTTTCCAATCATCAGGAGCAAATGCAATATGTAGTATCTATAAAAAAAAAAAAATAAATAAAATATAAGAGAAATTGTTTGGGGCTAATCACAGAGCAGGTAGGAAAAAACTGTTATAACGTAATCCCAGGGTAGTGATAATAATCAAAAAACCATAAAAAATTACTTACAAGGAACCTGTGTAGGTGGGTGGAGGGCCCCAGGGGTGTGAGCCTGTCAGGGATGAAAGTTCGGCCATCCCGGGAGCTGAGGTGGTACCTAGAGGGCGGCTTTATGGGGAAATGTTGAAAGTAAAAATCGCATTTTAATGTTTTTTAAAAAAACTAAGAAAATATGAATATGAATGTGACGAAAGAAGAAAAATAATGGAGATTAAGAATATTTGTGGCTGAGAAAGTGTGTGTGAAATCCAGACCAAACCAAGAGGTAAAGCGGTTGCAGTGGTGAGAGAAAAAACTGAAGGAACAATGAAAATTATACCAATGAGTAATAATGTGGTGACCAAGAAAGGAAAATATAAATAGAAGGGTTGGAATTATATGTGTGTGCCTGTGCCATAGGAAAGAGTGTAAAAACAATGGTGAAGACCAAAAGAAGGTCATAGTATTACCTGAGCTTCCCAGAACACCTAATTGCCAACAAAGTGGCCACCGGTGAGGGGTGTGTTGGCAAGGAATGTGTATCCAATGAAGGGGAAAAAATATAAAATGGAAACGCCGCCGGTAAGTAACCACCAACGCCACGTGGGCGGCTAAAGTGAAGAAGGGTAGCAGCTAACGGAGCCGAGCCGAGCCAGCCCGCAGCCGGCGCTTCTTATAGACGCTTAAATGGACGACGCACAGCTCCTGGATTTATTATAACTTACCTTGTATGTAATTATTATTATGCAACACGATGCGGTCGCATTTATGGTGTAATCAACAGATATTTTTATTATTACCATGTTGTGTTATCTTCCCAGGCCTGTCTCATTTAAAGTCCCACAAACCTCCTTAGCTTTTTGTGTCTTTTTTTATATATGCATTTTGGGGATGGAGGTACATTTTAGGAATGTCCTCACTCAAAGTCCCATTTAGTTAGTAAGTTTTTCTTGTTTCGATATCTGAATGATGCCTGCAGCTGCAGGCATCATTCAGATATCTTTTACAGCCGGCAATTCTTGCACTTTAAGAACAACCATAGCGGCATTTCAGCCGCTTGTTCATTCTTACAGGCGACAGGAGGGGACATCCCCCTCCACTAGACAATGATCATAGAGATTTCCGGTGACCAGATGGTCCCCACTCATCTCTATGACCTTTGGGGGTCCGGGCGCGACGTTATGACATCACGTTCGGCCGGCAAAAGTAAACAAAGCTGAGAACTCGGCTGGAAAGAAAGAGATTGTTCTTTTTTTTTTTTTTTTTTATCTTAATCTTTCCAGCCTGGAGGAGAGATGTGGGGTCTCCATAAAGAGGACCTGTCACGCACCATTCCTATTACAAGGGATGTTTACATTCCTTGTAAAAGGAATAAAAGTGATCAAAAAAATTTAGGAGAAAGTGTAAAAATAAAAAATGTAAGTAAAATAAACAATAAAAAAAAGAGATATATAATATAATATAATATAAATATATTTATATAATATAATTTAAAGTGCCCCTATCCCTGTGTGCTTGCACACAGAAGCGAACATACACGTTAAGATTAAATGCTGTAAATATTAAACTTTACTAAAGGATATTGTGGAGTCTGCTAGGCTGTAATGGGACATTTTTCCTATGGCAGGATAAATGTCCCATTTCGGCCTAGCAGACTCCACCCTTCATCTACAGGTGCCTCAATCAGAATTCTGATCCAAAATACAGAAGGCACTGCAGAAGAATCACTGCTGTTTATCAGAGATAATAGGAACTGGTCATATTCATCTGCCAGTGGGGAAGCCAGAGGAGTTGTTTTAAAGAGGATGTAAACCCACCACTCACCCAGTATAAACTTATTAGCACAGTATTAATCTATGAATAGATGCAAGCCTCCTGCATGTATCCCTACCTTGCAAATGTCACCCCCTTCAGCAGGGAGCCCCACAAAACTCTGGAATCGGTGGGAGGGTGGGTCTGTTTGCCGGAGTTGTGATGTCACAAGACTTCCCGCCCACCACTACACTCTTCTACTGTCCTTTTCCTGAGTTTTGAGTAACATCCAGTCAAAACTCAGGAAAGGCACCACATGACTTCAGCTTGCCCAATCATGCTGAAGTGTGGAGCAGTCAATCCTGGGAGAGCTGGAGAAGAAAGGGGGGGGGGGTGTGAAGCTGGACACTCCCTCTCTGCTGGTTAATGAGATAAAGAAATGAGATGTCAGTCACAGCAGTGGGGGATGTGGGGACACAAACTTATCTGTGTGTCCTTTTTTATCTTACCACAAAAAGACAAGAGGATTGCTCAGAGCTGGATTAACTCTTTGTGTCAAAACTGGGCACAGATGACTTGACATCCTCTACTGTACCAGGTAGAAGTCTATATTAAAAAAAAATGTTTTTCAGGTTTACATTCACTTTAAGGTGATCCAGGACCAGGTGCCTTATTGAAAGCACAGCTGACTTTTCTTTAATTAGGGGGTCAGACTTCAGTCAGTAAGCGTGCACTCTTCCCATTTGGTGGTGGCTTCACAATTTGAACATTCTTTTTGTTGGTAATGGAGGTTTATTGCACATTTAAGAATACAGTATTTCAACAAAGAAGAGGACTTTCTCTTTTACACATTGGACTTCCTTTGTATATCAATATTTTTTTTTATGAAATTCAAACATTGTTTTTGTTTTGATTCACATATGTTTTTATCACTTGTAAGCGCAACACTTTTTTCATGTGAATTTGACTGTGTATCATTGTGGAGTTGCTGCTCTAATTCAATTTGGTTATTGCACAATTTTAGCTGATAATAATAAAGGAAACTTGCAGTTCAAGAGCTGCTGTCTTAGTAGCAACTGCACTAGTATTAATGAGGTTATCAACGCAACTGAAACTAAAAGTGGCCATTTAATGAGTCCTATATATCCATACATGCATGTAGTAATTTCTCTTGAAGTCTATTTCATTCTCTCTCTCTATCTCTCTCCCTCTCTTTCTCCTTTCCTTCTCAAGAGGTGGATGGGAACGACAAAATTATAGGGGTTACACGCAGTTTGTAAAGAAAGAAAAAACTATTTCTTTATGTAACCTGGCAGCTGGAAACTTTTGGCTTGTGGTACAAAAACAATCAACTAGTGCTTTCACAGTAGGAGGTTTTAATGTTGCAGTATGGTAGATATGGGGTTAAAGCTGAACTCAGAGCAATCTCCCTTTCACATAGCCCTTTTTCCCATTCTTAATCTAGCAAATCACGGAGTTGTATAAAAAAAACAACATTCTTAAATTTCAAAATACTCATCTTAACCTGTGGTCAGTTAATCTAGGAGGAGGCTCCTTCCTTCATAGTCCACATCACTGACTGGGTATTGTGGACACTTTTAATGAAAGTGCCGTTGCTGGGGTCCTCTCCAGATCCACAAGACTGCAGTGGAAAGATGACGTCAGCAAGAGGCAACTGCTCAGCTGCAGTGCTCGATTTACTGGTTGTTACTTCCAGAAGAGGTGCTGGTGAAGGACCAAAAGGTATTTCCCATGTTAACAACTGGTGAATGAGTGACTGGCAAGAGTAGCATTACCCAGAGATGGGCTTCTAAATGTGTTTTTTTGTGATACAACTGTAATGACAATGACATCCTATATATGTACTGTAAATATAAAAAGGGGTTATTAACCACTTCAGCCCCGGAAGAATTGGCTGCTCAATGACCAGGCCATTTTTTGCATAACAGCACTGCGTCGCTTTAACTGACAATTGCGCAGTCGTGCGACGCTGTACCCAAACAAAATTGACGTCCTTTTTTTCCCACAAATAGAGCTTTCTTTTGGTGCTATTTGATCATCTCTGCAGTTTTAATTTTTGCGCTATAAACAAAAAAAGTGCGACAATTTTGAAAAAAACACAATATTTTGTACTTTTTGCTATAATAAATAGCCCCAATTTTTTTTAAAAAGCAAATTTTTTTCCTCAGTTTAGGCCAATATGTATTCTTCTACATATTTTTGGTCATAAAAAAGAGTATATTGATTGGTTTGCGCAAAAGTTAGAGTGTCTACAAAATAGGGAATAGAGTTATGGCATTTTTATTATTATTTTTTTTTTTTTACTAGTAATGGCGGTGATCTGCGATTTTTATCGGGACTGCAACATTATGGCGGACATATTGGACACTTTTGACACATTTTTGGGACCATTGCCATTTATACAGGGATTAGTGCTATAAAAATGCACTGATTGCTGTGTAAATGTCACTGGCAGGGAAGGGGTTAACACTAGGGGGCGATCAAGGGGTTAACGGTGCTCCCTATGTGTGTGTTCTAACTGTGGGGGATGGGACTGACTAAAGGAGATGAGAGATCGTGGTTCCCAGCTCGTAGGAACTCACGATCTCTCTCTCCTCTCCTCACAGAACTTGGGTGTATGTGTTTACCGCCGGTCATGAGCATCGGCACCCCCGCTGTGCAGCGGGCGGGCATGTGCGCGCCTGCTATCCCACTTAAAGGGACAGACATACAGATACGACGGTTCGTGGGATCGTGCCGACCTGCCGCAGTATAATGGTGGCTCTTCGGCAAGTGGTTAAAGCATAACCTGTTACAAGTGATACTTGAATTTAACAAAATTAGTACTGCTCAGCCAAATTGGGTTCAGCTAAATAAATTGTAAATAAATCTGAGTGTCTCTGAGAAGTAATTCATGTCACCAAAAGGAAAGCAGCTATATAAAACAAGAGAACTGAGTAAAAAAAAAAAATTCTGGATTTTTTTATAGCTAAGCATTAATACTATTTGCCTTGCTGTAAAGCTTATTAAAGTGGATGTAAACCCATTTTTTTTTTTTTTTTTTATGTCATAATGTAGAGTATAAGATTTCCTATCATTTGAGCCCAGTCTTGCCACAAAGTTAATCCATCTCTAAGCAATCCTCTTTTATTGTTCAGTGAGATAAATCTTGACAAACAGAGAAAATTTTTGTCAAATCCTCCCCTTTGCTGTGAGTGACAGGTGATTTTACATTTCTCGTGCACTAGCCTAAGACATGCATTATTTTTTAATTCCCACCCCCACTCCTTTCTTCAGCAGCTCTGCAAGGATTGGCTGTTCCACACCTCAGCATGATTTGGCATGCTGAAGTCATGTGGTTACTTTCCTGTCTTTTCACTGGATGTTAGAGATCATAGCAGAAGTTCAGTGTAATGCCGTGTACACACGGGCGGACTTTTAGACCGGACTGGTCCGACAGACTTTCCAGTGGACTTTCGACGGACTTTTGACAGACTTCCGACGGACTTTTTAACGAACGGACTTGCCTACACATGATCGTACATGATGACGTACACCGGACTAAAATAAGGACGTTCATTACGACGTAAAGATTTGAAGCATGTTCCAAATCTAAAGTATGTCAGATTTGCGACTAGAAAAGTCAGCTGAAGGTCCGGTGAAACCCACACACGATCGGATTGTCCGCCGGATTTGGTCCGTCGGCGTCTGTCAGACCAGTTCGGTCGAAAAGTCCGACCGTGTTTACGCCCCATAAGAAATACACAGAAGAAAATGCATATTGACAAGGGGAGTGTAGAGATGAGGGGAGTCTACTGACATCACTACTCCACCCACCAAGCTCCAGACAACAGACCCACCCACAGACTATGCAGTTTTTCGGGTCTCATAACAGACAGAGGGGAGACATTTGACAGGTAAAGATACATGCAGGAGGCATGTATATCCTTATAGATAACCCCTATGGCAGTAGTTTAGAAAGGATGACATTGGGTTTACATCCACTTTAACTTGTTTCAATACTTTAAGTCTGGGACCAAGATCAAGTATGCAAATAAGGACTTCTAGTTTTCCTGATCTGGTTTCTTGTTCTTGATCAGTGACCAAAAATATTGAAAGCGCAGGGTCAGTAACTGGAAATTTTAGAACAGAAAGATCATGGCATAAACACTGAAAAAAAAAAAAAGAATGCTTTCTATCTGGTCTAAATGATATGTAGTATATCAAGTATAATGTAAACTTGTCAAAGCAGCTAATAAAATCTCCTGTTTGGTAAAGCAAAACCAGTACTATACATTATTATTATTATTATTATTATTATTATTATTATTATTATTATTATTATACATGATGCTTATCCACAAAGAAATACAATTTTATGCCCATAATAACTGATTGACACCCATAAAAAAGGCAGAAATAGCAGTAAAGTGAAGATTTTTGTGCCTATGCTTTCTAAAGTATAGTATTTTTAAACATATAACTCTCTAGCAAGTGGTGTTTGTTTTGTTCGCACATTACTCTGTTGATTCTATTATAAATGATTCTATTATAAATGACTCTTCATGCTTGTATGAACTGGAAGTTTAACCACATGGAGCAGAGGGTTTTTAACTTCTGGCTGGCCAGAAGAGTGGTGGAGAATGCTTTTGGGATAATGGCCAGCCGGTTCCGCCTATTCCTTATGCCAATCAACATGGTGGAATATAAACTTAACCATATAATACTTGCATGCTGCATGCTACACAACTTTTTAAGGAGAAATTCTATGAACTATGTGGCCTCAGTTGGGCCTGTGGCCAGATTTCGAGAACAAACCCTGACGGCGCTTGAAGCTCGCCATTGTGGCTTGCCCCCCCAAAGCGCCCGCGAGGTCCGTCTAAAATATATGGAGTACTTTGCGGGTAGGGGGGCTATTTATATGCCAGAAAATGTTTAAGAAACATTTTTAAAATACATTTTTAATTTAAACTGAAATTATAAAAAAAAAATTATAAAATTATAAATGATATTCCCTTTGATTTACTGCTTGTGTTTCTTTTAGCTGTCTCCTAGGTTATCCAATGGGCTTTTCTTTTTGGCCATTTTATTCATAGTGCAAACGTAATTTCTTTGATACATGAGGTGACAATTTCTTCTTCAGCTAACTATTTATTGTCACGTACCTGGTTGGAGGCCGAAATGCTGAGAGGGCTCCCCTTCAGGTACAGGACAAGACAAGTCGGTAAAGCAAGCCAGGGGGTCAAACCAGGAGAGCAGATCGGACAGGTCAGGAACAAGCTGGGTCACAACAAGAATCCAAACATTAATTTGCACAGAGGCTCAGGAACACAGGAAGACTGGCAAACCAGCAACAGCAGACACTATCAGACTTCCTTATATAGGCCCATGTGACCTGTTGGTAGAGATACTGGGTCCTAGAGCCCTTCTCCTGCCAGAGATGCTGGGTCCTAAAGTCCTTCTCCTGCCATAAGTGCTGGTAAAGATGCTGGGTCCTAGAGCCCTTCTCCTGCTGTTGGTGCCAGTTCTCCTACGGCCATTTCCCTGACAATTATGTTGTGGGTCTGCTACACACACACCTTGTTTTTGTTAATGTATGTAATGCATTACTGATAAAAATATTCATAATTTTCAGCACCATGAATTATTTTTTTGAGTTGTGGCAAATTTTAAAGCACTGTGGGTGTTATTTACTAAAGGAAAACACTTTGCACTACAAATGCACTACAAAAGTGCACTTGAAACTGCACTGAAACTCCACCGAAAGTGCACTTGTAGTGGAAATGGATTTGCCTTTAGTAAATAACACCCATTGTCACTATAAACACCAACTTACTCCAAAAACTGGTATTGAGCATTGAAAGAAGAAGCCACACATTGTTGAGTAGAAAACTTTTTACTCTGTGCACATTCACATGTGCTTTAGAAGGGTTTTTGAACAAACCAACATATTTTTTGAATAACATTTTTTTGTTTGACGGTAGAAATATCCTTTTTTGGGGTAAACAGGTATGTTTACAACCATAAAACAATACACAACTCAGGAACTTACAAAGTTCAACTTTGATAAATTGAAGGCAATATCAAACATTAGTATGTCCAAACTATGTTGATCTTTTTGTTGTAGATTCTGCCTAAAACATCAATGATCTATTTGAGTGTTTTTTCAACATCATTGATGTCCTCCTTGATCTCTGTAAATCCCAATTTCACACCATGATCTCCCCGATGAGGACGTGTGCACTTTCACTTGTGAAATGAGATTCTTCTTCCACAACATCCATATCACCTAAAATTAAAAAAACACCATGTATTATAAATATGCAGGCATACATCTATTACCTGAAGCTGTGTTCTCAGACACTCACCTGTTGTGGTCACTATTTTGCCCACTTCATAAATCTCTTCTTCCTCCACATCCTCTGGTTGTGGTGTGGGGATTTCCCCTTCTTTAGGAGGTTGTGGGTCCCTGGTCTCCTCTGATGTCCCGAGTCTTTTCTCCCCTATGTGAATAAAAAAAGGGTATACTTAGCACACAGATATTTGAGGCCAGAAATAGTAATATGAAACATTGCTTGGAAGTGTCGCACAATTGTCTTTTCTGGCAGAGTTCCAAGCTGAAGACATTTTTTATTTTCTTTTGTAAAGCTGTAATACTTCCCTGTTTTGGTCAAGTTTCACACATGGAGACACCCCTAGTATCCATTGGAGCACCTGTGTGGGACACCCTAAAAAGTTTGTTCTGGTGTCCCACACTAGGGCTCCTGCGTCCAGATGTGTAAACAGCTGCTGAGTGTCCTCTCCTTACACTGAATCAAGTTTGCATTTCATTCTAGTTACAAACCCATCTAGACAACAATTTACTAAACTTCTTTTAATATAAATAGGCATGACCAAATGTAGTTAACCTGCATCTGCCAAAAACATCGTATTAGTGGGCGAATGAACGATGTTTACTACAAACGATTACTGTGCCCACCAGCCTGAAACATGCCATTTTAAACAGTACAACAGTAAAGAAAAGCACATGGAGCAGCATTAAAGTAATAATAATAATAATAATAGGAACACACAACAAATACTTCGTTTTTTGCAGAACTCTCTTGATCCTTCTGTACTGATCGTGCTCCCTCAATTTGAGGTCTGAATATCGTTTCCTCAGTTGATCCTTGGATCGCCGTACCCCAAAATTCCTGTGCAGACTTCACACAACTTTAGTCATGATCTTGGCCTTTCTCACATATGGGTTTGGGTAAGGTCCATGCTTCCCATCATAGTTGGCCCTCTTCAAGATGTCCACCATCTCTACAAAGGCCATATTTGAGGTCTTAAATCTCCTCCAGGATCGAGACGTACGTGGCTCTGGGCTTTCGTTGCTGCTGCTGTCTTCATGCACTTGTGCTTTCCCAATGCGCCGATAGAGAAGGGACGGGGAATATACTAGAAAGAAGGTCAGGGGCGAGCAGAGTTTTACGCATGCGCAGTGTATATAAAGCGTAACACGCATGCATCGTACATACGATCTGTGAGCAGAGGACGGAGTAGCAGAAGTGCCGATCATGATAACGAAGGTACAATTTTAACTTGGTGCATCAGTGGCCTACACTGCTTATTGTTTGAGGCCTATATTGGGACAAGATTAGGAGAGTTAAGCCTGATGTTAGGGTTTGTCTTGTGTTGTGTCTTGCAGAGAAAATGGATCTCTTCAACAATCATGACTTTATCCCCCTATTCATCGATAAGTACAGGGAGCTGCCCTGTCTGTGGCAGGTAAAACACCCCTTTTATAATAATAAAAGAAAGAGGAAGGCAGCGCTGGATCAATTGCTGGAATTTGTGAAGCCGCAGATCCCCACGGCAACCATCCCGTATTTGAAGGCCAAAATTGGTGACATGAGGGGGGGCGTGGCCAACTGCCGAGCTGAATGGAAGCCTGACTCCTCAGCTCCTGCACTGAACGGGGAAACGATTGTCGGCAACGCTAACCTGAACGGCAAACATGAATCATCCGGACCCCCCACACACAGGGGAACCAGACCGGGACCACCCGCAAGCAAAAAGAATACCGTCAGCTGAGAAAGCTGATGGATTTCTTCATTCAGCCTCCCGGCAGTCTTATCCAAGATGGCACCCACGATCACTCACCACAAGGAGAATGGGCCTACACTGATCTGCCTGATGCAGATGCATACTCGATCCTGCCGCAGGACAACTCTTCGGACCCCTCTGCATCATCTGATCTGTCCTCCACACCTAATAGCCCAGCAAAATCGTGGATGCGAATGCATGCAGACACCCAGGCTTCTGAGGTAAGGCCTGCCTTAGAGAATCTCCTCATACAGACGCCTGTGTCATCTCCTATTTCAGCATTCCCCACTTCCAACCAACCTATCATTGACACTATGCTAAAAGAAATGCTGATTTATCTGCATAGCTCACTGCACAATGACATTTCCTCTATGTTCTCAGCATTTAAATCTGAGATGATATGTATGAGGAACAAAGTAGGCCGCATTGAACAGCAGTTAGGAACTGTGACTGAAACAGTTAATGACCTAGTGGATGCACACGATTACACTAGAGAGGAACATCAGTGGATGCAAGCCAAAATGGCGGACCTCGAGGACCGATTCAACAACGTGAAAATACGCGGTATACCTGAAACGGTCTTACCAGCTGATCTGAATTCATATGCCAGAAAGCTGATCTCATCGCTCCTACCAGACCTCCCCCCTGTGGAGACCATCATCGACCGCATTCACTGCCTACCAAAGCCTCCTCATCTCCCTGCGGGGCTGCCCCATGACACACTTATAAGGATACACTTCTTTCATACCAAAGATATGCTCCTAGCCACAACAAGACGTCTTGACCTCCTACCACCACCTTACTCGAAGCTACAACTTTTCGCCGACTTCTCCCAATACACCGCCAACAGCAGCTCCAACTTCAGACCATCACCAAACCTCTAAATAACCACAAAATCCCATACCAATGGGGATTCCCAACCAAAATACTAGTCACCAAGAATGGGGTGAAGCACAGTATCCACACAGTGGAAGAAGGTATTCAACTACTCAGGAAATGGAAAATCCTTCCAGAATCCGATGCCTCCCCTCAGATGAAACATTCAGTAAACCCTCCATCCCTCATCAAGGGACACCGTTCCGGCTCAGTCATATAAAGATGAGGTTAGTGACACCTTGATACTATGTTTCTCATATGCACCCCGAATCAGTGCCTGCTCGTTGCAGCTAACTCACAAACTAATTCCCTCAAACTTGCACAGTAGTTCATTTGACATACTACTGACCCCTGTTTTCTCCCCTGTCAGTTATACTGCTGTTTTACATTAACTGATACCTCCCTATCTACTTCCCCACATATCCTACCCTGGAGAGCACAAGCACACCAAAATAAATCCTTCATGAAGACCGCTGACTTACCAAGTCCGAGGATCCAGCAGAACTCCAAGTCTCCCTACCTCAACAAATTGACTACTCTCGACTGTAGGTACCATTTTTGATTTCCTTTCACGTCACCGCCCAAGATGCCAACATTTCTCTCATTGAACGTAAAGGGCTTAAACCAACCAGCTAAAAGGTCCTCTATGTGGAAAACTGCACAAAACTCCCTCTGTGACATCCTCTGCGTGCAAGAGACACACTTTAAAGCCACTGCAGAGCCCTCTTGTACCAACAAGAACTTTCCAAACGTTTTTAAGGCCTCTGGACACGACAAAAAGAATGGGGTCCTGATAGCCATTAAAAATACAACCTCTTTCACACTCCACAGCAGCCTGGTGGATGTAAATGGCAGATATTTGGCTCTAGACTGCTCCTTTGAACAATATCAGATACACCATTGTGGCGCTATACGCCCCTAACAAGAAACAAATCAGCTTTCTATCCAAACTCATGAAGAAAATCAATAATTTCAAATAGGGCCACCTTGTTATCTGTGGAGACTTTAATGTAGTACCAGACAACTCCGTAGACACTTTGTCTCGATCTAGTAGAATCACATCACCTATGGGCTCCTTTATACGGTCACATGACCTATACGATGTGTGGAGATGCCACCACACCTCCGAAAGAGATTATTCTTACTTCTCCCCTCGTCACAACTCTTACACATGGATTGACTATTTTTGGTAGACAAATGGACCTTGCTCAAAGTATCCTCATCAGAGATCTCCACCATAACGTGGTCCGACCACACACCAGTTACTATTACTGTAAATGATTCACCATCTACTTCCACTGCAAGAATATGGAGAGCCAATGCAGCCATCATCCACTCCCCAACTTACTCAGAGTACATCAAAGAGCAACTGGAGGAATACTTTGCTATCAATGCAGGATCTGTCAGTAATAACTAGGTCCTATGGAATGCCCATAAAGCATTCATAAGGGGGATCTTTGTACAGCTTGGAGCTAGAGAGACTCTTTCGAAAAAGCCCATACTCACTTTAAAGCTAAACACTACTCCACTGGCAACAAGGCAGGGAAAGCCATGGCCGCCAAGATTAAAGTTCATTACTCCAAAACTAAAATCACCCACCTTTGCCACCCCGCTTCAAAACAAAAACTAATTGATCCTTCAGCCATTGCAGATGCATTCAGCTATTACTATAATACCCTTTATAACTTAAAAGATGATGCCTCTGTTACACAACCTTCTTCACAAGACATAGCAGCATTCCTTCACGAAGTTAACCTCCCCAAACTATCTGAGAACCAACTAAGGAAAATCAATGCCCCATTCACCTCCCTAGAAATAATACAAACAATCTCAGCCCTTCCATCCAACAAATCCCCAGGCCCAGATGGACTCACTAGCGAGTATTATAAAAAGTTTGGAATTATTCTATCACCCTTTCTATCTAAAGTTTACAATGATGCTGCCTCGTCCTCCTCTCTCCCACCAGAAATGCTATCTGCCTTGATTATTACGTTGCCGAAGCCGGGAAGGAACCCACATGTGCACAAAATTTCCGACCCATCTCCCTGCTCAACCTTGACACTAAAATTTATGCCAAAATCATAGCTAATCGATTGATAGACCTAATGCCCTTACACATACACAGGGACCAATCAGGTTTCACAAAGGGTAGACAGACCTTTGATGCAACCCGCAGAATTATCAACATCATACACAGTGCTAGGTCATCTTGAACGCCTTCTCTGCTTCTTTCCCTGGATGCAGAGAAGGCGTTCGATAGAGTCCACTGGGAATACATGCGAGCGACCCTTATTAAATTTGGTTTCCAGGGACCCATTCAGTCTGCCATAATGGCACTATACTCTTCCCCATCTGCACAGGTATACACTTCTGAAATGCTATCGAAACCATTCTCTATCACTAACGGCACCCGCCAAGGCTGTCCTTTGTCGCCACTCATTTTTAATCTAGTGATGCAACCTCTGGCAGAACATGTTAGAACCAATCGTGCAATAGCAGGTTTCCAAATTGGCACCATCGAGCATAAAATAAATCTATTTGCGGATGATGTGATAATGATGATCACAAACCCCATCTCTTCCCTGGCTTCGGTACAATCTCTTTTGCAGAGATTTAGCAATGTATCTTACTACAAGGTGAATGAACATAAATCATATATTCTGGACATAGGCCTCCACGCAATCACAAGCAACCTCCTCAGGAACATTCCTACCCCTGGGCAGATAATGGGATACCCTACCTTGGTATCACACTTACTAAATCTACAAAAGGTCTGTTTGCCAATAACTACACCCATATTAAACAAATACTGATCCAAGAAACTACAAAAATTGCTAAACATGAATTTTCATGTGCAGGGCGCCTGGCGGCCTTTAAAATTATGGTACTGCCCAGATTATTGTACATCTTCCGTACACTTCCCATACCTCTATCACAATCTTACCTCAACTCCATACAATCCATTCTAACCCAATATGTCTGGCAAGGTAAAAAAAAAAAATCGAGATGCAGCCATGCAAAACTTATCAAACACAGATCTGTAGGAGGGATGGGACACGTTGATATTAGAGACTACTATATAGCCTCCATACTTTCGCAAATGAGAGAATGGATGCTCACAACACCCTCCACACTCTGGAGTGATATAGAAAACACCATGACACCCGGAGCAAATCTCTCTGACTGGCTATTTAGCATGACCACCAAGAGTTCTCAACTAAGCCTTTGCTTCCCTACCATACAAGCCTCAGTCAAGATCTGGAGAACAATACACTACACCAAGTGGACAAACCACCTGACTAAACCGATACCCGTCCACATTAGGACTTTACAACTACTGACTCCAGACTTACACATCCCGAACTGGCTAACAGACAGAGTGATCCTCACACACGAACTACGTCCATTAGTTGCTAATAAACCATTTTCACATGCTCAAAAGGAATTCGAAGCTCCTGCCAAAGACTACTTTGCTTGCTATAGAATACAACAATGACTGGCGGCACACCCTTTCCTAGTAGGTTCTTTGCCATTAAATATATGGAATTACTTATTCTCTGACAAAGACCAAGCCAGGGGGACCTCTGTCTTTTATTCAATTCTACAAGAAAAAGACACGTTTCAAAAAACCAAACCCCTCTGCGACTGGGAAAATGATATACAAAAACACTTCTCTGACCAGCATTGGCAAACAGCAATCAAATCTATATACAAATACACGTCCTGCACCTCCTTATGGGAACTCACACAAAAGATACTAATGAGATGGTATATGACACCAGTCAAAGTAGCTAAATTCCACACCCATACTACACATGACTGCTGGAGAGAATGCAACTTACCGGGCACACTTATACACATTTTTTGGTCCTGCCCACACATTCAACAACTTTGGACTGAAGTGGAGATAATGCTACGAGACGTACTGCAGTTCTCCATCTCACTAACCCCTCAACCCCCTATCCTCAACTTGAGCGTTGACGACATACCACCACATCTCAGACTTGTAACCACACACATTCTCTTGGCAACTAAACTTCTGATCGCCAGAAGATGGAGGACAAAAGATGTCCCCCAGACTTACAGTAGTTACACTAGTACAAACCCACTGCTCTTATGAGACTATCCTTTCTCGCAGAAAACATATACATACTGATTTCATGAAACTCTGGAAACCATGGAACCTCTGGTACACAAAAAGATACAATCTTTGAATGAAAACTGCTGACCTACAACGTCCTATTGATGCTCTCTGCCCCTCCTCACTCCTCTCCCTCCCTTCTTTATTGTACCTCCATTCCTCCTCACCCTTATCCCCTTCTCTACCTTCTCTTTTCTTATCTAATATGCATTTTATGATTGATCTATCTTCTGCTAATATTACCTTTGCTAGATTTACAACTATTAGCATACCTTGAACTGGATTGTTCACACCCCGTTCGGTTTGTACCTTTTACAGATCCATTTCAGTAATATGTCCTTTATATACTGTTTATTGCATTTCATTTATGTACTTTCATAACTGTACATTTGAAAAAAACCTCAATAAAAATTATTTAAAAAAAATTGGTGGCATGAGGAGCACTTATATTAGGGAGCGCAAGAAGGTCCAGGATTCCCAGAGGTCAGGAGCTGCAGCAGATGACATTTATGTACCCAGGCTGTGGTACTATGACAGACTGCGTTTTCTGTCAGATCAGAGTGAAATCAGGCCATTACTCTCCACTCTTCCTTTAACGCTTCCTTCCACCCAAGCTGAGGCATCCAACGTCCAACCTGGGCCTTCCATCCAGGAAGAAATGGAGGAGCCCAGCCTGAGTCAGGTATAGCATTGTTCAACATATTTATTGTCCAAAAATTAATGATGTTAACTAGATATTATTATTGATCACCAATTTCTGATTTAACAAAGTGTTTTACATATCAATAGACAGTAGTGGCCAAAAATTATTGGGACAAGAATGAAAAATGCTGGGGTCAGAATAATAGTCTTTTCTATTTATTAACATTCAATTTGCAACAGTCATGAGCTGAAAATTGTGTGTGATTGATGAACAAAAAAACTAAAACTATGTCCCTTTTTCATACACAGGAAAGCCTCAGTGGCGGGGGGTAAGTGGCAGCCAGGAGGTGGCCGGACCCAGTAGCCTGACTGAATCCCAGGTCCTTCCCATCCACCTTTAAAAAAAAAAAAAGGCCCAGGAATGGGAGGAACCTGGAGGAGGCAGCACTTGGGCTAAATCGGCAGGCTACTGCGGCCCTCAGAACCCCCCAATCTTCAAGAGGACTATGCCTGCAAAATGCAGGAAATGGAGAGGGGCCAACGCCTCTTCTGTGAGGAAGTGATCTTACAAGCCCTAAATATGGGGTTGAGGGGCGAACTCACAAGCAAAAGCCATGTTTGTGGGTTCGATCATCATCGTCCTCCTCCTCCACCCCCTGCCACAACTCCAACACCAGAGCCACAGCCTGGAAGCAAGCGTGGAAGGAAGGGTGGAAAGAAGACAAGAAAGTGAGGGCCTGGGTTCAGTCTGGTCTGACAAAAGATGCAGGCTGTTGTCAGACCACAGCCTGGGGACATATATGTCATCTGCTGCTGTTCCTGATCTCTTGGAGTCCTGGACAGGATTGTGCTCACTATCATATGGACTCCTCAGGCTACCAATTTTGCCTGTAAAATAGTTGATGTGTGTCCTTTGGTACAAAGGCCAATTTCACCAGTTTATCCAGCGTTGCCTTTATTTTGTTATGACCCATAATAAATGCCTATTTTTTTTTTCCACAAATACTTGCCTATATGTTTTACTTCAAAAAGGACAGTTTGTGAGTAGGCAGGTACATTTCAAAAATACTATGTCAAATTAACAAGGGACACTGACCCAAACAACCTCCTTGAGGTTAAAAAATATATGGTGTTGTGGTAACTTGACACACAAAATGACAAAAAATATTATGGAGATCACTAGAAAAAAAAAAAAAAAACAGGAGATCTTGATAAAAAAATAATTAAAAAAGATCACTATCATTTTTTTTTTTTTTTAACATTATTATGGAGATCTGACAAAAAAAATAAGTTATTATTCAGGAGATCACAAGAAATGATAAAGAAATCAGTTTGTCAGAACTCTGTGTGAATATCAGCAGCAAAACAACTTCATTATTCTAGCATTATAAAGAAGAAAAGAATGTGCTGCATTAAACAATTAAAAAATTTGCAGCGTGACGAATGTGCTATCTCCATTACAAACGCTAGTTTTACTCAGAGCATGCGTGGAATTGTGTACACACGCTCGGAATTTACGAGAACAGATTTTGTTGTCGGAAAATTTGAGGACCAGCTCTCAAATTTTTGTTGTCGGAAATTCCGACAAAAAATGTCCGATGGAGCCTACACACGGTCGGAATTTCCGACAACAAACTCCCATCGATTATTTGTTGTTAGAAATTCTGACCTGTACCTGTACCTGAATGTACCTGTACACGGCATAAGAAAGGATAGAGAAGATGTAGAGAAGTTTTGTGGAAGAGACGTAGCAAGACTAGTAGTAGTAAGAGGGGACGGAAGGCAGCAAGACTTCACAATTTTATCCAAATCCATTTTTGGCAAATTAACTGAATCATAGTAAAAAAAAAAAAACTGAAGTAAACAGAAGACTAGGCTATTTAAATTAATTTCAATTCATAGCCACATTGAGAGCGGACATATTCTTAACCACACAAGGGATCATTAGTGTCTTAGATATTTTATATTCTTTTTCAGCAAGAATGTACTGTAAAACTGTTTGCACAGTATTTAAGTCTTTGCCAAACACTTTCTAAAATCACAAACTTCAAAGAACTACTCTGTTTTGACAAATGATAATGGTACCTTTAAGAATATATTATCAGCCTATGATGAATTATAACTTGTAATCCCTACATGTTTTTTTAAGTCATGTGTGATGAAAGAGATGAGTAAAACCTTTGAAATCTTCTACAATGGTTCATACATATATATATATATATATATATATATATATATATATATATATATATATATATATATATATATATATAAATATATATATAATATAATGTGAAGTATGCGATTTTACTTTACAAACAGTGACATGCTTTTTAAATCTCCAATACATACCTACAAGTAATGGAACCTTGACTTATAACTCTACAAATCATGTAGTTGCAATTCATTTTGAGCAGTTATAGGACAATCTGACAGTGTCTATACTGAGAACAATTACAGAACAGAAATTTGGCTAACAACAATATGAATGATAGTTCAAGGGAGATCTAGCAGGTTGTGATTGATTAATTATTGCTGTCTGCTGACTGAATTACCCTGGTGCCATGTTGGAGTACCTACTAGAAGAAAATAAGAGTTAGGGCTCCAATTAACTTATTTACCAGGTCACTGGGAAAATATAGCAATTTATTTAACATTAAAGGGCCAACTAAGTTGCTCTTATGCATGCCTTTTTTTGGCACAACTGTTTATGGTACCAGTGTGTCTAGTGCAGAAGAGCCTGGTGAACATATATAGCAGAGGAACGTCCCTTATTTTGGAGGACATTTTTAAAGCCCCAGCCTATTGCTAAAGAGCTTTATGGTTGGAATCAGCACTTCCATGGATGGCTATGAGAGCTTGGCTTCAGAGTGTGTCTGTGTGGAAAGCCTTTCCATTTAACTTACCACAGATTCATCATGCACAGTGTTTAATATTAGAGAGACCATCAGGATATTTCTGGTTTGGGACACATTAATCCATTCTTTTCAGGTAACTGTCAAGAGGGTGGTTATGCGACTGGGACACAAACTGATATACAGTACCTTACTCACAACTAAATGGACTGCAAGAATCAATTGCTATTTTACTCAACATTTAGCTTTAGAAGCAACTATAATGCATATAATAACAATGGTTTAAAAAGTATACACATACAAGCACATATGTATAAAAAGTGTAGCGCTTACCCCATAAGGAGCCGCTGATGTTTAGGTCCCCTGGCTCTGGATATCAAATGACTTTACTGTATATGGAAATAGTTACAAAATAAACTGTGATTCTGTAAATTGCAAGCAGACCAGTGACTTTACCCCTAATTCCTACACTAAGGGGGTCTTGATTAAGGGGCAGTGCAAAAAACAGTGGTCTGACAGTCTCTGGGAAATTCTCTCCCACTGGCCAATATGCTGGGGCCCACATTCAGTGTTGGAGTGCTCAAATGTGGGTTCCACAAACCCAGTGTACATTCTTAAAATATAAGTATGGATTTAAAATAAACAAACATTTATACTCACCTAGGTGGATGTAGCATTTGATTGCCAGCTCTGCAGTGAAAACTAAGCAATCAAACACCACTGAACACTCAGTTCCCCCTTTCTGCTCTGAGCAGGAAGCCGCGACTGTCATTCATAGGCTCTCTGCTCTGACCCTCCAGCGCTCACTGGAGTGCTGGGCTATGGAGGAGGTGGGAGGGGCTAGCTCAGGCTCTCAGTGGATCGCAGATATGGTCAGGATCTTTTCTGATTCTGGACCAGCAGAGTGTTGTCAGCCAACAGTGGACTGTAGCTTGCTATCGGCTGAAAACAGTTCACAGGAGTGCAGAATGAACTGCACTTCTTTGACCTACAGGAGAAGTATAGCCAAAATAGATTTCCATCAAATGCCCATTTTACTGTGCTTTACAACATTGCACTGTAAAACACAAAATAGGACATGAAGTGTTGTGGACCTATCCATCCAGGGTTAAGCAATGCCAGCTGCTTGGATGTCTTGCCTTCAACCAAGCGGTGATACCAAGCTTGACAGTGGTGTTCCCATGGGCCAGTGACCTAGCCTCTCTGCACCCCCAACACTGCAGCAAATCATCTCAAAATATCAAAGATTCTCACTCAGGATTCACATCTGTGCATTGCTGTAACATGTGAAAATGCACATTTTACTCTGCTTTACAACATTGTACAGTAATACACAAAATATGACATGAAGTGTTGTGGACCTCTCTGTCCAGGGCTCAGCAATGCTAGACACTTGGATGTCTTCCCCTCAACCAGACGGTAACACCAGACTTGACAGGGGTGTTCCCACACACCAGTACCTGGCCTCTCTGCATCCACAACACAGCAGCAAATCATCTCAGCAGCAGTCTGCTGCACAATGTGTGCTCTGTAATGTCCTCCCAACAATAACCTTGAGCCAAAAAACAGTCCTACCTTTTTTCTCCTCTGCAGAGCTCTAGTAATGCTAAAAAAAAGTACCAGGAAGCAGGAAGAGTCTCTCTGGGAACTGCTCTGGGATCTCCCACAAATCCTTGCTCCTCCCAGTAGGTGTTGCCCTCTTCTGGGCTGTACAGCAACATTAATACTGCTTCTTCTTTTTTTTCCTTGTATTGGGCCAAACTTTCCTTTGCTCTCTCTGTGGCTGCACACAGCCCTGGAAAAAGTTCAGTGTCCACTGGCAGGAAAATAGAGAGTGAAGAACTGCAGCACTGACTGTGTATGAGCTAAATCAAGTGTATAGTGTCCTTCGCGCTTGTCGGATGTAAAAATTATAAATAAAAATTAAAAAACTAATTGAATGGTGACAATGTATAAAATCGCATAATAAGTGACTCACAATATTGCAGCAAAATTGGGGTGTTCACACCAACACTTAGTGAAATATAAAATATAGAAGGATTTTGCGCAATATTCCAATAAAAATACCAATAAATCAATAAATAAGTAAATACATTCACGTGTATCAAACGTGTGCACAGTGTGTGGTTATAAAAAAACCGTGGCAATAAAAAGTGCTAAATAGGTGGGTTATCACTGCAAAGGATAGATTATCTCTATATTGCAGCAAATAACTAAATTCGCTATCTTCTAATAATGACAAATAATTGCAACATAAAAGTGCGTGAAAAAACAATCTTAATAAACAACCGTGGATTGAGCATAAATAAACTAATGTGCAAATAGATACATGACATATATATATATATATATATATATATATATATATAAAAAATATATAATCTTAGGACATCATTCCACAGGCTCATAGGGGATGATATGTTGAGTGAAAGTTCTCATCAACACTCTAATGGGATGGGACTGGAGTATTAATATGGAGATAATAAGGGTAGCTGAATAAAAAAGTCTGTGGATGAATGCCGTTCTTCTCTTTAATTGTTGTGCATAAGGTGAATTAGGTGTGTATTCATGCTGTTGATGTATCCTCTAATGGTCTCTTAGGACCCTCACCTTCATGTTGTAGAAAAACAGCATTCAGTGGTAAAGGATTTTTTTGTTCTGGCAGCTGTCACCGAAATCTTTGCTCTCTCTGTGACTATTCCTCAATCAATCCTTCTCTGTGTCTCCAAGGTGGCTCTCACAATGACGGGGGAGATTAAACAGAGATAGGGAAGGGGGAGAAAACAAAGGCTCCACTAGCGTAGTAACGTTTTAAAATCGGGGGGGGGGAATTTATTAAAGTAATGCTCTTACATTCATTAGATAAAAAACAGGCAGAGTAATGTTAAAAAGGTTGTGGCGTTCTCAGCGCCCTCTCACTTGTGTTTTGTACGATACCGCTCAGCCAATCCCTGCGCGTTACGACACCGTCACGTGTTTTCATCTGGGGAACCACATTGGCTGGTGTGGGTTGGCTTAAATTCTATGGAACCGGAAGTTCTCGGGCCGCCATTTTACTTGTGGTATATGTTCTATTGATCTAGCGGCCATTTTTCTTGAGACTAAGGGGGGTTGTATAATCTCCATTTTGTTGGAGGTTTGTGTTGTTATACCTCTATCGTGTGTTCATTTAAGTGCGCGGCCATTTTATTGGTGGCATACTTGCTATAATATCATGACTCGTTTATGCTGAAGACTACCGCAAAACGTCACATTATACATGTAAATGATGGATTCAAATCGGTTATGTTATGATAATGGTTTAGATAGATATTAATTAGGATTATGCATATTAGCATAAATAAATAATAAAACGCCCCTAGTGTTCTGATGTATCTACAATGGGGTAAAAAATTACTGCATTTTGGGCTATGTTGTTTATGTATAAATGAAGCAGGCATGAGAGTGCTCTGATAATCTACCTCATGAATAAATTAATTCATTTTATACATAGATCATTTATATAGAATTAGATTATTAAAAAACTGTATTTATAAAAATAAAACAATATAATTGAATAAAAAATATTACTTATAATAACTGAAAATAGAACTCTAGGTTCTAAAACTCTCCTATTGCTAAAGGTATTAAGTACTATGCAAGGACTGGTCAAAAAAAATCTTGTATAGTATAATATTAAAATATTAGGATGGATAGGTCCAATAAATTTAAAAAGTATTGCACACTACTAAAATACTGTTCAAACCTATAAGGTGATTATTAAAAATTACTTAAAAAACAGTTCAAGTCGAACTCTACGTTTAAGCCCCCAGGTACAAGGGTCCTCAAGGTATGTATCCATTTGGATTCTTTGCGACTGATATCTCTAACCAAATGGCTACCTCTCCATGATGGTTTATGTTTTTCTATTCCCCAAAATTGAAGATGTGTGGGGTCTTTATTGTGTACTAGTGCGAAATGTCTCGACACATTATGTTTAGGGAAGCCAGATTTTATATTTTGTACATGCTCTTGTATTCTTGTCTTCAGTGCTCTTTTTGTGCGGCCTACGTATTGGAGATTACAACTGCATTGTAATACATAGACCACCCCTTCTGTATGACACCCTATAAAGTCTCTAATATTGTAGGTTTGTCCTGTGTTGGTGGCTATAAATTCTTTGCATTTCCCTTGGAATTTTTTCGCATTTCGGCACGCATAGCAATTGCGACAGGGATAAAAACCTTTCCCTGAAAAGAATGTGAATGTGGGCACAGGGGGAGGGTCTATTACTGATTTCACTATTAAATCTCTGATGGTTGGTGCTCTTTTGTAAACAATGTTGGGCTTTTCCGGTAATATTCCTTTCAAATCTCTATCATTTTTCAGGATGTGCCAGTGTTTTTGGATCACTCTTGCTACATCTTTAAATTGTGTGTGTTGAAGTCTAGGATTATACTAGGTACCTCTTGTTGGAACCTCTTTTTGGGATGTTCTTCAATCATTGTTTTTCTATCCATTAGGTTTACATGTTCGATCTGGTTATTTATCCACTGATCGTCATATCCCTTTGCTTTAAATCTTTCCCCAATCACTCTTGCTTGATTTAGTAGTCTTCTTCTTTGGTGCAGTTTCTTTTTATTCTTGTGAGCTGGCCTTTCGGGATATTATATAGCCAAGGTTTATAATGGCAACTGTCTATTGACAGATAGCTATTGGCATCTACCTTCTTAAAGTGAGTTTTAGTTACTATTTTCTGTCCTTCTATGCTTATATTTAAATCAAGGAAGTCTATTTCTTTTGCATCTATTTTTTCCATACCAAATTGATATTTTTATCATTGTTATTTAATTTATTAAGGAACATCTCTAGAGTATTTCTGTCTCCATTCCAGACTATCACCACGTCATCTATAAATCTTTTGTATACGGTTAGTTCGGTGGGAGTATCTGTGTATACCGCCTTTTCTTCCCACTGTGCCATGAATGCGTTTGCCACCCCTGGTGCAAATTTGGCACCCATGGCTATTCCTACTAGCTGTTTTTTTTAAATTGTTTGTTTATTGAAAGTTTACCATGTTATACAATGATATAACAAAATATACACAAATCAAATGAGATATCATAAGAAAAAGGTCCATCTCTAGAGATCCACGTCTTCACATTCTATGAATAAACAAGGGCAGGAATAATATAACTAGTGATTGGTATATAAAATATGCACATCTAGTGTAGGGGAGAGGAGTTAGTTCAAGAAAAAAAAGAAAGAAAAAAAAAAGAGACCAACATTAAATTGTTCTAGGCAATGGTTAGCTATGTGAACATCATGTCTAATTGGGTTTCTCCAAATTATATTCAGAAGCATCCCACGGTTCCTATATTTTATCGAAACTAGGAAGGGTTTCTTCAATGATAGCCGTAAGGTGTTCCATCCTACGAATATCCCCTGTGATATTTAGAAATTGTGCAAAGGTAGGGGGAGCTTTGGTCAACCAGCACTGGGGAATGGCCCGTTTAGCTGCCAGTAAGACAAAAGCCATCAACTTCCTACGATGTTTGGACATTTTTGGAATCGGAAGGCCTAGCAAGAGGTGTATTGGGTGAAAGGGGATAGAGATGTTCAAGATCTTCTCTAAAGATGTGTGGATCTGTGTCCAAAAAGGCAATAGAACGGGACAATCCCAAAATATATGAAAATGTGTGCCTATGGACACACCACATCTCCAACACAAGTCTGAAGTTGTCAGTTTGTGTTTCAACAAGAAATCTGGAGTCCTATACCAAAACATACAGACTTTGTAGGCTGTTTCTTTGTGGGTCACACATCTGGATACTTTTGAAGTAGCTTCCCAGATCTCCCTCCATTCTTGTAGAGCAATAGGCCGATCTAAGATGTGGGACCATTTACGCATGTATGCGTGGGTGTGTTCTGTAAGAGGGGGAGTTTCCTGCAGAATTTTGTATATAGTGGAGATCAGACCGGGCTCATGAGGGCCTCTGGAGCACGTCAATTCAAATTGTGTGGGTATAGAAAGTGTCAGTTGTGGTAATTTTTTGGAAAGAAAATGTTTAATTTGAAGGAATGAATAAAAGAGTTTCCTCGGGATTCCATGTTTAGATTGTAATTCTGAAAAGGTAAGTTTAGGCTATCCGGGATGTCTGGATTAAAGGTGATGTTTATTAAAGGGGAACAATGGGAAGTGAGTGAGAATTTACCCGAACATTTTTTCCAAATTGAGAGAGTGAAGAGCATGGGATTTAGGCATATCTTACGTAGTTGGGCGAAGGATTTATCCGTAGATGGCCATAATAAACTACATGGATGGGCTGGGATTGTAATGCTCATCTCAATTTCGGACCATCGGTTAGGAGCAAATCTAGATGTCCAAGAGGCTATAGCCCTCAAATGTGTAGCATAATAGTATTTGATTATATCCGGTGCTCCTAGGCCCCCTCTATTTTGGGGTGATAGAAGTACTGAGCTGGCTACTCTATGTGATTTATTATCCCATATCAAATTTAGAAAACTTCTCTGTAGGATTTTGAGCTGAGACAACGGAATCATCACTGGCAAGGTTTCAAAGAGGTATAAAAGTTTCGGGAGGATTGACATTTTAAGAACATTTATCCTACCTAGGAGGGAGAGGGGGAATTTCGTCCAGGTTTTTAATAGGTTGTTGATTTCCGTGAACATAGATGGAAAATTAGCTTGGAAAAGGGTAGAATACGAAGGGGTCAAATAGACTCCAAGGTATTTTAGTGACTGAGGACACCATCGGTAGTTAAAATTACCTTGTAGGGTCGAGAGTGCATCTTCCGAGATATTAATAGGGAGTGCTTCTGTTTTGGTAGAATTAATTTTATAACCGGAAATATCCCCAAATAAGGCTAGAGTTGTGTGAAGTGAGGGAAGTGATATGTGAGGGTGGGTTAAAGTTAAGAGGATATCATCTGCGAAGAGTGATAATTTGTATTCCCTTTGTCTCAACCGGAATCCACTTATGTCTAGATGGGATCTGATAGCTTCTGCCAGGGGTTCTAAACTAAGGATAAAAAGAAGGGGAGATAGCGGACAGCCCTGGCGAGTGCCATTAGTTAAAGTAAATGATGGGGATATATGTGAAGCCATCTGCACTTGGGACGAAGGTGAGGAATAGAGTGCTTTTAACGCTTGTACAAAGGGACCGGAGATGCCATATTTACGTAATATAGCAAACATGAATGACCAACTCAAGCGGTTCTTTGGTGATGGTCTGGGTGATGCTGTGAAGCAAAGCTTGCAGCTTGGTATCCAACACATCTACTGTCACAGGTTGAGACATAGTGGTGGGGGGGACGGTTAGGTGTGAAGATTCTGGATGGTGGGGCTGGTCTGTGGTGGGCGAAGGGGAGCTAGCCCATGCGATCGTATTAGTCGTGGTCGTATCAGTTAAGACTGCAGCGTATGATGGAATATTTGGGGCTGGGGATTGCAGCTTACGGAGAAAACGATCCATAGGCTGATTGGGCTTGGTTGCGTCCTGTGAATTGTGACCTCGATATACGTGCCTCTGATCACCGATCTTCCCCATAAACTGGATGGGATGTAGCTAAATGAATCCCCGAACAGTGGATATAGCTCCAGGGTCTGTGGTTGCTATAGAAGCATAGCGAGATGTTTTGATGTACGGATGAGGGCCAGAGCTTAGATTTTAAGTGTCAGCCATCTTAATATACTGAGGTTGCAACTGTCCACCTTTCAAATAAAGGTGACTTTTGTGAAGGTCGCTTTTTACAGATCAGCTGAGGGGAGAGGTGGCCAGGAGAGGCTGTGTTATGCCCACGTTCACACCCCGTTAAGGAGAGGTGAAGAGAGAGAGAATGATGAGGTGTAGAAGGAGTCCCAATATGGCCGCCGGCATCTGGGTGTAGGCCGAAGCCGCGGTCTTTCCTATAAGGCTGCCGCCTGAGTGGGTGTCACTCCAATCGGGACTTCGGGAGCTCTACTGGGCTCAGGAAATAAATCGGCAGGTGAGCGCTGTCAGGGGCTGTCAGGGGTTCCGTTATACAGGGAGATGGTAGATGGATTTCTTACTCACTGTGACCAGGGAGCCGGAACGATAGGCCGCAGGCTTCAGCGCGGTGTAAGGCCGGAGGATGAACGGAGCTCCGATACCCTCAGATGGCTGTCAGATAGCCGATTGCGGCTGCAGAGACAACCTATGCCCGCCGGGGGAGAGGTGGGTATGTCTTATAGGATGGCTGTTGTATCCCCAGCTGGACGTAGAGTGCCAAGGAGAAGGAGAAGGGCCCGCAGGCCTCAAGATGGCGGTGAGCCTCTGACGGTGAACAAAGGACCGTCCCTGGGCAAGCCCGTCCGGGCAAGATGTGCGCCCAATAGGCAGATGAAAATGTTGTCCTCAGTGTCCCAAAGGGAATGCCAAGGTGAATGGTGTAAACCGGGATGTAGCAAGGGTAGGATGGTGGTGGATTGTCCTTGTTTGTGCGGAGCTCCGCATACACACCCCTACTAGCTGTTTATAGTAAGTTTGATTGTGCCAGAAGTAATTACATTTAAGGCAAAAATCTAGGCATTTGATCAAATATTTTCTTTGCTTGCATATTAAGGTACTATATTTCCTTAGCAGCCACTTGGTTGCTAAGATTGCCTCCTGGTGTTGAACTATGGTATACAGTGATGTGACGTCTGCAGTAGCCAGTAGGGTTCTTCCCTCTAATACTGGCACTGTGTTTAGAAGTTGTAATACATGTTTGGTATCTTTTAGATATGCTTCAGTTTGTTGGACTGCTGGTTGTATAAAATAGTCAATGTATTGACCCATTCTTGATGTTAGGGAGTCAATACCATTGACTATTGGTCTTCCCGGTGGATTCTCTTTATTTTTGTGGATTTTGGAGACTGTATAGATTATTGGGATTCTGCAGGTTTCTGGTATTAGATATTTGATCTCTTTCGGATTTAGTATATTCTTTCTCATTCCAAGGTTCACTAGGGTTTCTAATTCCTTCTTGTATTTGGCAGTTGGATTCCTTAGTAATCTAGTGTATGTTGTTTCATCTTGTACCTGTCTGTTTAATTCTGTGAGATATTGTTCTTTTGATTGTAGAACTATTGCACCTCCCTTGTCCGCTGGTCTGATTATAATGTCCTTTCTTTCTGTCAGACTTTTTATGCCCTTTTGGATATGTATAGGGTCTGTAACTTTTCTGAATTTTATAGCTTCTATATCTTGCAACACCAAGGTTTTAAAAACTTCCACATTTTGGTTCTGTGATAATTGTGGGTTGAATAGTGAAGCATTTCGTAGTGTGCTGTATACTCCTGTTTGGGAGGTTTCAGTTCTTGTATTTTCTGGCTTCCACGGGTTGTTCATCATATATTTTTTAATATTAATTTTTCTAATGTATTTTTGTATCCCTATGTACGTGTTAAATTTATTGAGGTTTTTGGTGGGTGCGTGTTTGAGGCCTTTGTCTAGTACTGCTAGCTCTTCTGCTGTGATAGATTTTCCACTTATGTTTACTACGTTTTCTCCAACTACTCTCTTTTTCTTTTGGAGTCTCTTTCCTGACCTCCGTCCTCTCTTCGTTCTGGGGTGTTTCTTGTTCGATCTTCTTGGGGTCGTCTCCTGGGTGAATGGTGTGCCTCTTGTGGGGGTCTCCGGGGAGAGTATTCTCTTCTCTCTCTCTCTAAAAAAGGCCTTCGTTTGTTGTAATTTTGTTGATTTTCATAGTAGTATGGGTTTTCATAGTGTTGTTCTTGGTAATCTCTGATGGGATCAAATCTGTTGTACACAGGGATCGGTGTGCATCCATATCCATCATAGTATTCTTGTTGGTAGGGTGGTGCCCTATCTTCCCTTGGTTTTCTTTCATTTTGTTGCCAGTTTCTTTTTCTAAACGGTTTCTTAAAGGGTTTCCTCCCTCCTTTCTTTGGGGTGTACTGTCCATATCCATAATTATTTCTTTGGTCATAGTTGGTTCTTGGTGTACCTCCATATGTGTCTCTGTCATCTCTTCTTAAGGTGTTACTTTGATCAGGTCTATCTCGGTATGGTCGTGGTGTTTCTATCCGTCTCTCCCTTTCTTCCCATCTGGGTGGATTAAGTACATATGACGCTGTAGGATCTTGGATCCTAACTTCTCTTTCCGGTGTGGAATATGTGGATGTGGGAGGGGCTTGTTCGATTTTACTTTGCCATTTAAATACTTGGTTTGTCTTATAGTCTGTTATATCCCTTTGGTATTTCTTCATTTTCCGATTTTGTACTTCTAGATCTTTGACAATTAGATCTTTATTTAGTTGTGTTGCCAGTTTTTTGAACTCAGTGGTTTCTCTAAATGGTTCCATTCCATTGTCCGGGGGACAATATTTTCTCTGATATATCTTTCAAATGGTATTTTTATTGGAATATTGCGCAAAATCCTTCTATATTTTATATTTCACTAAGTGTTGGTGTGAACACCCCAATTTTGCTGCAATATTGTGAGTCACTTATTATGCGATTTTATACATTGTCAAAAAGAGCACTGAAGACAAGAATACAAGAGCATGTACAAAATATAAAATCTGGCTTCCCTAAACATAATGTGTCGAGACATTTCGCACTAGTACACAATAAAGACCCCACACATCTTCAATTTTGGGGAATAGAAAAACATAAACCATCATGGAGAGGTAGCCATTTGGTTAGAGATATCAGTCGCAAAGAATCCAAATGGATACATACCTTGAGGACCCTTGTACCTGGGGGCTTAAACGTAGAGTTCGACTTGAACTGTTTTTTAAGTAATTTTTAATAATCACCTTATAGGTTTGAACAGTATTTTAGTAGTGTGCAATACTTTTTAAATTTATTGGACCTATCCATCCTAATATTTTAATATTATACTATGCAAGATTTTTTTTGACCAGTCTCTATTGCATAGTACTTAATACCTTTAGCAATAGGAGAGTTTTAGAACCTAGAGTTCTATTTTCAGTTATTATAAGTAATATTTTTTATTCAATTATATTGTTTTATTTTTATAAATACAGTTTTTTAATAATCTAATTCTATATAAATGATCTATGTATAAAATGAATTAATTTATTCATGAGGTAGATTATCAGAGCACTCTCATGCCTACTTCATTTATACATAAACAACATAGCCCAAAATGCAGTAATTTTTTACCCCATTGTAGATACATCAGAACACTAGGGGCGTTTTATTATTTATTTATGCTAATATGCATAATCCTAATTAATATCTATCTAAACCATCATCAGAACATAACCGATTTGAATCCATCATTTACATGTATAATGTGACGTTTTGCGGTAGTCTTCAGCATAAACGAGCCATGATATTATAGCAAGTATGCCACCAATAAAATGGCTGCGCGCTTAAATGAACCCACGATAGAGGTATAACAACACAAACCTCCAACAAAATGGAGATTATACAACCCCCCTTAGTCTCAAGAAAAATGGCCGCTAGATCAATAAAACATATACCACAAGTAAAATGGCGGCCCGAGAACTTCCGGTTCCATAGAATTTAAGCCAACCCACACCAGCCAATGCGGTTCCCCAGATGAAGACACGTGACGGTGTCGTAACGCGCAGGGATTGGCTGAGCGGTATCGTACAAAACACAAGTGAGAGGGCGCTGAGAACGCCACAACCTTTTTAACATTACTCTGCTTGTTTTTTATCTAATGAATGTAAGAGCATTACTTTAATAAATTCCCCCCCGATTTTAAAACGTTACTACGCTAGTGGAGCCTTTGTTTTCTCCCCCTTCCCTATCTCTGTTTCATCTCCCCTGTCATTGTGAGAGCCACCTTGGAGACACAGAGAAGGATTGATTGAGGAATAGTCACAGAGAGAGCAAAGATTTCGGTGACAGCTGCCAGAACAAAAAAATCCTTTACCACTGAATGCTGTTTTTCTACAACATGAAGGTGAGGGTCCTAAGAGACCATTACAGGATACATCAACAGCATGAATACACACGTAATTCACCTTATGCACAACAATTAAAGAGAAGAACGGCATTCATCCACAGACTTTTTTATTCAGCTACCCTTATTATCTCCATATTAATACTCCAGTCCCATCCCATTAGAGTGTTGATGAGAACTTTCACTCAACATATCATCCCCTATGAGCCTGTGGAGTGATGTCCTAAGATTATATATGATTATATATTTTTTATATATATATATATATATATATATATATATATATATATATATATATATATATATATATATATATATATATATATATATATATATATATATATATATATATGTCATGTATCTATTTGCACATTAGTTTATTTATGCTCAATCCATGGTTGTTTATTAAGATTGTTTTTTCACACACTTTTATGTTGCAATTATTTGTCATTATTAGAAGATAGCGAATTTAGTTATTTGCTGCAATATAGAGATAATCTATCCTTTGCAGTGATAACCCACCTATTTAGCACTTTTTATTGCCACGGTTTTTTATAACCACACACTGTGCACACGTTTGAAACACGTGAATGTATTTATTTATTTATTGATTTATTGGTATTTTTATTGGAATATTGCGCAAAATCCTTCTATATTTTATACTGACTGTGTATGAGTGGCTGTAGCATGTGTGACACTGTCAGTGACAGCATGGTCTGTGCAGCTGTATTCCAGAGTGTGTCTCTGACCAGGGCTACAACTAAAAAAAGTCCAATGCCACAGCATACATTACACATAGGAACACTCGGAACTAGACAGGCTAGTGCTCATTAACATAATAAAGCACAAGAAAGGTCATAGCCAATAACATAATAACATTCAGCCAGGTTTTGCTTTCAGATTAGGCACGGAATCTGATTGCTGTTGTTAGCAGTTTGATTTGATTTGTAAACCAAACCTGAAAATGTATTCTTCAAGTGCAGAAAGACTTCTTCACAGTAAAAGCTGTGAAAACGTGGAACAGACTCCCTCAAGAACTGGTTATGGCTAGCTCAGTAGATTGTTTAAAAAAAAAAAAAAGCCTGGAATCATGGTACAGAAGACAGTCAGAGAGTGTGCAGACATGGTACTGGAGACAGTCAGAGAGGGTGCGGACATGATATAGGAGACGGTCAGAGAGTGTACGGACATGATACAGGAGATGGTCAGAGTGTGCAGACATGGTACAGGAGACGGTCAGAGAGGGTGCAAACATGATACAGGAGGTGGTCAGAGAGGGTGCAGACATGATACAGGTGGTGGTCAGAGAGGGTGCAGATATGATACAGGAGTTGGTCAGAGAGGGTGCAGGCATAATACAGGAGACGGTCAGAGAGGGTGCAGACATGATACAGGAGATGGTCAGAGAGGGTACGGACATGATACAGGAGACTGCAGACCTACTACAAGAGATGAGGTCAGAGATTGTGCACATGATAGAGATGGTCAGAGATTAGGGACACAGCTGACAGCACAGAGAGATGCAGAGGTGTACAGAGAAGATGGGGTGATAATCACCAGTCCTGTCATGACGTGTCCCATTCCGGTTAGTCCCTGCACTCCTTCATTCACCTGTCTCTGGGAGGGTGCACTCACTGCATTCAGGACAGCATCATGATGTCATGTGCCCACCTGAACCCGAGCTAGGCTGAGCCGGAGCGACGCATGTGTAGTTCCACATGGTCCCTGGCCATGTTTTCACAGGCCAAAGCTGCGGCCATCCGGTGATCTGATGGGTCACCTACAGCAATGTTTCTCAACTCCAGTCCTCAAATACCCCCAACGGGTCATGTTTTCAGGCTTTCCATTATTTTGCACAGGTGTTTTTATCAGTTTCACTGCCTTAGTAATTACAGCTGTTTCATCTGAGGGAAATCCTGAAAACATGACCTGTTGGGGGTACTTGAGGAGGAGTTGAGAAACATTGACCTACAGCAGTGGTCCCTAACCTTTTTGGAACCGGGGACTGGTTTCATGAAAGAAAATGCTGCCAAGGACCAGCGGAGGGGCAGCGGATCGATCTCTGTGCCCAATTTGCTATGGCAATGGCTAGTGTTAGAGCTTTAATTATCAGGAAACCATGGTTGATATGGTGTTAGGATGATTGAAGTGCATTATTTATATTATTACATTTGAATATAAAATAAAATAGTTCAACTCACCATAAGAATCAGTGGGAGCTCTGAGCGTGTCACTTGCCACTGTCACATGCCACCAGATGCAGTGTGTTACTTGCCACCGTCACCTGCCACTAGATGCAGCGTGTCACTTGCCACATCGCCTGCCCCCAGATGCAGCTTGTCACTTGCCATGTCGCCTGACACTGGATGCAGTGTGTCACCTGCCACGTCACTTGTCAGCTGATGCAGCATGTCACTTGCCACTGTTGCCTTCCACCAGATGCAGCGTGTCACTTGCCACATCACCTTCCACCAGATGCAGTGTGTTACTTACCACATCGTCTGCCACCAGATGCAGCTTGTCACTTGCCACATTGCCTGCCACCAGAGGCAGCTTGTCACTTGCCATGTCACCTACCACCAAATGCAGCATGTCACCTGCAACCTCACTTGCGACCAGATGCAGCTTGTGTCACTTGCCACCAGATGCAGTTTGTGTCACTTGCCACCAGATGCAGCTTGCCACCAGATGCATTATGAGACCACCATTTTAGAGAAGACCAGCTGTTGTGGAGGCCGAGGGGAGGAATCAAGAGGTGGAGCCCAGGTGGCAATGAAAGTGGCTGCCAATAGAGATAGAGCTGCCGCCAACCCCCTGACCCACGGCCTGGCCCACAACAGGTCACGGACTGGAAGCGGGGCGGGGGGTTGGTGGCAGCTCAATTTCTATTGGAGGTCGCTTTCAATGCCACCTGGGCCCAGCCTCTTGTTTCTTCCCCTTGGCCTCCACGAGAGCTGGTTTCCACAAAAATGGTGGCAGGGACCAAATCATCAGTGCTGACCCCAGACCTCTAGCGGCAGCTCTGGCAATACACCGGGAAAAAGCCAATTTCCCGTGATTTTTTCCCTTTTTTTTGTCTTTATGGGACACCATAAGATCGGGATTTGGGTCTGAATATCGGGACTGTTAGCAACTATGGTAAAGTTGTATCAGGGAATATACTGCAATTGCCTCTTGGGGGATCAGGAATGAATTTTTTCCCCCTGCTGGTGCAAATTGGATCATACTTTTTTTGCCTTCCTCTTGATCAACTTTGGGTATAGGATTGTGTATATAGCAGCCGTCACTAAATGGCGGCCCGCATTCCAAACACGGACCTGAGCGACGTTCCTGTCCAGACCGTCAGGCCACTAGTGTGTTGCCGCATTTTAACGTCCTGTGTGCGCCCCGCTCCTGGTTGCTGGGACAAGGTCACGTGTGTGCCCCGCCCCTTGCCGCGGCTCTCGCTACTGACTCTTATTACTGGCAGGGCCACAAGTTGGGGCGTGATGTCACGTGCGCTCCCTGCACCTCTGCTGCTCATAGCTCCCAGCTCGCCTCCCACTCCTTCCGAACAGCTTCCAAACCCTGCAGCTTGCTACATGTGCAGACTCCTGTCCTCAAGGTATGTGGGGCACGTTTTTTGTTAAGGGGATCGCTGATGGCACCTGATGTAAGGGGGAACACTGTTGGGGACATTTACATTTACAGAGTATTACCAGAGTGTGTAGAGGAAACATGTCAAAAAAAGAAAAGAAGACATGTACAATCTTACACGTCACAGACTTGTGATTCAGACCTCGGCCAGAAATTTTTTAAGTAATCGGACCTCCTTCAATTTTAATTCCCTACCCCTGGTATATAGGATTGTGAAATGGGCCTTAATTCTAGCTGCTTATGATCTATCATGTAAAGTCAGCAATGACATGAAAATGATTTTCTATACTTACATATTACTTCTACAGATTCTAAACAATTACATTGGTAGCAATTGCCAGTTTTGTCTGCTTGTTGTATACTTCGCTTAACAGAGACTTAAAGATTCTAAACAAATGCTGGAAGGGCAAATTGGGTGAACTGACTTCTTCATATTGTTCATTGCCTTCACGCTATAAAACTATGCTGTATCTGTCTCAATTCATGCGCCTCAAATAGTAGCCACAATCAGCTTTGTAATATAAAATGAAGGCAGTCATTTACTTTCTTCTCAGAACTCCCACACAGACACAATATCATATACAATCACACAAGTCACCCTTTGTTCCTCTGTGGTGTCTGCTGGTGACATATTGCCTGCTGTTTCCTGTGCCATACATCCCTCCAGGAATTTTCCATTTGCCCATTGCTGGCTGGGAAAGTCTTTATAATACCTTACAAGTGGTGGGTACTGACACCATATATTACTTTTGGTCATGTGAGATTAAGGGTCACTAACAGGTCAAGAGATTCCATAGAATCACAGGAAATATCAGCTTCAAATATACAAATATGTATATAAAACCCTAATGATGAACTTCTCTTACTTGCTCATTTTTGGTCTGTTAAATATACCACTGAAAGTGTATTGCTATAGCTATTGGATAAATTAAAAGGCTGCCTGTAACAATCCCCTGCCATTTATTCAAGTTTGACTGTCCCAGACCCTTAGGGATCTTCACTATCTCCCGAGGCAGCAGGAGTTGGTGGGCGGAACCAAGGGTGTGACTGCCTCCTGCACTCCTCCCAAAGACTCAACTTCACTTAGGAGAAGGAGAGACCACAGCAGCCCCGGGAGTCTTTGCATCCAGGAATGCTGTAAGTGACTGAGCACATGTCACTGCATACTGCACTAACTTTCCAATATTTCACCCTATACTATCCAAACCTACCACTATACCTCCCTATTTACCCACATCTGTCACTATACCTCCCTATTTACCCACATCTGTCACTATACCTCCCTATCTACCCACATCTGTCACTATACCTCCCTATCTACCCACATCTGTCACTATACCTCCCTATCTACCCACATCTGCCATTATTCCTCCCTATCTACCCACATCTGCCACTATAGCTCCCCATCTACCCACATCTGCCACCATACCTCCCCATCTACCCACATACCTCCCTATCTACCCACATCTGCCACTATACCTCCCTATCTACCCACATCTGCCACTATACCTCCCTATCTACCCACATCTGCCACTATACCTCCCTATCTACCCACATCTGCCACTGTACCCCTCTGTACTACCCACATCTGCCACTATACCTCTCCATACTACCCAAATATGCCACTATACCACCCTATGCTACCCAAACCTTCCACTACACCACCCTATGCTACCCAAACCCTCCACTATACTACCCAAACCTGCTACTATACCACCCTATACAACCCAAACCTCCCACTACACCACCTGTACTACCCAAACCTCCCACTATACCACCTATACTACCCAAAGTTGCCACAATACTACCTATACTGTACCCTCCTGACACCCCCTTTACTGTGTCCTCCAACCCCTCTGTACTATGCCCTTCTGCCCCCCCCTGTACTGTGTAAAGTCATACATAAATAAAGGCCACTGATAGACTGGGAGAGGCATTTATGGCAGGGGGCAGTGTGTACAGGGAAAAAGTCAGTGTGTACAGAGGGTCGGTGTATATGGGGGGGCAGTGTGAATTTAATTTGGGATAATTCCCTGGTTATGTGTATTTTTTTGTTGCTAATCAGACTCAAAAGCCATGCCCAATATGTAGCATCATTTAGCAACACCCACTCCTTGCCACCATGTGCATAGCGTGCCACAGGTCACCATCTCCCTGGTAGGGGCCCTAGCGCATTACTTTGCCCAGGGGCCCATGATTTTAATAAGAAGGCCCTGTGCTGACCCTCCATTGATACAGTACAATGAGTGAACGTTGTCACCCTGTGACTGGCAGAATGACTATGTGAATATTAAGGAAAAAATGCCAGAAAAAAATAAAACAAATGCAAGCACTACTTCTAAGGACTGGTAAGCTGAATGTACAAGGTATATCCAGAATATAATGAGAATGAAGTTCCAATGTTAGAGAAGGGCTCTGTGAAGGGAGAAGCTGGCCAAGGTCACTTGGGGTGGAGTGCCAGGTATATGTTAGAACACTGATCAGTTGCATTCCAGCCCTGTCAGAGTCAAGACATTCTTTTTTGTGACACCCTGTTCAAGTGCCTAATATTAAGAAAATTGTAAGCAAGTTTAGAATAGCGGTACGTAATAACATTTTGTGTGAAATTGGGTAAATGTGCATCAGAAACCTTGGAAATGGTGAGGAAAGCTTAGGGAGAAGCTGTGCTATCATCTGCACAAAGTGTACCGATGGCACAAGACCTTTAATGAAGGACAAGAAGGCGTTGAAGATGAATAATGATCAGGACGCCCCTCTTCATCAAAAATGGAACAGAATGTGTTCACTATCAGAATGATTGCAGAGGAAACTGGAATTACCAAGTTAATTGTTCATGAAATTGTGACTCAAGATTTGAACATGAGAAAAGTGCGTGCACTTTTGAACTTTTTGAACTTGTCAAGTGATCAGAAGGAACACAGTCAACTCATTTGCCAAGATCTGTTGGCCGGAAAGAGAGCCTGATATTTTGTGTCAAGTGATCATGGGAGATGAATCCTGGATGTTTGAGTATGATCCCGAGATGAAGAAACAAAGTTCAGAATCTATGTCACCTTGCCCCATGAAAGCTTGAATGAGCAAATTCAAATTCAAATCAAAAATCAAAATTCAAACTACGCAGTCTCTGAAGGCCATCCCATTTGAAGACTTCCAGGGATGCTATGAAAAATAGAAAAACTGCTGGGGGTGTTGTGTACACTCCCAAGGTGCATACTTCGAAGGAGACAATTTTCAACTGTAAACATTTTCAATAAAATTATTTTTAAAATGTCATTCTCATTACTTTCTGGGCAAACCATATGTAAATTGTTTGTTCTTGGGTCTAGACTACTCTTTAATTTGCTATACAACTTGTTTTTTCCATGTACCACTACAACTTTTATATTTAGTCCATTAGCTATATTTAACCTCTGGCTTCTAGCACATCTTAAATACTCCACATCTCTGCCATAATTCCGAGTTTGGTTTCTGTACACCTTGTATTTTTTTTGTATTCTTGCACCTTCTGTTGCATTCTCCATAATATACAATAAATTAAACAAAATCTAACAGTGAGAATGAAACCATTTAAAACGACAAAAGAAGGTAGGTCCAGGTCGAGGATACCAAGCATAGGAATTTCATTGCTACGGTCACCAAAAAATATTGAAAAGATGTAAACAATTGTTTAATGATTTACCATTCCAAAATTTTCCAAAAACTAAAATATCTGTTTTGGTTGGAGTGAAAGTTTTTCTTTAGATACTAACTAACAATGTTTTCAACCACTTGTCAAATGTCTATAGCCTATATGCCTAACAGCTCTGGATTCCAGGAGACATATGTCACTCATAGGTTCCCATAGCACAGCCATTGTCAGCGTTCCCTACTCTTCCCTGCAGCAGCTGCTCACTGACACAGGGGAGCTGGAGATGCAAGATCACATGAGTAAAAACCAAAGTTGATTAAAATAGGAAAATATACAGATTTTTTTTAGACAGGATAGGTAGGTGTGTGTGTGTGTGTGTGTATGTGTGTGTGTGTGTGTGTGGGGGTTAAGAATATATATAGTTAGGCTTTTCTTCCACTCTAAGGTTCAGCCCAAACACAAGTTCAGATGGAACATATACCCGTTTTGCTGGAGATGAACATTATGTATAATAGCGATATTATTATACAAAACAGCTTCTCACTGTCAATGGTTGTTAAGGATGCCAGAAAGTGCAAGCATCATACACCAGTGATGTCACTGGCCCTAATTTGCTTACATGGCTGGGCCATTATTTTTGTGAGTGTCCCCCAAATACATCTCTAGGAGACCCTGATACAGGATAAGAGTCTGGTATAGATTAATGGAATCCCCAGTTGCTGGGAGCTGTAATTTTTCCAGCAATTTAAACATGTTTTCCAGCAATTTTCACTTTTGCTCTGGTATATTGCATACATTGCACAGATGCACCAATTCACAGGCAGGGTTAGGGCATTTGCCAGGCATTTTATTTAATGGAGTTTTGCATTTTTAATGTCTCACTTTAAGCATTACAAAAATTACTGTTCTCCACCAAATGCCATTTGTTTGACAATCCCATGCCTATTAGCATAGAAAATGACTGATATTTTAACATTTTTCTCTTATTGACTTTTAATGGGGTTTGGATTTGACATCTTGGCTTTACATATGTCCCCATCACTGAAACCAATGTGCCAGATCTTTGCATGTGAACAGGGCAATTACCTGCTATGAAGTTCAAAAAGTGTTCAAAAAGAACTGCATCTCTGGTGTTTCTAGAAGCACATTAAGTGTACATTGAACATTGAACATTAATGAGTAATTTTATGTGCTTTGTGTTGCGTTGCTCTTACTTTCTAGTGCCACCCCAACACACCATTTGTACAGCCCACATCACCACACCTGCTGGTGCATGTTGCTGAAAATGTTACAAATGCATTTTTACGGGTGCATTTACCAATAGACATAAGGGTCTGATGCCAGCACATTGATTTTCTAGCTTATTGTTCAACACAAGTATGCAGGGGCACTAAAGGCATTAAAGCTGATGTTTAGCAAAAAAAATTCTCTATGGCTTTAGTGACCTAACTTACCTATCAAGTTTGTTCTATATTGTGCAGACAGCTGGACCCTATAGACATTGGCTGTGAGTGGATGCCTCAACCTTTTCCTGCTGCTGAACTTCCAGTGCTGTGAAGCTGCAGTAAACCATCTCCCTGTGGGGCCAGCCCCCACCTTCCTCCTCCTCCACTGAAAAAAGTTGTCTTAAGCCCCATACACACGATAGGACTTTGTACAAACTTCCCCTTGGATTTTTGTACAAAGGGCGTTGCCCAAAAGTTTGTCTTGCATACAGTGACAGGACTTTTTCAGCCAACTTTCACCATATCATGTGGTTTTTCAGCTCTTTACCACCACCCTTTGGTCAACTTCTGTATTGTTGTCTGATATTGTGTCACTCTTGCCACTTTTATTGGCGAGACTGACACCTTGCGAGCCAGGTTCACACTGGTGCGGGGATCCGACTTGGATCCCCGCCAATGCCAGGCACTGTGTTTGGTATGAATCCTGAGGGGGAACGGCGCGCAAAATTTTAAATAAAAAACCGTCATGGGTTCCCCTCTGGGGGCATACCAGGCCCTTAGGTCTGGTATGGATATTAAGGGGAACCCCTACGCCGAAAAAAGGCATGGGGGTCCCCCCAAGATCCATACCAGACCCTTATCTGAGTACGCAGCTCGGCCGGCCAGGAAAGGAGGTGGGGACGAGCGAGCACCCCCCTCCTGAGCCGTACCAGGCCACATGCCCTCAACATGGGGGGTGGGTGCTTTGGGAGAGGGGGGCGCCCTTCGGCCCCCACACCCCAAAGCACCTTGTCCCCATGTTGATGAGGACAAGGGCCTCTTCCCGACAACCGTGGCCGTTGGTTGTCGGGGGCTGCGGGCGAGGGGCTTATCGGAATCCGGGAGCCCCCTTTAATAAGGGGGCCCCAGATCCCGGCCCCCACCCTATGTGAACGAGTACGGGGTACAGCGTACCCCTACCCATTCACCTAGGGAAAAAAGTGTCAATAAAAAAAACACACTACACAGGTTTTAAAATTAATTTATTAGGCAGCTCCGGGGTCTTCTTCCGACTTTGGGGGTCTTCTTCCGACTTCGGGGGTCTTCTTCCGACTTCAGAGGCAGTGAAGTGAGCAGTGAAGGGTGCACATCTGCATCATGCTATCCAGGTCAAGACAGACTAGGGCCTGAGCCTGACAGAAAGTCCATGAGGGACAGAGCAGTTAGGGAGCTGCAATGAAAGACACAGAGCTGATGTACAGCATCTGTGCACGAACACTAGGATGTGTTTGATGGTCAGGAGGACCAAAAGGTACTTATCAGAACAGTAAAGCTGTCAAGAGAGCCAGGAGGCTGATTGTAATGTTTTGTTTATATTGATGGTGAGAACCCCCTGCGTTGGGAAACAGACATACCTGTATGAACTTTTGACTTTATTTTAAATAAAAGTGGGTAGGAAAGCCCTGAAAACGACTTATGGTGTGGAGTAAACTCACTGTTTAGGCAATACCACTGAGCTACAAAACCCCAACTTGTCACTATAAATGGTTTTCAACATTTTTTACAAATAAACATCTAAAAGGTGTGGCGTGCATTTGTATTCTGCCCCCTTTACTCTCATACCCCTAACTAAAATCTAGTGGAATTAGAAGTCACCTAATTAGTAAATGGAGTCCACCTGTGTGTAATTTAATCTCAGTATAAATACAGCTGTTCTGTGAAGCCCTCAGAGGTTTGTTAGAGAACCTTAGTGAACAAATAGAATCAGGGCCGGTACAAGGCAGGGGCGGAAGGGGTGGATCAATTTACTAGAGGAAGGGGGGCACAGGTGAAGTGGCTGGACTGTACACACAGGCTAGAATACTGCACAGCCAATCAGAGCTGCTATGATGTCTGTGCCATGCGCTCCTGCACCCGGCACAAGCGAAGACGAGCCCTTCACTTCCCTGTCAGGCAGAGCAATCTGCCGTTGTTCTGACGAGAAAGTCCCCCCCATGGGATAGTGTTCGGCTGTCCTCCCTGTACTGCGCAGGCGCAGCGCTGTTCTGATGAGAAAGGTCCACCCTGAACAGCCGTTCATCTTCAGAGACTTTCGGCGTATCCTTTATGCACCTGCGCAGTACAGGGCGGACACTATCTGATGGGGGACGTTTCTCAACAGGAGAGAGTGTGATCTAGAGGAGGAGGATTGACAATAGTAAGTAAGCCACCTGCAGATGAATTTGTTAACTCCTTTTTTGGGGGGGCGGTTAATATATTACCAATGGTATTTTTTTTTAATATGCATGAAGAGTAGTTAATGTGTATTATCAATGCTGCATTAGTGACAAGTGGCAGTTATTTAACCCCTTTGGGCTGCATTAGTGGCACCAGTGTCAGTGTTAATTATTATTATTATTATTATTATACAGGATCTATATAGCGCCAACAGTTTACGTAGCGCTTTACAACTTGAGGGTAGACAGTACAAATACAATACACTTTGATACAGTAGGAATTAGAGGGCCCTGCACCTTAGAGCTTACAATCTAAAAGGGAAGGTCAAGAGATACAAGAGGTAATAACTGTGGGTGATGTGCTGATTGAGAAGATAAGTGTACAGTTGTTAGGTGGGGGCCAGATAGGCTTCTCTGAAGAGATGAGTTTTCAGGGATCGTCTGAAAGTGGATAAAGTAGGAGAAAATTGGTCGGATTGGGGTAGAGCATTCCAGAGGATGGGGGAGGCTCTGGAGAAGTCCTGAAGGCGAGCATGGGATGAGGTGACAAGGGAGTTTGAGAGCAGGAGGTCTTGGGAGGAGCGAAGAGAACGATTGGGTTGGTATTTTGTGACTAGGTTAGAGATGTAGCTGGGGGCCAGGTTGTGGATGGCTTTGTAAGTTATAGTTAGTATCTTGAATTTAATTCGGTGACTGAGTGGCAGCCAATGGAGGGATTGGCAGAGGGGTGTAGCAGACGCTGAGCGGTTTGTGTGGTGGATGAGCCTGGCAGCAGCGTTCATGACGGACTGAAGTGGGGATAGCCTATTTAGAAGTAAACCAATGAGGAGGGAGTTGCAGTAGTCGAGGCGGGAGATGACCAGGGAGTGGATTAGAAGCTTTAAGGTGACATTGGTTAGGAAGGGGTGCATCTTGGAGATGTTGCGGAGATTGAGGCGGCAAGCTTTGGATAGAGATAGAATGTGGGGTCGAAAGGTTAGTTCAGAGTCCAGGATTACACCTAGGACCCTGGCGTGGGGAGATGGGTTGATAGTTGAGCCGTTGATATTGACAGGGAAAGCAGGGGAAGTGGCACCTGAGGGAGGAAATATCATGAGCTCGGTTTTGGATAGGTTGAGTTTGAGGAAGTGACGTGACATCCAAGCTGATATGTCTGCTAGTAAGTTGGTAATGCGTGAGGAGACAGATGGAGAGAGCTGGGGGGTGGAGAGATAGATTTGGGTGTCATCAGCATAGAGATGATATTTAAAGCCGTGGGAGGCAATCAACTGACCCAAGGAGGTGGTGTAGATTGAGAAAAGGAGAGGTCCAAGAACAGAACCTTGGGGGACCCCAACGGAAAAAGGAAGAGGAGAGGAGGAAGTAGAGTTGTAAGTGACACTGAAGGAGCGGTGTGATTGGTAGGATGAGAACCAGCGAAGAGTACAGTCACGGAGACCAAAGGAGTGGAGTTTTTTTTTGAGGAGGGGGTGGTCCACTGTGTCAAAGGCAGCAGAGAGATCCAGGAGAAGTAGTACAGAATAGTGCTGCAGCAGTTAATTAACACTGATGCCACTAATGCAACACAAAGGGGTTAATTAACTGCCACTTGTAACTAATGTAGCAGTGATAATACACATTAACTACCCTTCATGCTGCATATTACAAATACCATTGGTAATTAACCACTTGCCAACCCGTCGCAGTACATATACTGCGATGGGGTGGCAGCTACAAGCACCGTGACATACCCATCACTGCCTGTTTCAGCCTAGGGTCACACTGTAGCGAACACAGACATCACATATGATTCGCACTCACACTGCCGATCACATGCGATGTCTGTGCAACAGTTGTATGGCTGAGCTCGCATTGGATTTGCACAAAAAAGATGCAGAGACTTTTTTTTTTTCTGCACTAGAATCATATCGCATGTTCGCGTGTTCTCACCCATGAGATCCGATTCCTGTCTGAATCCACAGTTTGCACTGCAATCTACAAACCGATCTGGGGGTGTCATTAACATTCTATTGACACCCGCAGCGGTTCGCAGAGGGCAGCGTGAACTGCCTGCAGGAGAGATGCGATGTGGGAACCGGTGCTGGAATCGCACTGGTACTCGTATTGCTACAGTGTGAACCTAGGCTTAGGGTTTCGGGTGCATGCCCCTGCCCGCCTACTCCCCTGTGATTTTACACAGTGGGAGTATGTCAGCAGATCCCAACCAGTGATTCATGGCCGGAACCTATTGACTGGCTGTGACCAATCAGCCCAGAGGCCTGTGTTGACAATCAACACAGGGCTCTATACAAAGGAAATGATCGCTTGCAAAGCAGGAAAAATAAACAAACCAGTCTATGGTAAAAATCAGTACACACATTAAACATTGTTGGGCACACAATTAACAGCTTGGATGCCCCTAGATATTAACCCCTTCTCAGCAGTTGTCATTAGTACAGTGTCGGTGCATATTATTAGCACCGATCAGTATATAAAGCTACATTCATGACCTAGGCATTCCAGAGCTTCTTTTGGGCAACAGGCATCCCGCAATTTTGTCGCAATTTGTTGAGGGACAATTTCCACAAAATCGCACCGCGATTGGGGTGCCATTGAAAGTAATGGGATCACAAGCGTGTCTGTGCATCAATTTGGGAATTGCGAGCAAAATCACAGCAATTCCACCCGCAATCCGGAACATCTAGATGTGAACTGAGCCTTAGTGTCACTGGGTCTTTACAACCAGGGGTGGGGGGCGCAGTTTGTCATCTTCGCCCTGGGCACCAGATGACCTTGTCCCAGCATTGAATAGAATCACGAAGGCCAGGGAACACACCAGACTGGTCACGGATAAAGTTGGGGAAAAGTTGAATGCAGGGTTAGGTTATAAAAAATATCCCAAGATTTGAACATCTCATGGAGCACCGTTCAATCGATCATTCAAAAAATGGAAAGAGTATGGCGCAACTGCAAACCTACCAAGACATGTCTAGAAAAGAGAAACCACCGTGGAGAGACTACATCTCCAATATTTGTTGCCAACATCCCTTGATTTAATGTATAGAACAAAAAGTATCCCCCGGTACTGTGGGACTTTATGGGCAGACTAAGATAAATGTTTTGTATTTAAAACATTGAATAGAGTTTATTAAAGTATTAAAAAGATATTGGTGCGAACATCACCACAGAAATACATAATACAGGCTATAATACCAAGCTCATAAGAAGAATGAAAGGTATGGAGATTGCTTCTCATACCAAGACATGTCCGGCCAACCTAAACTGACAGGTTGGGCAAGAAGATCATTAATCAGAGAAGCAGCCAAGAGGCATATGGTAACTCTGGAGGAGCTGCAAAGATCTACAGCTCAGGTGGGAGAATCTGTCCACAGGACAACTATTAGTTGTGCACTCTACAAATCTGACTTTTATGGAAGTGTAGCAAGAAGAAAGTCATTGTTAAAGGAAAGTCTTGTTTGCAATTTGCGAGAAGCCATATGGGAGACACAGCCAACATGTAGAAGAAGGTTCTCTGGTCAGATGAGAACAAAATTGAACTTTTTGGCATAAAAGCAAAATGCTATGTGTGGTGGAAAACTAACACTGCACATCACCCTGAATACACCATCCCCACCGTGAAACATGGTGGTGGCAGCATCATGTTGTGGGGATGTGTCAGGGTTGGGCTCAGCCCTTCCTTCTCAGAGCAGGCCGCTCAGCTGTCGGTTAATTGCCAGCTCTAAACCTTTCCACAGTGACTCACCTGTTGATGATATTCTGTCCGTCAGTCCTGCTGGCTACTTAAGCTGTTCCGTTCAGATCATCTCTGCCTTCGCCTTTGTCAACGCATCCAGAGACTCTCTCCTGTGTACCTGTTGAAGATTCACTTGGCTGATGTCCCTTCTGGTTCCATGCAATGGGGCTTCACACGTCTCTCTGTGGATGAGAGGGTCCTTAAGAGGGAGAGAGATTGTGCCTTTATTATGGCCAGGCAGGTCACTTTTTGAAGTCTTGTCCTACCCATCCAGGGAATGTCTGAACCTTGAGGTCCTGTAACAGACAGACCTTAGGTGGCGTCCCCAGTTATTCAGAAGGATAAGCCCCTGGTTCCACTTACCCTTTCTTGGTCTGAGTCATCCATTAAGATACAGGCTCTAATTGACTCTGGGGCTGCATGCCTGCCTTTGTATCTAAGCACTCGATTCCACTGCAGCTGCGTGCCACTCCACTTGACATTAAGGCTCATGACGGGAGACCTCTACAGCCTACCCATGTGACTCATGAGACTGCTCTGTTGTCCATGGCCATAGAGGGCTCTTCACCATGAGATAATCCAATTCCAAGTTATTTCCAAGTTATTTCCTCGTCCCCTGCTGGTGCTGGTTTCTTCTTTGTGAAGAAGAAGAGTGGTGAACTTAGACCTTGTATTGATTATAGGGGTCTCAATCGTTTCACAATTAAGAATGCTTATCCAATTCCGTTGATTACAGAGTTATTTGACCGCCTCAAGGGAGCAACATTTTTCACAAAGCTTGATTTGAGTGGAGCATACAATCTCATGAGGATCAATACCAGTTTACCAGTTTAATACCAGAACAGGCCATTATGAGTACCTCACAATGCCATTTGGCCTTTGCCACGATTTGGCAGTTTTCCAGGAATTTATCAACGATGTCCTCCGAGCTATGTGTGGGGTTTATCTCGATGATATCCTAATTTTTTCCAAGTCCCTAGAGAGCCACCACACAGATGTCTGTCGTGTGCTTCAGAAGCAGAGAAAGAACAATCTCTATCATAAATTGGAGAAGTGCGAGTTTAATCGTGAACAGGTTAAATTCCTGGTTTATGTTGGCTTTTTCAATTATTATCAAAAGTTTATTCGTAACTTCTCGTCTTTGGTCAAGCCCCTGACTGATATGAAGGTAACCCATAGAGTTGGTCTCAGGAGTCCATTAAGGTCTTTGAGAGTCTCAAGGCTGCCTTTGTTTCTGATCATGTGTTGGCACATCTTGATCCTATGTTACCCTTTATCCTTGAGGTTGATGCTTCTGAGACTGGAGTTGGCGCCCTTCTGTCTCAACGTCCTACCTCTGAGAACGCTATGCATCCTTGTGGCTACTTTTCCAAGAAATTGTCACCTGCAGAATACAATTATGAGATTGGGGACAGAGAGTTGTTAGCGGTCATTTTAACCCTTAATGGAGGCATCTCCTCAAAGGTACCACTGCGCTGGTTCTCATTCTTACTGACCATAAGAATCTCACATTCTTGTCTGAGGCTAGATGCCCCTCTCCCAGAAGGGCGCAATGGGCTCTTTTCTTGTCAAGTTTCAATTACATTGTCTCATTCTTACCCAGTACTAAGAATGTAAGGGGTGACGCTTTGTTGCAACAATTTTACTCCACTTCCAAGATGGAATCGGTTCCTGTTCCTGTGATTCCTCCTGATCGTATTCTGGCTACGGTTCGCACCAGTCTCACTTCTCCTTTGGGTGACAAAATTCTTGCTACTTGGGTCCATGCTCCTCCTGAGAAACCTTGTGACCACTGCTTCGTCCCTAAGAGTCTCCATACTGCCATGCTCCAGACTTACCATTCTCCCAAGGCTGCTGGCCACCCTGGGAAAAATCAACTCTTTTGGGCCATTTTCCAACAATTCTGGTCGCCTAGTCTACGTGCTGATGTAGCTGCCTTCATAGCTGCTTGTTCCATGTGTGCTCAGAGTAAGACACCACGACACCTTCCAGTGGGCCTCCTACAACCCATGCCCAATGGAGAGAGGCCTTGGACCTACCTGTCCATGAATTTCATTGTGGAGTTACCTGGCTCTCAGGGCAACACAATTATCCTTATGGTGGTTGATCGGTTCTCGAAGATGTGTCATTATATTCTACTTAAGAAGTTGCCCACATTTAAGGAACTGGCTTCCATTTTTGCTTGGGAGATCTTTTGCTTACATGGGCTACCCCAGGTTATTGTCTCGGACAGGGGTAGTCAGTTTGTGTCCCGGTTCTGGCAAGCCTTTTGTGCACAGTTGGGAATTCAGCTTTATTTCTCTTCTGCGTATCACCCGGAGTCTAATGGGGATGCAGAACAAGCCAACCAGTCCTTGGAGCAGTTTCTACATTGCTATATTTCTGACCATCATAACAACTGGTCAGACTTCTTACCTTGGGCAGAGTTTGCTCACAATAGTGCCTTGAATTCTGCTTCCCGATTGTCCCTGTTAATGCCGAACTATGGTTTCCAACCATCCTTGCTGCCTCACTCATTTTTTCTGCAGAGCATTCCTGCATTAGAGGAGCCACTTGGGTACAAGTTCAGAAGGCCTTCTGAAATGCCAATGATAGGTACAGACTCCATGCTGACCGCAGACGCCTGCCTGCACCTTCCTACCAGGTTGGGGACAGGGTCTGACTGTCACCTCACAACCTCTGACTCCATGTTCCCTCACTGAAGTTGGCTCCTCTGTTTATTGGGCCTTTCCGTATTCTCCACAGGATTAACCCAGTGGCTTACGCTTTAAACCTTCCTTCCAATATGCGTATTTCAAATATAATCCATGTCTCCTTATTAAAACCTTTGGTCTGCAACCGCTTCACCACCTCAGTGCCACGTCCTCACCCAGTACAGGTTGAGAACCATGAGGAGTATGAAGTACAGTTCATTGTTGACTCCTGTAAGTTTCATGGGCGCATATAGTACCTGGTGCATTGGAAAGGGTACGGTCTGGAGGAAAGCTCTTCGGTCTCATCTTTGGACATACATGCCCCTGTCCTCCTCTGTGCTTTCCATAGACATTTCCCCCTTAAACCTGGTGGTCCTCCGAGGTGGAGGGGTCATTGAGGAGGAGGTACTGTCAGGGCTGGGCTCAGTCCTTCCTTCTCAGAGCAGGCCACTCAGCTGTCGGTTAATTGCCAGCTCTAAATCTTGTCACAGTGACTCACCTGTTGATGATATCCTGTTCGTCAGTCCTGCCGGTTACTTAAGCTGTTCCGTTCAGATCATCTCTGCCTTTGCCTTTGTCAACGCATCCAGAGACTCTCTCCTGTGTACCTGTTGAAGATTCACTTGGCTGATGTCCCTTCTGGTTCCAGATCCTGCTTGCTGTTCCACTATGCTGATTCTCCAGCTTCCTGATTTCCTGGCCTGTCCTGAAGTATGATCTCCCTGACATCCTGGCTTGTCTGACAATCCGTTCCAGTTACCGAACTCTGGCTATGATTTGACTACTTTACTCTGTTTACCTTTTACTATTATTATTTTTATTTTAACTGCACTTCTTTCTCAGTCTGATTCATGGTTTCTGACAGGATGCTTTTTCTTCAGCAGGGACAGAGAAGCTGGTCAGAGTTGATAGGAAGATGGATGTAGTCAAATGGCAATTTTAGAAGAAACCTGTTAGAGTCTGTAAAAGACTTGAGACTGGGATGGAGGTTCACCTTCCAGCAGGACAACGACCCTAACCATACAGCCAGAGTTACAATGGAATGGATCAGATCAAAGCATATTCATGTGTTAGAAAGGCTCAGTCAAAGTCCAGACCTAAATCCAATTGAGAATCTGTGGCAAGACTTGAAAATTGCTGTTCACAGACGCTCTCCATCCAATCTGATAGAGATTGAGCTATTTCACTAAGAAGAATGGGCAAAAATGTCACTCTCTAGATGTGCAAAGCTGGTAGAGACATACCCAAAAAGGCTTGCAGCTGTAATTGCAGTGAGTGGTTCTACAAAGTATTGACTCAGGGGAGCTGAATACAAATGCATACCACACTTTTCAGATATTTATTTGTAAAAAAATTGAAAAAACATTTATCATTTTCCTTCCACTTCACAATTACATGCCACATAAAATCACAATAAAGTACATTTATGTTTTTGGTTGTAACATAACAAAATGTGGAAATTTGCAAGGGGTATGAATACTTTTTCAAGGCACTGTATATACAGTATAAAGGTTAAGTATATGCAGCGCTAGAAGCCTTAAATTATAAAATAAGAGTCCATAGTGTTAAAACAGAGTCTTTGTTCAGGGGAAATAATGGAGCCATCCACGGTCCAGACAGAGATACAATAAGGTGAACATGAGATTTATCCTCCACCGAACATCAACACACCGGGCCTCTTACCAAAGAAAATGGACAACTGCATTACAGGTGGTCAAACAAGCATGATATATCCACAGCGCCAGGGAACTACTTCATTTGGATCATAGAAGGCTGGATCTTGTAGTCCCACTCAATGGTAATTTATAGGTACATACATAGAAAGCAACTCCTCATGGTATTTACATTTTCTAATAAAAAGCCAGGGTACTCACATTTTGAGTAATAAAAACAGGCATATCAAAAGTTGCAATTCGTCATGGATAGCATGTGTTTCCAACTGCAAAGATGGCCGCAGTCGGCACGTTACAGTGTCGTGACGTCAGAGCTCCACCCAAGCTCTGACGTCATGACGCTATTATACTGCATATACTTAACCTTTATGCTTTTTATTGTCACCATACAATTTATGTCTGCTGCTTTATTATTGTTAGCGCAGTGATTAACCACTTGCTTACTGGGCACTTAAACCCCCCCTCCTGCCTAGACCAATTTTCAACTTTCAGTGATCTCACACTTTGACAATTACTCAGTCATGCAACACTGTACCCAAATTATTTTTTTGTCCTTTTTTTGCATACAAATAGAGCTTTCTTTTGGTGGTATTTGATCACCTCTGGGTTTTTTTATTTTTTGGAAAGTAGACATTCCAAGGTATTTAGTAAAGAGCATGGTGAGTTATTTGAAGTTGTCATTTTTTCCCCACAATTCTTTGCAAAATTAAGATTGATTTTTTTTTTTTTTCACAAAATTGTCATTCTAATAGCTTATTTCTCTCACATGGCTTTTGCATACTACAAATGACACCCCAAAATACATTCTGCTACTTCTGAGTATTAAGATACCACATGTGTGGGACTTTTTCACTGCCTGGCCACATACAGGGACCCAACATGCAGGGAGCACCATCAGGTGTTTAAGGAGCATAAATTACACGTCTGACTTGTTGACTACCTATTACACTTTTGAAGGCCCTGGAGCACCAGAACAATGAAAATGCCCACAAAATGACCCCATTTTGGAAAGCTAACACCCCAATGTATAATCTATGAGGCATAATGAATCTTTTGAATGGTTAATTTTTTTCCAGAAGTTTTTGGAAAGTGTGAAAAAAAATGAAAACGCATTTTTTTTACACAAAGTTGTTGGTTTATAAGATATTTCCATCACATAGCATTTACATAGCAAAAATGACACCCCAAAATACATTTTGCTACTCCTGAGTATAACGATACCACATGTGTGAGACTTTTACACAGAAAATGCATTTTTTTTTACACAAAGTTGTCGGTTTATAAGATATTTCCAAAACATAGCATTTACATAGCAAAAATGACACCCCAAAATACATTTTGCTACTCCTCCTGAGTATAACGATACCACATTTGTGAGACTTTTACACAGCCTGGCCACATACAGAGGCCCAACATTGAAGTAGCACCTTCATGCGTTCTAGAAGCATAAAATACACATTTCATTTCTCAACCACCTAATACACTTTTGAAGGCCCTGGAGCACCAGGACAATGGAAACGCCCACAAAAATGACCCCATTTTGGACAGCTAACACCCCAACGTATAATCTATGAGGCATAATGAGTCTTTTGAACGGTTCATTTTTTTCCAGAAGTTTTTGGAATATGTGGAAAAAAATGAAAACGCATTTTTTTTTTTACACAAAGTTACATAGTTACATAGTTACATAGTAGGTGAGGTTGAAAAAAGACACAAGTCCAACCTATGTGTGTGATTATGTGTCAGTATTACATTACATATCCCTGTATATTGCGGTCATTCAGATGATTATCTAATAGTTTCTTGAAGCTATCAATGCTCCCCGCTGAGACCACCGCCTGTAGAAGGGATTTCCACATCCTTGCCGCTCTTACAGTAAAGAACCCTCTACGTAGTTTAAGGTTAAACCTCTTTTCTTCTAATTGTAATGAGTGGCCACGAGTCTTATTAAACTCTCTTCTGCGAAAAAGTTTTATCCCTATTGTGGGGTCACCAGTACAGTATTTGTAAATTGAAATCATATCCCCTCTCAAGCGTCTCTTCTCCAGAGAGAATAAGTTCAGTGCCCGCAACCTTTCCTCATAACTAAGATCCTCCAGACCCTTTATTAGCTTTGTTGCCCTTCTTTGTACTCGCTCCATTTCCAGTACGTCCCTCCTGAGGACTGGTGCCCAGAACTGGACAGCATACTCCAGGTGCGGGCGGACCAGAGTCTTGTAGAGCGGGAGAATTATCGTTTTATCTCTGCAGTTGATCCCCCTTTTAATGCATGCCAATATTCTGTTTGCTTTATTAGCAGCAGCTTGGCATTGCATGCCATTGCTGAGCCTATCATCCACTAGGACCCCCAGGTCCTTTTCCATCCTAGATTCCCCCAGAGGTTCTCCCCCCAGTGTATAGATTGCATTCATATTTTTGAAACCCAAATGCATTATTTTACATTTTTCTACATTGAACCTCATTTGCCATGTAGTCGCCCACCCGATTAATTTGTTCAGGTCTTTTTGCAAGATTTCCACATCCTGCGGAGAAGTTATTGCCCTGCTTAGCTTAGTATCGTCTGCAAATACGGAGATTTAACTGTTTATCCCATCCTCCAGGTCGTTTATGAACAAATTAAATAGGATTGGTCCCAGCACAGAACCCTGGGGAACCCCACTACCCACCCCTGACCATTCTGAGTACTCCCCATTTATCACCACCCTCTGAACACGCCCTTGTAGCCAGTTTTCAATCCATGTACTCACCCTATGGTCCATGCCAACGCACCTTATTTTGTACAGTAAACGTTTATGGGGAACTGTGTCAAATGCTTTTGCAAAATCCAGATACACCACGTCTACAGGCCTTCCTTTATCTAGATGGCAACTCACCTCCTCATAGAAGGTTAATAGATTGGTTTGGCAAGAACGATTCTTCATGAATCCATGCTGATTACTGCTAATGATATCATTCTTATTACTAAAATCTTGTATATAGTCCCTTATCATCCCCTCCAAGAGTTTACATACTATTGATGTTAGGCTAACTGGTCTGTAATTCCCAGGGATGTTTTTTGGGCCCTTTTTAAATATTGGTGCTACATTGGCTTTTCTCCAATCAGCTGGTACCATTCCAGTCAATAGTTGTTGGTTTATAAGATATTTCCAACACATAGCATTTACATAGCAAAAATGACACCCCAAAATACATTTTGCTACTCCTCCTGAGTATAACGATACCACATTTGTGAGACTTTTACACAGCCTGGCCACATACAGAGGCCCAACATTGAAGTAGCACCTTCATGCGTTCTAGAAGCATAAAATACACATTTCATTTCTCAACCACCTAATACACTTTTGAAGGCCCTGGAGCACCAGGACAATGGAAACGCCCACAAAATGACCCCATTTTGGAAAGCTAACACCCCAACGTATAATCTATGAGGCATAATGAGTCTTTTGAACGGTTCCTTTTTTTCCAGAAGTTTTTGGAATATGTGGAAAAAAATGAAAACGCATTTTTTTTTTTACACAAAGTTGTCCGTTTACAAGATATTTCCAACACATAGCATTTACATAGCAAAAATGACACCCCAAAATACATTCTACTACTCCTCCTGAGTATAACGATACCACATGTGTGAAACTTTTACACAGCCTGGCCACATACAGAGGCCCAACATTGAAGTAGCACCTTTAAGTGTTCTAGGAGCATAAAATACACATCTCATTTCTCAACCACCTGATACACTTTGGAAGGCCCCGGAGCACCAGGACAATGGAAACGCCCCCACAAAATGACCCCATTTTGGAAAGCTAACACTTTTTGGAAAGTGTGAAAAAAAATGAAAATGCATTTTTTTTTACACAAAGTTGTCTGTTTATAAGAAATCTCCAACACATAACATTTACATAGCAATAATGACACCCCAAAATACATTCTGCCACTTCTTCTGAGTATGGAGATGCCAAATGTGTGAGACTTCTACATAGCCTGGCCACATACAAAGATCCAACATCCAAGGAACACTGTCAAGTGTTCCAGGAACACATAGCATGCACATACCAAGAATTACACCCCAAAATACATTATGCTGAGCAAAGGGTAAACAAAAGATTACATGTGGTTTTAGTAGCACAGTTTTCCACAGGAGGATAGCACTGGTCCAGGCAGCAGGCAGGGACTTGGTCAGCAACGGCGAACACAATTGTCCAGGCAGCAGGCAGGCATACTGTCCATATACAGTCCAGGGTCAGTGCAGGCAGAGATATTGTCAGCAGTGCCAAAAATATTGGTCCTGGTAGTAGGCAGGAACATGTGGTGTGGTCAATGCGACAAGCAGAGACATGATGGCAGTACGTCCTACAGGCAGCAGGCAGAAGTAGCGCCTCGTTCAGGACAAAATGGGGACAGGGGTAGAGGCTTCTTCCTCCCACATCTCTTTGAAGCCTCCAAGTCTCAGGACTCTAATCTAGGAATGAGAAAACAAACAAAAAAGATTGTTTTTTTTCATCCAGAAAAACGATTCTAGAGCCCTCACATATGTGAGACCCCTCTGTTGAATCCTACTAGTCCAGTAGCAGGGTACAAGATCAGTCCATGAGGCAGGCAAAAAATATGGTCAAACAGTCCAAGGTCAGTTCCAGATCAGGCAGAGGTTTGTACAGAATCATTAGGCAGAAGCATGGTCCAATAAAAGTTCAGGGTCAGTTCCAGATCAGGCAAAGGTATGTACAGAATCAGCAGGCAGAAGCGTGGTCGAATAACAAGCCAGGGTCAGTTACAGAGCAGGCAGTGGCATAAGGGGTGTGAAGGTGTGTGAAGGCAGTAACTGAGGATTACGTTTACCATACTTCAGTAATAATTTAAAAACATTCTCCTATGCAGAGGCCTGGTTGGGAAGGACAATGGGGACAATAATAAGATGTGTCTCTTCTGACTCCTCCACTGGTACACATCTTACATTTTTTTTTACGTCTTTGGCCTGTTGGTTTGGGAGGAATTTTATCAGGAAAGTGGCACTCGGAGAGTTGACTAAGAACATCTGATCGGATGTTTTCTGGTGGACCGTTAGGAAAAATAAGGGCAGTGAAAATTTCCTCCTGGTAGCCAAGGAAGGGTTGGGGGTTTTGGGTGGAGTTGCGGTAAATGATATAGGAGTTGTATATGGCCTAAAAAAATAAATTGGTACTTTTTTATACCAATGGTATGTTCGTCTTGTGGCAAGGTATGGTTTGAGAATTTGGTCATTGAAGTCGACTCCCCCATGAACAAATTGTATTCATGGACGCATGTTGGCTTTTGGATGGGGCCATTCCTTCTGGGGATTTCCACAAAGGTGTTATTGTGGATCGAAGACAACAAGTAGACATCCCTTCTGTCCCTCCACTTCACTGCCTGAACCTCCTTGTTTTGCAGACTTGCCGTCTCTCCTCTTCTCAACTTCATATTGACAAGTCTTTGAGGAAAGCCCTTCCAGTTCTTTCTTACGGTGCCACATGCTGGCATCTTCTTCTGGTATCCTTTATTGAGTAGGGGGTATATGAGGTCCCAAACAACTTTGGGGGGTATATGAGGTCCCAAACAACTTTGATCCCAAGTAGTCTGGGCAATTAGGGGGTGCAGCTGGGTGTCCTTCCCTTCGTACACTATGAAGGCATATGTGTACCCTGTGGCTCGGTCACATAATTTGTACACCTTCACCCCATAGCGGGCCCTTTTGCTGGGGATAAATTGTTTCATATTAAGCCTGCCACTAAATTTAACAAGGGACTCATCCACACCATATGTGTTGGTTCGGGGTAAACAACTGGGGGAATATTTCTCAAAAATAATTAAAAGAGGCCGTATTTTGAAAAGCCTGTCATAATTTGGGTCATTTCGGGGAAGGCACTTGGTGTTATCGTTAAAATGTAGGAACCTCATGGTTCTTGGCATTACCGCGGAGAAGATCGGCATGTGGTGGATGGGGTGGGTTGACCAATAGGAACGCAATTTGTTTTTTCCCATATTAAATGTGAGGCCCAAAAAAACCTTCAACTCCTCCACTGTTAGGTCTCTCCACTCAGAGGGACGAGCATAATAGGATGGTAGATTATCCAAAATAAATTGTTGTGCATACAGGTTGCTCTGCGCCACAATTGACGCTAACATGTCCTCCGTAAAAATTAAATTAAAAAAATTGGTGAAAAATTCCCCATGTCCACCTGGACTCCTGGCTGGGCAGTGAAAGGAGGAATGATAGTTTCCCCTGAATTAGGAGGAAGCCACAAGGGGTTCTGAAGGGCATAGGGAAGACCGGCATGGGTCCTAACCCTTTGGGGCTGAGGTGACCCCCCACTGGTACTTGGCCTTTCTTGCCGAGGTACTGAGTTGCTGGTGGATGGCACTGCGTTGCCGGTGAATGGCGCTGCCTCCTCACCAGAACACCTTCGTTTGGTGGGCAGAATATCTTCCTCCTCTGAGTCTGACAGTGTTCCACTACTGAGGACTGGCTCATAATTTACGTCAGACTCAGAATCCGAACTGGAAAGGAAATCCGAAAAAGAGAGCTCCCCGTTGCTCTCGTCAGCCGTGGAAAGAATTTGGTACGCCTCCTCGGCGGAAAAGCATCTTTTGGACATGGTTGCTGGTGGTGAGGAGACTGCACAGGTGTGTGCCAAGCGTGCACTGATGGGCACCTTATGAGGTGGCACTGATGAGCCTGCACAGATGTGTGCTAATAAGGCTGCACTGATGAGGTGGCACAGATGTGTGCTAAGCCTGCACTGATGAGGCGGCACTGTTGAGCACAGATGTGCACTGATGAGGCGGCACTGATGTGCACTAATTGATGGCACAGATGGGCACTGAGGTGGCACAAATGGGCACTGATGAGTTGGCACAGATGAGTTGGCACAGATGGGTACTAATGAGTTGGCACAGATGTACACTGATGAGGCGGCACAGATAAGCACTGATTGATTGCACAGATGTGCACTAATGGGGCGGCACAGATGTGCACTAATGGGGTGGCACAGATGGGCACTGATGAGGTGGCACAAATGGGCACTGATGAGGTGGCACAGATGGGCACTGATGAAGCGGCACAGATGTGCACTGATTGATTACATATACAGTGCCTTGCAAAAATATTCACCCCCCTTGGCTTTTTATCTATTTTGTTACATTACAGCCTCTAGTTCAATGGTTTTTTTAATCTGAATTATATGTGATGGATCAGAACACAATACTCTAAGTTGGTAAAGTAAAATTAGAAAAATATATACATAAAACTATTTTTCAGAAATAAAAAAATGATAATTGGCATGTGCGTATGTATTCACCCCCTTTGTAATGAAGCCCATAAAAAGCTCTGGTGCAACCAATAACCTTCAGAAGTCACATAATTAGTGAAATGATCTCCACCTGTGTGTAATCTAAGTGTCACATGATCTGTCATTACATATACACGCCTTTTTGAAAGGCCCCAGAGGCTGCAACACCTAAGCAAGAGGCACCACTAACCAAACACTGCCATGAAGACCAAGAACCCTCCTAACAAGTAAGGGACAATGTTGTTGAGAAGTACAAGTCAGGGTTAGGTTATAAAAAAAATATCCAAATCTTTGATGATCCCTAGGAGCACCATCAAATCTATCATAACCAAATGGAAAGAACATGGCACAACAGCAAACCTACTAAAAGACGGCCGCACACCAAAACTCACGGACAGGGCAAGGAGGGCATTAATCAGAGAGGCAACACAGAGACCTAAGGTAACCCTGGAGGAGCTGCAGAGTTCCACAGCAGAGACTGGAGTATCTGTACATAGGACGGCAATAAGCCTTACGCTCCATAGAGTTCGGCTTTTTGGCAGAGTTGCCAGAAGAAAGACATTACTTTCAGCAAAAAACAAAATGGCACATTTTGAGTTTGCAAAAAGGCATGTGGGAGACTCCCAATATGTATGGAGGAAGGTGCTCTAGTCTGATAAACTAAAATTTACCTTTCTGGCCATCAAAGAAAACGCTATGTCTGGCGCAAACCCACATCAAACACATCACCCAAAGAACACCATCCCCACAGTGAAACATGGTGGTGGTGGCAGCATCATGCTGTGGGGGTGTTTTTCAGCAGTCGGTACTGGGAAACTGGTTGAGGGAAAGATGGATGGTGATAATTACAGAGATATTCTTGAGCAAAACCTGCACCACTTTGTGTGTGATTTGAGGCTAGGACGGAGGTTCACCCTCCAGCAGGTCAATGACCCCAAACACACTGCTAAAGCAATACTTGAGTGGTTTAAGGGGAAACATGTAAATGTGTTGGAATGACCTAGTCAAAGCCCAGACCTCAATCTAATAGAAAATCTGTGGTCAGACTTAAAGATTGCTGTTCAAAAGCTCAAACCATCCAACTTGAGGGAGCTGGAGCAGTTTTGAAAGGAGGAATGGGCAAAAATCCCATTGGTAAGATGTGGCAAGCTCATAGAGACTTATCCAAAGTGACTTGGAGCTGTGATAGCCGCAAAAGGTGGCTCTACAAAATATTGACTTTAGGGGGGTGAATAGTTATGCACATTAACTTTTTCTGTTATATTTTGTCCTATTTGTTGTTTGCTTCACAATAAAAAAAAAAACATCTTCAAAGTTGTGGGTATGTTCTGTAAATTAAATGATGCAAATCCTCAATCCATGTTAATTCCAGGTTGTGAGGCAACAAAACACGAAAAATGCCAAAGGGGTGAATACTTTTGCAAGGCACTGTATGTGGCACTGAGGTGGCACAGACGGGCACTGTTGAGGTGACACAGATGGGCACTGATGAGGTGGCACAGATGGGTACTGATGAGGCGGCACAGATGTGCACTGATGAGGGGGCACAGATGTGCACTGATGAGGTGGCAGAGATGGGCACTGTTGAGGCGGCACAGATGGGCACTGTTGAGGTGGCACAGATGGACACTGATAAGGCGGCACAGATGTGCACTGATGAGGCGGCACAGATGTGCACTGATTGGTTGCATAGATGGGCACTGATGAGGCGGCACAGATGGGCACTGATGAGGTGGCACAGATGGGCACTGATTGCACAGATGTGCACTGATGAGGTGGCACAGATGGGCACTGATTGCACAGATGTGCACTGATGAGGTGGCACAGATGGGCACTGATCAATGATGGCACTGATCACTGATGCCACAGATGGGCACTGATGGCACAGATGGCACAGATGGGCACCAATTATTGATGGCACAGACTGGAAGACTGGCACAGAATATAATTGGCACTGTGGTACTGACTGGGCACTGTTTGGGCACTGTTTGGGTTAATTATGTTCACTGTAATTACTGTGTTCACTCACAGATCACTGTCAGATCCTCTCCCTCCTCACACACAATCTCTGTGTGAGGAGAGAGAGCCGGCAATGAGAGATGATCTCATATGTTTACATTTGAGATCATCTCTAATTGGCTACGCCAATCGCATAGTAAATGGCCGCTGTGATTTGGCCATTTACAGCGATCTGTGACTGGCTGTGTCCAAGGGACATGGCCAGCACAGTTTTTCCCCGATGCGAGCTTGCGAGAGCGTGAGGGGAGGGAGGATAGGGGGGACATCTATTGATGCCCTCCCAGCAATGTAGGTCCGTGCTGTAGCCGTCATTCGGCTATAGTGCGGATGGGAACTGGAACCACTAAATTATAGGCTTCTGTAATTGCTAGTCTGATCCACCTAGCAATTGTCGACTTGGACACATTGTAACCCTTACATGCTCCTGCAAAATTAACAAAGAAGGAATCAGACTTCCTGAATTCCTTGGTAACCCTAAGGTAAGCTGGAAGGCTTCTTCTAACATCTAACAAACTAAATTTACTCTCCCTATCATTAGTTAGGGAGGAACAAAAAGTCAAAAGGACGATATCCTGCCCTTTATGAAAAACAGAAGAAGAAAACCTGGGTCTGTTTTAAGTACCACCCGGTCTTCAAGAATTACCAAAAAAGGCTTTTGAATGGAGAGCACTTGCAATTCACTCACCCTTCTTGCAGAGGTGACTGCCTCCAAAAAAAAAAAACTGTTTTTAAAATTATCCATTTAATGGAAGATTTATCCAGGGGTTCAAAGGTACTGAGAACTAGAACCCCAAGAACCAAAGACAAGTCCCAGGATGGATAGGCCTGTACCCTTGCTGGTTTAGACTTGGAGAGAGCTTTAAAAAACCTGTCAGAGAAAAAATGTTTTCTTTCAGGGTTCTCCACCAGGGAACTATGTACAGGGAAGGCCCTGGATTTTTTAGCGTTTAACCCCTGGTCAAGAGGTCATGCTTGGATAACTGTACCTTCTCCTCCTCAATTTCTAGGGTGTCATAGATAGCCTTTAGAAGGTCGCCCACCTCATCCAGCATCAGTCTATACCTAGACCCCCTGGTGAAGTCCCCTTCTTCCTCTAACCCGAGTCCGGCTGCAAAAAGGTATGTGACCTAGGGTTCTCTTCCCTGTCCCTGCCATCCCCTTCCTGGCTGGATTTAGACAAGGCTGGCAAACTGGCGGCTCTCGTTAGGGCTGCAGGGGGACCTTGTATCCTATCCATCAAGCTCTTAAATGACTGGAAGGTAGATGCAATCTCATTTTTAACTGAAGAAAGAAGTTTGCAACACCCTGGGCAAAGAAGCTTCTTCCAAACAGAAAAAAACAGACCCCTTTAGTATCAGGCTCCTGTATACCATACACCCCTGTGCTGGGTAAGAAAGGAAAAGGAGCCCACTCCATCACCTGTGGCTCCTAAAAGACCCCACAGGGAAGTAAAAAGACCCCCACGGATTAGCGAGTGGGACCCACCCCATGCTTACCTGAGAGGGGCCAGTACCCAAAGACCCAGTGTTTATCACCTGAGTAGCCGCAGTGCCCTTCATGGTGTCCTGTAGTGATCCGCCATAGTCTCTGCTGGGTCTACACTTGGCGACGGATGCCCTCAGCATCCTACCGTCTTACGCGGGACTGGAACCACCATCTCAGGCACCCTCTGATGAGGTCACTCTGCCAGAAGTCTGCCCCCGCAGCTTCCGGAACCAGCCTGGAGCGCAGACAACCCCACCCCTGGAAGCCAAGTGCCGCACACTTCTTTCCACCTCACGGGGATAGTACTAGCGGTAGCTGCATGGCAGGCTCTGCCACCCCTTCAGAGGTCCTCTTTCTCTCTGAGCACAGGCAGCAGTAGAAGGTGCAGCCCCACTCCTTCATGCCGGAAGGAGAAGGTACACCCAGGGAGCTACCACCCAGGACAGCCCTGAGAAATGGAGCTTCCAAAAGGCAGGTTCCTAAAACATGTTTCCTTCTCGTCTGGCAGGAAACGCAAAAACTGAAGGAGGAGGCCTGGAGGACCACCTTTTAAGAAAGTGGGTGAATGTGTTTCCTGTTTTGGAGAGAGAAGCTCTATGTCTCATTGGTTGACCTGGAAGATAAGAGGAGAAAGTAAGGTTAATAATATAACTTAGATTAAAAAATACCCAAATTAGTTGATGCAAAAATGAATACACCTCACAAAAACAAAAACTACTACATCTAGTATTTTGTTGACCTCCATGATTTGAAAGGACAGCACCAAGACATAGGCATGGAATGAACAACTTGGCGACATATTGCAACATCTATCTTTTTCCATTCTTCAAGAACGACCTCTTTTAGAGCCTGGATGCTGGATGGAGAGTGATACTCAACTTGTCTCTTCAGAATTCCCCATAGATGTTCGACTGGGTTCAGATCAGGAGACGTACTTAGCCACTGAATCGGTTTCACCCTGTTCTTCTTCAGAAATGCAACAGCGGCCTTAGATTTGTGTTTTGAATCATCATGTTGGAAAAGTGCACGACAACCAATCGAATGGAGTGATAGTAGCATCTTCTCTTTCAATATAGAGCAGTAGATCTGTGAATTCATATCATCAATAAAATGCAGTTCCCCGACACCAGCAGCACTCATGCAGAGCCACAGAAGGACACTGCTACCACCATGTTTCACTGTAGGCACCATACATTTTTCTTTGTACTCCTCACCTTTGCGACACCATACAGTTTTGAAGCAATCAGTTCCAAAAACATTTATCTTGGTCTCATCACTCCAGAGTCCCAGTAGTCTTCTTTTTCAACATGGGCCCTGGCAAATTCTAGGCGGATGCCAACCATGCTTGCCATTCTTCTGCAGTGTTTGCCATATTGTGTCATGGGAAACAACCACCCCAGTTTGGCTTTCTACTTCTTTAGCTAACTGCAGTGAACTTGCATGGCGATTTTCTTCAACTCTTCTCATCAAAAGATGCTTTTGTTGAGGTGTTAACTGCCGTGAATGGCAGTGGAAGCTGGTGTTTTTTTGCCCCCTGTGGCACCTCAACCCCCCCATGCTGTCTGCCAGTCCACCAGTACTTCAAGGATCGGCAAGCACACATCATTGGAGGGCACACATCGGCAGGCACACATCGGCGGGCACATCGTGCAAGGGATCAGGCTGTGGTGTGCTCCTGAAGAGTAGATACAAATACTCCACGAAACGCGTAGATCCTCTGTATATGCAATGTGTAATACCGATGTAATACAGATATATGTAATATAGATGAATTATTGTGACCTATGTACCAACTTGTATGGAATCTTTTATCCTGTTATACAATAAATATACAATTTCCTGACCCCACACTGCTGACTGCGCGCTTCATTCAAAGTCCCGCCTTTTTGTCCTTTTTCATATTGACAGGGATGGAGGCATGAGACCCTACCATGTCTCTGCCTCATTCAAAGTCCCAACTTCTCCCCATATTTGCACCAGTCCAATCACGCCCGCCTACTGTTCCAGATGCTTCCAACAGGCTTCCTGCCCAGTTAGTATTCCCTTTGTTTGTAGTGCCTGTCTTGGTGGAAGGAATTTACACAAGAGCCCTTCTTGATTCAGGTGCTCATGTGACTTTGCTGACCAGTGACTTTTACAAGAGGTGTTTGTCGTACATACCCCTGAAAAAGTTGGATGATATAGAGATCCAGGGTGTTCAAACGGAGGATAACCCTTGTGATGGATATCTGCGGATCAAGTTGTCGTGTGATCCATTGAGGGCTGGGAAGCCTCAGGACTTTGACACACTGGCTATTGTGTGTCCTTGGTTTCCAGGCTCCACAGGAAGTCCGCTAATCGTAGGGGCCAACACAGTTCTGGTGAAGGGGCTGTTAACCCCTGTTGTCCCCAGATGTGATCCCTTACCCTCACTGCCAGAAGAAGGGTCAGAAGTGTCTCCCTCTTCCACAGGTGATGAAGAAGGATCCATAGCAGAAGTGGAAGAAACCAATCTGCGGGAGGCAGAATTAGCTGAACAGAAAGAGGAGGCTAGTGAGCCTACCGTGCCCGAGCCAGTGGAACAGAGAAAGCGAAGAGTTAAGCATCCTCTCAAGAGACCGACCTGTGATGTGTTGAGTGAGAGTACTGAAGAAGTTATCCTCTCCCCTCAAGGATCTCTTGCAGAGCCTTACCTTCTCACCACAGATTTGGGAAAAGGCAATCTTAACTGACCCCCTGGCACATTTAGCTGGGCCATTCCAATTATAAGGTGGCCTGTAGGCAGAATAACCTTCCTTCCAATGCTAATTGGTGGCAGGTTCCTCTGACAGGTTCTTATGCAAATGCAAACTGTTTGTTTTCCTGTGTACAGAAACCTGTTTTTCTCCGCATGTATTCTAAAAGCATGTACCAGGTCAAGGACTGTTACTTCCTTTGGGGACCAAAGGTTCTTTGGTGGGGGCAGTGTGTAGTGGGTGTCTCGTTTTTCCCACGATCCCGCCAAGCTGGCTGGAGCGATTTACACAGGCTTTCCACACAGGGAGAAGTTGCCTCCCAGCTCCAGCGGGTGATCACCCCCCCTTCCTCTCTTGCTCACACACAGAACTGTTCACTCTGTAACCCTCCCCTATGCCCCTATTGGCAGGCAGAAGAAATTAAAGGCACATTTACAGTAGCCAATCAGAGAGACTGTACTGAGCTGCAGGAAGAGCTTCAATGGATTTTGGGACATGCAGTTCCCTCACAAAACAGCTCTATAGCCTGGTATACTGGAAGGAACTAAAAAGCCCATGATGCTCTGCTGACAGGAAAGTAAAAGACTCCATTTTCTTTCCTGGGGGGATTTTTTTCAGTCAGCCATGAGGCAGTGAGAGAGACCAGACCTGGAGGAGAGATACTGTCTCTCAGATGATCTTCATGTGTGATTCAGGCCGGGACATCCAGCCTGAGAGAGGGGGATCCCAGGTGCATATCCACGTGCACCTGCACCGACGGTGAATCGTTCCAGTGTAGGGTGACCGGTCCAGTCGCCATGAAAACCTGACTGTTCCACAATGTTCCTTTGGGCCTTGGTCACAGGATGTGGTGAGAGGGCATTTTTGCCCATCTGCAGGAAACAGAGAAACTGCACTACAGAAGGAATTATTTGAATGCTGTATATAGACATCATTGCTGGTAGTCATCTTGCTGACACTTGTAGTACCACATGGATAAAAGATAAGACTATCCACTTCTGGGACACTGTATAAAGTTATCATTGTCCTCTCACCTTGCTGAACAAAACCCTGCCTGTCTCACTTGATAATCTGGGCCAAGTTTTGTTGTTTGGCCCTGCTATACAGGAGTTAAAGTGCACCAACAAAAGTGGCTAGCTGAAGACACCAAATCCTATATTTTCTTCAAAAGGACTGAAGCTACTAGTGCCATACGGATCCACACACACATATTCAGGGCTCTGCATATGCATTGGGTGTGTGGGACAGTTTATCTATAAAGTTAAGCCATTACTTGTTGATTTGAATAAGTGTGTAAAGCTGGGCCTGTGGTGTCAGGGGACAGTAGAGAGAGGCCTGACACAAAGGGAGTCATTCCTCTGCTCTCCCCCTGCCTGGACTCATAGAGCCAACCTGAGTAGAGGTAACCAATCCAATTTAAAGTGTCATATTGTGCTTTATTTACTATATAAGTGTGCCTCTGCTCTTGGGGACATTCTCAGGTTTGGAATCCCCTGAAAGCAGCTTGAATATAGGATTGGAAGCTATATTGCTCCTGAAAAATGGGAAAAGGTCCCCCAAGCGGGGTTTTTAGGCAGCTAACTATAGATGTGAGCAAGGCAGTAAATAAAATATTAAAATGCTTTATTGAAGGGTAATGAATGAATGTAACAACATATAAATATAAGTTAGGAGCTCCAGTGGGAAAATACCCATACCAAATACATACAATAGCAAACATAGGTTATACACAGCATATGATAAGGCTATTGCATAACAATCCTGACGCGTTTCGACCCATGAATTTTAGGGTCTCTTCAGAGGATGAGTTTGCTACAGAAAAAAGAAAAATTTATAACAGTATGTCCAGCTTATTTAAAAGAATTACAGCATAGGTAAGTTTGTTTAGCAACATGTTTAGTAACACTTTGCACATAATTACCACTGAGTTTGGACGTACCCCTCGATCAGAGCCTCCCCACACAGCAGCCCAACCATCCAGTGTGCCCGCACGCAGCAGCACCCCGGAAGAAGGGGGAACAGGAATCCACTTGATATGGCTTGCAAGGAGTCACACGCATAATTGCCCCCCCACCAACACGCCACTGGGGGGTGGGGCCGGAACCTACGAAAATTGTCAGAGCGTTAGCTCATGAATATACCCATATAGGTTAATGGTTAGATTTAACTGTTGGGCGGTCAGAAAGTGTTGTAATAATCTATTACAGCTTGAATTGATCATATGAAGGATAATAAAATGAGTAAAGTGACTATATTGGTATAACTAATATAAAATATGTCAGGGATGACCTTGTCTTTAAATGCTGACAATGGCAGTGATAGGAAGAGAAGTGAGGGATGTGCACAGTGAATAATGACATGTAAAATATATGTGAAAAAAGGAATGTGCATGAAAATAATGCGAGTGAGTGTTTTAAACAGCAAAAAAAAAAACAAAAAAAAACAAATGAGTGTATGTGTGATGTGTGAATTTGAGGAAAAAGTGCATGATATTGCCAAGTATCTAAGTCTATGTGAAAAAAGGAATGTGCATAAAAATGATGCGAGTGAGTGTTTAAACAGCAGAGAAACAAAATAAATAAATAAATAAATAAAAACCAACACAAAACAAATGAGTGTATGTGTGATGTGTGAATTAAAGGAAAAAGTGCATGATATTGCCAAGTATCTAAGTCTACGGCATCCAGAGCTGGTATGCACATAAATCAAAATTAAATATAAGTAAAATATTATTCTATGGGATCTGACAAAGCATTGATAATCAGATGTATCATAAGTTCTTACTCACTCCTACTGTTGAGGAAAAAGAGTCTGGCCGTCCAAGGAGGAAGTGGAGGGATCACACCCAAATCCACCCTCATTAAATAGTGTCCTTAATTAGTACTGAAATTAACAACAGGTATTGTTTCTTCCGCCCCTTAACCCGGAGTGTAGAGGGAGGCTGTGGCCGCCATTGGCAGGCCTCGTGTGGCTCCCTCGGCGTCCATCAAGGCGAAGCCCCGACATCTGTCGCCACCTTCGCCGTAAAATACGTGACATCATGAGGCCGCACGCACACGCGACCCGCACGTGTGCGCACACCGCACGCAACGTCCAAAGGTGATGGGGGATGCCGCCGGCAGGGTAATCACGCCCATGGGCGGCCGATCCGAGAATCCGGCCATCCAAGGGGAGAGACAAGGGGAGCGCAGGTAACTGAGCTCCCCACCCTGCCGGGAAGACACATCAGGGAACATGATCCCCGACCCAGGGAGCACGCGACAATGCAGGCATCACAGGGGCCCCCGATGGCGCAAGCTGCAAGCGGGGAGGCGCCGATCGAGAGGCACACAAACGAGCTCACATATACGATTTATGAAAAACAACAAATGACAAAAGTTTTCTACATAATTGCTTATTGATAATACAAAGTAAACATTGGAAACTGTGCACTGACAATTCTAACAATATTCCTAAAAATATGTAAAAACCACAACAACCCAGAAATGGCAACATAATTTCAACGTTTAAATAGATTTGTTTGAAAGGAAATAACTCTCAAATACACAAAAATAACTCCCAGATACACAAAATAGTAAATGTATAGCAACCCAAATAAGGAAATTTGCATCGGATCCAGTGGATCCCTCATTGCTCACGGTTGCGATGCGATTTTACTCTATTCGCAACCACGAACAAGGCTATGGATTATAGACTCGATTAAGTATAATAATAATACAGACTCACAATACAAGAGCGTAACTGATTTAGTGAGCTCAAGGGAAGAAATATAATTCCGATTTAGTCCTCTTATTGAGAGTCTACTTAAAAGCCTAATATGCGATTTAACATGCGATTTAACACATTTTTGGAAAATATATGGATATGATCTAATGTGGTATCTAGGATTAACACAGAGGGATATATACAGGAGAACAGACAGTGCACAGCTCATGTCTAACTCCCATGTGTCAAATGGGGGAAGGGGTGTTTAACCACCCAAATTTGTATAGCAAAGAGGGAAGACACATTAAGGAGTCAATGCTGCTCACCCCAATATGGACAAGAAAAATGGGAAAAGGTCCCCCGAGCGGGGTTTTTAGGCAGCTAACTATAGATGTGAGCAAGGCAGTAAATAAAATATTAAAATGCTTTATTGAAGGGTAATGAATGAATGTAACAACATATAAATATAAGTTAGGAGCTCCAGTGGGAAAATACACGTACCAAATACATACAATAGCAAACATAGGTTGTACACAGCATATGATAAGGCTATTGCATAACAATCCTGACGCGTTTCGACCCATGAATTTTGGGGTCTCTTCAGAGGATGAGTTTGCTACAGAAAAAAGAAAAATTTATAACAGTATGTCCAGCTTATTTAAAAGAATTACAGCATAGGTAAGTTTGTTTAGCAACATGTTTAGTAACACTTTGCACATAATTACCACTGAGTTTGGACGTACCCCTCGATCAGAGCCTCCCCACACAGCAGCCCAACCATCCAGTGTGCCCGCACGCAGCAGCACCCCGGAAGAAGGGGGAACAGGAATCCACTTGATATGGCTTGCAAGGAGTCACACGTATAATTGCCCCCCCACCAACACGCCACTGGGGGGTGGGGCCGGAACCTACGAAAATTGTCAGAGCGTTAGCTCATGAATATACCCATATAGGTTAATGGTTAGATTTAACTGTTGGGCGGTCAGAAAGTGTTGTAATAATCTATTACAGCTTGAATTGATCATATGAAGGATAATAAAATGAGTAAAGTGACTATATTGGTATAACTAATATAAAATATGTCAGGGATGACCTTGTCTTTAAATGCTGACAATGGCAGTGTTAGGAAGAGAAGTGAGGGATGTGCACAGTGAATAATGACATGTAAAATATATGTGAAAAAAGGAATGTGCATGAAAATAATGCGAGTGAGTGTTTTAAACAGCAAAAAAAAACCAAAAAAAAAACAAAAAACAAATGAGTGTATGTGTGATGTGTGAATTTGAGGAAAAAGTGCATGATATTGCCAAGTATCTAAGTCTATGTGAAAAAAGGAATGTGCATAAAAATGATGCGAGTGAGTGATGTCACGTATTTTACGGCGAAGGTGACGACAGATGTCGGGGCTTCGCCTTGATGGACGCCGAGGGAGCCACACGAGGCCTGCCAATGGCGGCCACAGCCTCCCTCTACACTCCAGGGTTAAGGGGCGGAAGAAACGATACCTGTTGTTAATTTCAGTACTAATTAAGGACACTATTTAATGAGGGTGGATTTGGGTGTGATCCCTCCACTTCCTCCTTGGACGGCCAGACTCTTTTTCCTCAACAGTAGGAGTGAGTAAGAACTTATGATACATCTGATTATCAATGCTTTGTCAGATCCCATAGAATAATATTTTACTTATATTTAATTTTGATTTATGTGCATACCAGCTCTGGATGCCGTAGACTTAGATACTTGGCAATATCATGCACTTTTTCCTTTAATTCACACATCACACATACACTCATTTGTTTTGTGTTGGTTTTTATTTATTTATTTATTTATTTATTTATTTATTTATTTATTTATTTTGTTTCTCTGCTGTTTAAACACTCACTCGCATCATTTTTATGCACATTCCTTTTTTCACATAGACTTAGATACTTGGCAATATCATGCACTTTTTCCTCAAATTCACACATCACACATACACTCATTTGTTTTTTTTTTGTTTTTTTTTGTTTTTTTTTGCTGTTTAAAACACTCACTCGCATTATTTTCATGCACATTCCTTTTTTCACATATATTTTACATGTCATTATTCACTGTGCACATCCCTCACTTCTCTTCCTATCACTGCCATTGTCAGCATTTAAAGACAAGGTCATCCCTGACATATTTTATATTAGTTATACCAATATAGTCACTTTACTCATTTTATTATCCTTCATATGATCAGTTCAAGCTGTAATAGATTATTACAACACTTTCTGACCGCCCAACAGTTAAATCTAACCATTAACCTATATGGGTACATTCATGAGCTAACGCTCTGACAATTTTTGTAGGTTCCGGCCCCACCCCCCAGTGGCGTGTTGGTGGGGGGGGCAATTATACGTGTGACTCCTTGCAAGCCATATCAAGTGGATTCCTGTTCCCCCTTCTTCCGGGGTGCTGCTGCGTGCGGGCACACTGGATGGTTGGGCTGCTGTGTGGGGAGGCTCTGATCGAGGGGTACGTCCAAACTCAGTGGTAATTATGTGCAAAGTGTTACTAAACATGTTGCTAAACAAACTTACCTATGCTGTAATTCTTTTAAATAAGCTGGACATACTGTTATAAATTTTTCTTTTTTCTGTAGCAAACTCATCCTCTGAAGAGACCCCAAAATTCATGGGTCGAAACGCGTCAGGATTGTTATGCAATAGCCTTATCATATGCTGTGTATAACCTGTTTGCTATTGTATGTATTTGGTATGGGTATTTTCCCACTGGAGCTCCTAACTTATATTTATATGTTGTTACATTCATTCATTACCCTTCAATAAAGCATTTTAATATTTTATTTACTGCCTTGCTCACATCTATAGTTAGCTGCCTAAAAACCCCGCTCGGGGGACCTTTTCCCATTTTTCTTGTCCATATTGGGGTGAGCAGCATTGACTCCTTAATGTGTCTTCCCTCTTTGCTATATTGCTCCTAATCTCAGATTTTGCTCTCCAGTTGATTATTTGAATATATATTGTTACTGTCTGTTACCCTTCCACAGAAATATTGCAGTAAAGACAATTTCTGTGTTTTATCATAATGTGTGTGTTTCTCATCAGTCATTGCACTTACACTATTTCTGGGTGTGCCAGAGGGGGCTGACGTTGTTATTAGGGTTCAGAGGCAGAGTAACAGACTTAACATACTAAAGCAGCTCCTTCTGGGGTATCGCTACATATACACTGAGCAAAATTATAAACACAGCACTTTTTTGTTTGCCCCTATTTATCATGAGCTGAACTTAAAGATCTATGACTTTTTCTATGTACACAAAAGGCCTATTTCTCTCAAATATTGTTCACAAATCTGTCTAAATCTGTGTTAGTGAGCACTTCTCCTTTACCAAGATAATCCATCCACCGTCTCAGGGAAGCTCATCTGCATGCTCGGTGTCCTCATCGGGGTCTCGACCTGACTGCAATGCATCGTCGTAACTGAATTGATGGCATCTGGCACTTTGGAGAGGTGTTCTCTTCACAGATGAATCTCAATTTTCACTGAACAGGGCAGATGGCAGACAGCGTGTTTGGCGTTGTGTGGGTGAGCGGTTTGCTTATGTCACCATTGTCAATTGAGTGTCCCATGGTGATGATGTGGTTATGGTATGGACAGCTGCATTTTATTGAAAGCATTTTGAATGCACAGAGATATCGTGATGAGATCCTGAGGCCCATTGTTGTGCCATTCATCCACGAACATCACCTCATGCTGCAGCATGCTAATGCACGACCCCATGTTGCAAGGAGCTGTACCCAATTCCTGGAAGCTAAAAACATCCCAGTTCTTGCATAGCCTTCATACTCACCGGATATGTCACCCATTGAGCATGTTTGGGATGCTCTGGATCGGCGTATAAGGCAGCGTGTTGTGTTCCAGTTCCTGCCAATATCCATCAACTTTGCACAGCCATTGAAAAGGAATAGACCAACATTTCACAGGCCACAATCAACAACCTGATAAACTCTATTCAAATGAGATGTGCTGCACTGTGTGAGTCAAATGGTGGTCACACCAGATACTAACTGGTTTTCGGACCCCCCCCCCCGAACCCTCCCAATGCAGTAAAACTGCACATTTTAGAGTGGCCTTTTATTGTGGCCAGCTCTATCTCTGTGCATTCAAAATGCCATCAATAAAATGCACTTCTGTTCATTGTCCATAGCATACGCCTGCCCGTACCATAACACCGCCACCATGGGCCACTCGATCCACAACGTTGACATCAGCAAACCACTCACCCACACAACATCATACACACTGTCTGCCATCTGCTCTGTACAGTGAAAAACGGGATCTATACGTGAAGAGAACACCTGTCCAAAGTGCCAGATGCAAGGTTCAGATGGTGTCAAGCGTGTGTGGCGGCAACCAGGTGAGGAGTACAAAGACAAGTGTGTCTTGCCTAAAGTCAAGCCTGGTGGTGGGAATATCATGGTCTGGGGCTGCATGAGTGCTGCTGGCACTGGGGAGCTACAGTTCATTGAGGGAACCATGAATGCCAACATGTACTGTGACATACTGAAGCTGAGCATGATCCCCTCCCTTTGGAGACTGGACCGCAGGGCAGTATTCCAACATGATAAAGACCCCAAACACACCTCCAAGATGACCACTGCCTTGGTAAAGATGCTGAGGGTAAAGGGGATGGACTGGTCAAGCATGTCTCCAGACCTAAACCCTATTTAGCATCTGTGGGGCATCCTCAAATGGAAGGCAAAGAAGCAAAGGTCTTTAACATCCACCAGCTCCGTGATGTCATCATGGAGGAGTGGAAGAAGACTCCAGTGGCAACCTGTGAAGCTCTGGTGAACTCTATGCCCAAGAGAGTTAAGCCAGTGGTAGAAAATAATAGTGGCCGCACAAAATATTGACACTCTGGGCTCAATTTGGACATTTTTACTTAGGGGTGTACTCACTTTTGTTGCCAGCGGTTTAGACATGAATGGCTTTGTGTTGAGTTATTTTGAAGGACAGCAAATTTACACTGCTATACAAGCTGTACACTTACTACTTTACATTGCAGCAAAGTGTAATTTCTTCAGTGTTGTCACATTAAAAGATATAATAAAATATTTACAAAAATGTGAGGGGTGTACTCACTTTTGTGAGATACTGTGTGTGTGTGTGTGTGTGTGTGTGTGTATGTATATATATGTATATGTATTTATTTTAAAAGTATGCACAGTATTTTTTTTTATTTTTTTTTTTTAAGGTAATTAACAAACTTCTGGAAAAATGCTAATCCTAGCACATTGTGCCATATTGACATTTATAAACAGTGCCTTGAAAAAGTATTCATACCCTTTGAAGTTTTCCACATTTTGTCATGTTACAACCAAAAATGTAAATGTATTATATTGGGATTTTATGTGATAGACCAACACAAACTGGCATATAATTGTGAAGTGGAAAGAAAATGATAAATGGTTTTAGTCAATACTTTGTAGAACCACCTTTCGCTGCAATTACAGATGCAAGTCTTTTTGGGTAAGTCTCTACCAGCTTTACACATCTAGAGAGTGACATTTTTTGCCCATTCTTCTTTGCAAAATAGGTCAAGCTCTGTCAGATTGGATGGAGAGTATCTGCGAACAGCAATTTTCAAGTCTTGCCACAGATTCTTAATTGGATTTGGGTCTGGACTTTGACTGGGCCTGTCAGGTAATACCCTATAGAAGAAAAAATGCTGCTGGCCAAGCTGGTGCATGTCTGCGTGTGCTGGTGCGCTTGCGGGCACGCAATTCTTGGCGCCGAATGGGACCAGTGCTGTCTGATCTGCAGCTTCCTGTCTATGTCTGTGTCTGCGTCTGTGATCTATTCCTGTGTTACCCGGCTCGCCTTTAGACTCTCCATGCCTTCTGCCTGCACCTGACCTCAGCTTGTCTTTGACCTTGATTCTGCCTGCTCCTTTAAGTATCACGCTGCCAGCCTGTTACCAACCCGGCCTGTGACACGACTTGCCTTGGCTACTGCATCTGTTCCAGTATCTCCTGCCTGTGTATGACCCGGCCTGCCTATGCCTGTGCTCCATATGCCTCTGGGCCGATCTGCTGTCTGCCAGTCCCTGCATTCTGGTGTGTGGTGTCCGGATGTAGGTCGATCCAGTTTCCAGCCTGCTGGCTGCCCGGATCTCTCACCTTGCTGGTATTAATCCCTGTGGCATCAGGAACCCTGGAGTGGCTCTTTTGACAGCTGACCCATCAGGCACTCATACCACTCTGCACTCTCGAGCCACCTGTCTGCTCTATCAGGGGCCGTGAGTTAGTTATGTAAGGGAGGCCTTCCTCTGCATTATCGGGCTCATCTACCAGGTACGTGGGAACGTGACAGTATCAGACAGCCATGTCTGAGCCTGAGCGAGGAACCTCCCTCATGGATGAACTGTGCCAACACCTGGCGGGTCTAACGCAAGCCATAAAAACTTGCAGGAGGGGTACACCCGACTGCAGGAATGGGTCCAAGCTCTGTCATCTCCTGCCAATCTTCAAGGCACTGCTCATCCCTCTGCTACTTCAGCCGATACATCTTCCGCACCTGCAGTGGTCATGCTACCACCAGAACCAAGGGTACCTACGCCTGAAAGGTTTTCTGGGGAACGCAGCAAATACAGAGCGTTCTGCCATGCCTATGAACTCTATTTTGCCCTACAGCCACGTACCTTCCCTCTAAAAGCAACCAAGGTGGGCTTCGTCACCTCACTGTTGATGGGTGAGCCTCAAGCCAGGGCCCACCATCTTTTGGAACAGAAAGCCTCATCCTTAACGAACCGCACCACCTTCTTTGACGCCATGTCACAACTCTATGAGGACCCCCAGCAGACTGCCACTGCTGAGGAAGCATTACATTCCCTTCAGCAAGGCCGCAGGGCAGCTGTGGACTGTGTGGCTGAATTCAGACGCTGGAGTTCTGACACAAATTGGAATGATGTGGCCGTCCTATCCAATTCTGATCAGATCCTCTGAAAGATGAACTGGCACGGGTAGGGGTACCTCAATCTTTGGACGCCCTTATCAATTTATCGATAAAGATCGACCGATGTCTAAGAGAACATCGATCCAAGAGATCTTCAGGACAATATTGTCTAACTTGGATGTTACCCAATGTTCCCAGCTTCCCCAGTCAGGCACCTCCAGCTCCAGAAGCTCCTGCTCCCTATACGTCTGAGCCCATGCAATTGGGCTTGCTCCGCCCTTCTCTCACCACAGAAGAATGCCAGTGCCGACGACTGAACGATCTGTGCATGTATTGTGAAGAACCTGGGCATTACGTGAGATTCTGTCCAGCGAAAAAGTGTAAGTGCCTATCAATCTCTTCTACTCATGTTCCTGCTTTACCCAACCAATCTTCTCATCTTGCTCTTCCCATTCTGTTACAGCTCCCAGGAAGGAGTATCCAGGTGTCCACCATAATTGACTCCGGAGCCTACAGCTGCTTCATGGACTTGTCTTTTGCAGCTAGACACCTGATTCCACTTCAAACAAAGACCTGGGGACTATCTGTACATCTGGACGATGGGTCCATCAATCTAATCAAGTCTGGTCACACAAGAAACTGTTCCCTTGTTGGCTATCATTGCCTCTTACCACCAAGACTTACTTTACCTGGATGCCATTTCTTTACCTTTATTCCCCATCATCCTAGGCATGCCCTGGCTACAGGCCCACAACCCTCATATCGACTGGGCCACCGGGGAAATTAAATTCCCTTCAACTTATTGCCAGCAATACTGCAATACTCTAAAAAAGGCCACAGGAGACCCCTCACCCTTGCTTTGTCTGGACTCTGACTCTGAGTTATGCCAATCAGTTCTAGTGGTGTATCACAATTTCCTAGAAGTATTTAGTAGGAAGGGTGCAGAGACCCTTCCTCCCCACAGATCCTATGACTGTCCTATTGAGACCCTACCAGGGGTCGACGTTCCCTTTGGGAGGATCTTTCCCTTAACTGAACTTGAACTGAGCACACTGAGAGAATACACTGATGATAATCTGGGGAAATGGTTTATTCGCCCATCCACCTCTCCGGCAGGCACAGGCATTTTCTTTGTTGAAAAAAAAATCACCCCTTACGCCCCTGCATAGATTATCGGGAGTTAAACAAGATTACTATCAAAAATCACTACCCACTACCCCTGGTGCCCGAATTGTTTTAAAGGCTGGGAGCTGCGATCATCTTCACTAAGCTGGATCTCCGGGGAGCATACACCTTGATTCGCATCAGAGAGGGAGATGAGTGGAAAACAGCTTTTTGTACTGGGTATTTTGAGTACCTGGTCAAGCCATTTAGTCTATGCAACGCCCCGAACACTTTTCAGCATTTTGTAAATGATATCTTTCAAGATTATCTAGACCTATTCATCATAGTATACCTAGATAATAGCCTTTTTTTTTTTTTTCTTCCTCAATGGACGACCACTGCAGGCAGGTCAGAAGTGTGTTAACCCGACTCCGGCAGCATGGCCTTTACTCCAAACCAGTAAAACGTGAATTTGAACTACAGAGCATTCGATTTCTGGGGTTGACTATCTCAGTTGAAGGAATTAAGATGGACCCGGATTTGCCAATTTCTACCAAAAATTCATTAGGGGGTTTTCTGCCATCATTGCCCCCATTATAATATGTATCAGGCAGGGCATCTGATCTCTCTGGTCTTCTGAAGCTCAGGCTGCCTTTGAAACCCTTAAAAAGTTGTTCACTTCTGCATCCATCTTGAAGCATCCTGACCCTGTTCTGTCATTAGTTCTTGAAGTCGATGCATCTGAAATAGCGGTCGGAGCGGTACTTTTACAATGGCAAGGGTCCAAAGCTCTACTCTATCCAGTTGCATTTTTTTTCTGTAAGACAGCAGAAAGGAACTACGATATGGGGGACCGTGAGCTCCTGGCTATCAAGGCTGCACTGGAAAAGTCGCTCAAGTATGTTCAATGACTCTGAAAAGATCACACCTCCAGACACTATCTTGCCCTCAGGAAACTTTCTTGTGTTACAGGAAAACTTACTGTCACGGATCAAACAAGCCTCTTCTGAATCTGCCTCTTCCCCAGAAACCAGCTTATAGGCAAAAGATGGCCTACTATGACACGAAGAAAAAATCTTTGTACCTAGGGACTTAAGGGTTGCATTATTGGAACTCTGCCATGATCACAAGCTGGCCAGACACTTTGGCGCCTTGAAGACTGCCGAACTTGTGCATCGCACATTCTGGTGGCCCCAGGTAGTAGGTGACTGTAAAAAGTATGTGGAATCCTGCACCACCTGTACTCGAAGTAAGAATAATAAAGTCAAGGCCTGGGGTTTGCTGAAGCTGTTGCCTGTTCCAGAGAGACCTTGGAGGATGATCTCAATGGATTTTATTGTGGAACGCTTTACTACCATCTTCATGGTGGTGGATAGACAAAAGTCAAAAATGGCCCATCTACCAGGTACGTGGGAAAGTGATAGGGCCATTCTAACACATGAATATGCTTTGATCCAAACCATTCCAATGTAGCTCTGGCTGTATGTGTAGGGTCGTTGTCCTGCTGGAAGGTGAACCTCCGCCCCAGTCTCAAGTCTTTTACAGACTCTAACATGTTTTCTTCTAAGGTTGCCCTGTATTTGGCTCCATCCATCGTCCCCATCAATCAACTCTGACCAGCATCCCTGTCCCTGCTGAAGAAAAACATCCCCACAACATGATGCTGTCACCATCATTTTTTACAGTGGGGATGGTGTGTTCAGGGTATGGTGTAGTGTTAGTTTTCTGCCACACATAGCGTTTTGCTTTTAAGCCAAAAAGTTACATTTTTTTCTCATCTGACTAGAGCATCTTCTTGCACATGTTTGATGTGTCTTCTCGCAAACTGCAAATGGGACTTCTTATGGCTTTCTTCTTGCCACTCTTCCATAAAGGCCAGATTTTTGGAGTGCACAACTAATAGTTGTCCTGTGGACAGATTCTCCCACCTGAGCTGTGGATCTCTGCAGCTCCTCCAGAGTTACCATGGGCCTCTTGGCTGCTTCTCTGATGAATGCTCTCCTTGCCCGGCCTGTCAGTTTAGGTGAAGGGCCATGTCTTGGTAGGTTTGCAGTTGTGCCATACTTTTTCCATTTTTTGGATAATGGATTGAACAGTGCTCCGTGAGATGTTTAAAGCTTGGGATATTTTTTTATAACCTAACCCTGCTTTAAACTCCTCCATAAGTTTATCCCTGACCTGTCTGGTGTGTTCCTTGGCTTTCATGATGCTGTTTGTTCACTAAGGTTATCTAACAAACCTCTGAGGGCTTCACAGAACAGCTGTATTTATACATAGATTAAATTACACACAGGTGAACTCTATTTACTAATTAGGTGACTTCTGAAGGCAATTGGTTCCACTATATTTTAGTTGGGGGTATCGGAGTAAAGGGGGCTGAATACAAATGCACGCCACAATTTTCACATATTTATTTGTAAAAAAATGGTTTAAACCATCTACCATTTTCCTTCCACTTCACAATTATGTGCCACTTTGTGTTGATCTATCACCTAAAATCCCAATAGAATACATTTACATTTTTGATTGTAACATGACAAAATGTGGAAAATTTCAAGGGGTGTGAATACTTTTTCAAGGCACTGTAATACAAGCTGGTCAACTCATTTCAAATAGGATTTTAACAAAACCGAATTTATGTGGAAAATTACAGTGTACCTTTTCAACCTCGAGACATAGCTTTGTTGTAGACATTTTTAGTGAAAGTTATATATGCTTTTCAGGCATTAAATTGTTAACTTACTTTACGGCTTGAAAATTCTGGGGATCGTCAGTGGGTGGAATTTATTGGACACTTTGACAGCTCACCCTAGGGTGTTACTGACAAGCCAAGGGAGGTAGGGGTTTTTATGAGGGGAACCTTTAGGGGGCCAAGGTTGAAAAAAATGGGGAGGTTGACTGAAATTTGGTAAATCAGCACAGTCTAAATATACAGCATATAGAATTTTCCAGTACCACAGTTAAATATTTTTATTACAGTTGCATATACAGTATGTTCAAATCTTGTTAGGGCAAAAGGGGTGCATTAAGCCTATGGATAGTTATGAAACAGTATTTTATAAAAGTGTACTAAAAGGCAAACGTGATATGTTCATTATATGTTCTATTGTCATTACAGCATAACAAAAACATGATGAAACATTTTGTTTATTTGATGAATATTTGCTCATTTATTTAAAATTTTAAGTATATAAAATATCTAAGCTCTTTATTTGCCTTTTCATTGTGTTGCTTTGAACTGGATATGCTGAGAAAGGGGATGCATAACTTGCAAAGCATTTGGGACACTTAAAATATGAAATATTGAAACCACATTCAGAGTCTGTGCCTGCGCAGTGTGGGATTAGGTGTAATTCCCTCAATATAACATTGTGTCTTCTCTAATAAGAGAAATGATTTGTGTATGAAAATGTAATCTAAGGTCAGAGAGACAGAGACATTTTAGTAGGTGACACTGAGTGGAGTGACACCACAATCTGAATAACTAGAGGTGTTTTTATTTTTAGCAAATTAGTTTCATATTTCTCTTATAAATTACAGTACAAATATATGGTAGTTAGAACCACATTTTTTATAGTGGCAATAGACATTGTTTAGTATTATAAAAAAATTGGTCATTCATATCATTAAAATAATAAGGACAATTATTCTAGAGCCCAGCTGCCCCGGGTTCTGTTCAGCAGTGAATCCTGAATCAGAACCCCATTAAGATCCATTGGAGCTGAATCTGCAAAATTAAAAACACCCATTGTCTGGGCTAATATGCAAGAAGGTGTCAATAATAGTACAAGGGTCTGTTATCTTTGGAGCTTTGGAGCTTTGGAGGGGTCTGTGCTGTCTTTAAATTTTTTAAGCCGGAAATGCATTTTTCTTTTTTCCGGCAATTTAAACTGGCAGTGTTTACGGGTTGTAAGAGGGACTCCATGCAAACAACAGAAACAAAAGTGTGCTGCCTTCTGCAGCTCTGTCGGGCCCTTCAGTCCCACGGGGAGACCCGAGTGACCAGCCGGCGCATCTGCCGGCAGTTCAGACAGCCAAGCAAAGCCAGGATCGGCTGTTCATAATAGTTACCCAGAAACTATGACATGACATCACTTCCTGTTTACCCGGAAACCATTGGCACAATTTAAAAAAAAATCTAAAGCATTCATAAATACAGATCTTGGTGTTTTTAATGCCTTTAAGTACAGAGGAGGGATTTGGGGTCTTATAGACCCAGATCTCTCCATAAAGAGGACCTGTCACATGCCTATTGCTGTCACAAAGATGTTTACATTCCTTGTGACAGCAATAAAAGTGATAACAACATTTTTTTAAAGCAACAGTGTAAAAATTAAATAATAAAATAAAGTCATAGATAAAAAAAAATGTAAAGTGCCCCATCCTCCTTTGCTTGCACGCAAAGGCGGACTCGTGGTTTGGTTCTGCATGCACGCAAACAACGATCATCCCACACATGTGAAGTAGCACCGCGAACGTCAGATCATGGGCAGTACTTCTAGCACCAGACCCCCCCTGTAAAGGCTTTTAAAGCTTCGCCTATAGATATAAAATTTACATTGCAATCTGTAACCAAGACCTGAAGCGCCGAACAGTATGTTGTCTACCGGGCGCTCGGGTTCGGCACATCACGGATCTTGTGGACAGATTACTGGGAGGGGCTGGGGAAGACCCGGCTGTCATGGTGCATGTTGGCACCAATGACAAAGTCAGAGGCAGATGGAGTGTCCTAAAGAACGATTTTAGGGACTTAGGAGCTAAATTGAGGAAAAGGACCTCCAAGGTAGTATTCTCAGGAATACTACCGGTACATCGAGCCACACCAGAAAGGAAGAGGGAGATGAGGGAAGTAAACAAGTGGCTGAAGAGCTGGTGTAGTAAGGAGGGGTTTGGGTTCCTGGAGGACTGGGCCGACTTCTCAGTCGGTAACCGGTACTATAGAAGGGACGGACTGCACCTAAATGAGGAGGGTGCAGATCTGCTGGGAAGGAAGATGGCCAAAAAGTTAGAGGGGTTTTTAAACTAGGCGTTGGGGGGGAGGGTCCAGAGGCAGAGATAGCCAGCGCGTAAGATATTCCAGAGGGTAGTATTGGGGGCATTAGTGGTAGGTTAACCAAAGCACAAAAACACAAGGTGAGTATAGTAGCAAGTTCTAGTTGCAATCTCGAAACATCCAATACGAAGACAATATGCGACCGGTCTAAACTATGTGGCATGTTCACCAATGCCAGGAGCATGGCGGACAAGATGGGTGAACTAGAGATACTGTTGTACAAGGAGGATTTGGATTTTGTGGGAATTTCAGAGACCTCGTTCAACAGCTCTCATGATTGGCTGGCAAACATTCAAGGGTATTCCCTATACCGCAAGGATAGAGAGGGTAAAAAAGGGGGAGGGGTATGCCTATATATCAAGAATAATGTACAAGTGAATGTGAGAGATGACATCACTGAGGGAACTAGAGAGGAGGTGGAATCCTTATGGGTAGAGCTCCAAAAGGATGAAGCTAAGGGGAAAATAATACTGGGAGTATGCTATAGGCCCCCTAACCTGAGGGAGGAAGTGGAGACGGATCTCCTATCACAAATTGAAGTAGCAGCAAGGATGGGAAGTGTTATCATAATGGGGGATTTTAATTATCCAGACATAGACTGGGCGGAGGGAACCGCACATTCATTTAAGGCTCGCCAGTTTCTTAATGTCTTGCAGGACAATTTTATGGGTCAGATGGTAGACGCACCAACTAGAAATAATACATTACTGGATCTACTGATTACCAACAATACAGACCTGATCACGGATGTGGAAATGCGGGGCAATTTAGGTAGCAGCGATCACAGGTCGAGAGATGGGTTTGCTTTAAGAGCATATTAAATAAGGGCATTAGCCAATGTATCCCATTGGGTAATAAATTTAAAAGAGCGAACAAAAGTCCTGGATGGCTTAACTCCAATGTAAAAATTCATATAAAAGCAAAGGAGAAGGCCTTCAAAAAATACAAGGTTGAGGGATCATCCTCAGCATTCAGACTTTATAAAGAATGCAACAGGAAATGTAAGGGTGCAATTAGGACAGCTAAGATAGAAAATGAAAGACACATAGCGGAGGAGAGCAAAAAAAATCCCAAGAAATTCTTTAAGTATGTAAACAGTAAAAAAGGGAGGACAGACCATATTGGCCCCATAAAGAATGAGGAAGGACATCTGGTTACAAAGGATGGGGAGATGGCGAAGGTATTGAATTTATTCTTCTCCTCAGTCTTCACGAGTGAATCGGGGGGCTTCAGTAACCAAAACTGCAGTGTTTATCCTCATGACACAACACAGGAAGCACCTCCATGGTTAACAGAGGACGGAATTAAAATTAGACTTGAGAAACTTAACATTAATAAATCACCGGGACCAGATGGCTTGCATCCGAGGGTACTTAGGGAACTCAGTCAAGTGATTGCCAGACCATTGTTCCTAATTTTTACAGATAGTCTACTGACTGGAATGGTACCAGCTGATTGGAGAAAAGCCAATGTAGCACCTATATTTAAAAAGGGCCCAAAATACATCCCTGGGAATTACAGAGCAGTTAGCCTAACATCGATAGTATGTAAACTCTTGGAGGGGATGATAAGGGACTATATACAGGATTTTAGTAATACGAACGATATCATTAGCAGTAATCAGCATGGATTCATGAAGAATCGTTCTTGCCAAACCAATCTATTAACCTTCTATGAGGAGGTGAGTTGCCATCTAGATAAAGGAAGGCCTGTAGACGTGGTGTATCTGGATTTTGCAAAAGCATTTGACACAGTTCCCCATAAACGTTTACTGTACAAAATAAGGTCCATTGGCATGGACCATAGGGTGAGTACATGGATTGAAAACTGGCTATAAGGGCGAGTTCAGTGGGTGGTGATAAATGGGGAGTACTCAGAATGGTCAGGGGTGGGTAGTGGGGTTCCCCAGGGTTCTGTGCTGGGACCAATCCTATTTAATTTGTTCATAAACGATCTGGAGGATGGGATAAACAGTTCAATCTCTGTATTTGCAGACGATACTAAGCTAAGCAGGGCAATAACTTCTCTGCAGGACGTGGAAACCTTGCAAAAAGACCTGAACAAATTAATGGGGTGGGCGACTACATGGCAAATGAGGTTCAATGTAGAAAAATTTAAAATAATGCATTTGGGTGGCAAAAATATGAATGCAATCTATACACTGGGGGGAGAACCTCTGGGGGAATCTAGGATGGAAAAGGACCTGGGGGTCCTAGTAGATGATAGGCTCAGCAATGGCAGGCAATGCTAAGCTGCTGCTAACAAAGCAAACAGAATATTGGCATGCATTTAAAAGGGGGATCAACTCCAGAGATAAAACGATAATTCTCCCACTCTACAAGACTCTGGTCCGGCTGCACCTAGAGTATGTGGTCCAGTTCTGGGCACCAGTCCTCAGGAAGGATGTACTGGAAATGGAGCGAGTACAAAGAAGGGCAACAAAGCTAATAAAGGGTCTGGAGGATCTTAGTTATGAGGAAAGGTTGCGAGCACTGAACTTATTCTCTCTGGAGAAGAGACTCTTGAGAGGGGATATGATTTCAATTTACAAATACCGGACTGGTGACCCCACAATAGGGATAAAACTTTTTCGCAGAAGAGAGTTTACCAAGACTCATGGCCACTCATTAAAATTAGAAGAAAAGAGGTTTAACCTTAAACTACGTAGAGGGTTCTTTACTGTAAGAGCGGCAAGGATGTGGAATTCCCTTCCACAGGCGGTGGTCTCAGCGGGGAGCATTGATAGCTTCAAGAAACTATTAGATAAGCACCTGAATGACCACAACATACAGGGATATACAATGCAATACTGACACATAATCACACACATGGGTTGGACTTGATGGACTTGTGTCTTTTTTCAACCTCACCTACTATGTAACTATGTAACTATTGTTTGTCGCCATTGCACGTGCATGCGCAATTTTAAATCGTAACATGTTTAGGATCTATTTACTCAGTTTAACTTTATTTTTTATATTTTACAAAAAGATTGGGCTATGTCTTTTTGCATTAAAATTCAAAAAAGTGTATATTTTCCCAAAAAATTGCATTTGAAAGAATGCTACACAAAAATTGTGTGACATAAAAAATTACAAACCCCACCAATTTATTCTCTAGGGTCTCTGCTTTAAAAAAAAAAATGTGTACAGTATCTCACAAAAGTGAGTATGCCCCTCACATTTTTGTAAGTATTTTATTATATCATGTGACAACACTGTAGAAATGACATTTTGCTACAATGTAAAGTAGTGAGTGTACAGCTTGTATACTAGTCTAAATTTGCTGTCCCCTCAAAATAACTCAACACACAGCCATTAATGTCTAAACCACTGGCAACAAAAGTGAGTACACCCCTAAGTGAAAATGTCCAAATTGGGACCAAAGTGTCATTATTTTGGTGGTCACTATTATTTTCTAGCACTGCCTTAACCCTCTTGGGCATGGAGTTCACCAGAGCTTTACAGGTTGCCATTGGAGTCCTCTTCCACTCCTCAATGATGACACCATGGAGCTAGTGAATGTTAGAGACCTTGAGCTCCTCCACCTTCCATTTGAGGATGCCCCACAGATGCTCAATAGGGTTTAGGCCTGGAGACATGCTTGGCAGTCCATCACCTTTACCCTCAGCTGTTTTAATAAGGCAATGGTCATCTTGGAGGTGTATTTGAGATCATTATCATGTTGGAATACTGCTCTGTGGCCCAGTCTCCGAAGGGAGGGGGTCGTGCTCTGCTTCAGTATGTCACAGTACATATTGGCATTCATGGTTCCCTCAATGAGTTGTGGCTCCCCAGTGCCTGCAGCACTCATGCAGCCACAGACCATGACACTCCCACCACACAAGACACACTTGCCTTTGCACTCTTCACTAGGGATGGCCGAACAGTTCGGCCCGAGCATAAGTTCGGGCCGAACTTTGGTTGTTTGGGTGTTCTGCAGAACACCGAACAATATGCAGTGTTCAGGGCAAATTGGAAAGCCGCCGGAACACCATTAAAGTCTATGGGACATTAACATGAAAAATCAAAAGTGTTCATTTTAAAGGCTTATATGCAAGTTATTGTCATAAAAAGTATTTGGGGACCCGGGTCCTGCCCCAGGAGACATGTATCAATGCAAAAAAAGTTTCAAAAACGGCCGTTTTTTCGGGAGCAGTGATTTTAATAACGCTTAAAGTGAAACAATAAAAGTGAAATATTCCTTTAAATTTCGTACCTGGGGGGTGTCTATAGTATGCCTGTAAAGTGGCGCATTTTTCCCATGTTTAGAACAATCCCTGCACAAAATGACATTTCCAAAGGAAAAAAAATCATTTAAAAGTACTTGCGGCTATATTGAATTGTCGGTCCCGGCAATACAGATAAGTTATTGAAAAAAATGGCATGGGATTCCCCCAGTCCATTACCAGGCCCTTTGGGTCTGATATGAATATTAAGGGGAACACCGAAAAAAAAAATTGCGTGGGGGTCCCCCCAAATTCCATACCAGACCCTTCAGGTCTGGTATGGCTATTAAAGGGAACCCTGCGCCAAATTAAAAAAAAAATGGCATGGGCATCCCCCTCAAAGTCCATACCAGACCCTTACCGAGCACGTAACCTGGCGGGCTGCAGGAAAAGAGGGGGGAACGAGAGAGCGCCCCCCCTCCTGAACCGTACCAGGCCACATGTCCTCAACATGGGGAGGGTGGTTTGGGGTAGCCCCCCAAAGCACCTTGTCCCCATGTTGATGGGGACAAGGGCCTCATCCCCACAACCCTTGCCCGGTGGTTGTGGGGGTCTGTGGGCAGGGGGCTTATTTGAAACACTTTTTATGACATTAACTTGCATATAAGCCTTTAAAATGAGCACTTTTGATTATTCATGTTTGTGTCCCATAGACTTTAACGGTGTTCATGTGTCCTGCCAAATTTTTTGCCTGTTCGGTATGTTCTGGTGCGAACCGAACCGGGGGGTGTTCGACCCATCCCTACTCCTCACCTGGTTGCCACCACACATGCTTGACACCATCTGAACCAAATAAGTTCTTGTCTTCAGCAAACTGTTTGTGGGCTTTCTTGTGCATCATCTTTAGAAGAGGCTTCCTTCTGGGATGAAAGCCATGCAGGCCAATTTGATGCAGTGTGCGGCATATGTTCTGAGCACTGACAGGCTGACCCCCCACCCCTTCAATCTCTGCAGCAATGCTGGCAGCACTCATACATCTATTTCCCAAAGACAATTTCTGGATATGACGCTAGCACGTGCACTCAACTTCTTTGGTCGATCATGGCGAGGCCTGTTCTGAGGGGAACCTGTCCCGTTAAACCACTGCATGGTCTTGTTTTAGGGTTCTTTGGCAATCTTCTTATAGCCTAGGCCATCTTTATGTAGAGCAACAATTCTTTTTTTTCAGATCCCAGGAGAGTTCTTTGCCAGGAGGTGCCATGCTGGACTTCCAGCAAACATGGAATAAGGCTATATTGGATGAAGTTCCATCGTCCCTAGATAAATGTGGAAGAGAAATTCCCTCAAAGGGTGGGACTATGGTGGCACTGATATAGAAAAATCAATGAAGGTAGTATAAAATTATCGAAAGTTTATTACATAAATATAAGACAACATATTACATAAACAATGCATTAAAAGCGAATTGTTACAGACATGCTATAACAAAGTATGCAATAGGATAGGATACAGACTCTAACACGCTTCGGATTCCTTCTTCAGAGGTGTCCTGAATTGACAGTATGAGTAATTTTCTGCAAGGCAAATATGCATATCAGTATACAGAATATTAGCGTATAACAGAACCATACAAAAAAAATGCAAATGCACTAACCCACATATGAAAGACTGTGTCATTGAAGCATGTCGCAAAGCCTAAAATCATATATCAAATAGGCCAAGGTCTAATTTACTCTGACACCACACCTGGTATGACCAAAGGCCAACTCGAACAGATCATCCCTCGAATGCAGTCAGAAAACAGGGATTGTATGAAGTAGAAAAAATGGGTTTTACAGCAGGGTTGAAGTCATAGATCTAAATAGAAAAAAAAAAAAAAATAAATTAATTAATAAATATATATATATACATACGCATAAATCAGATTGCGTGCTTTAGTCACGTTGTCTTTAGTTTCTCTGCCTGGCATGAAACCAGGCTGTTCCTGACCGATCATGCCATGTAGCAATGGCTTAAGTCTGTTGGCCATGATTTTAGCTAAGAGTATGACATCTAAATTGAGTAGAGAAATTGGCCTGTAGCCGGGTCTTTATTTGGCTTGGGTATGATCATTATGAAAGAACCTCCATAAGGGATGATAGGGAATTCAGTGCTTCCAACAATGGTTTTATGAGAGTGGTGATGAAAGTCTTGTAATAAATGCATGTGGAGCCGTCTGGGCCCGGGCTTTTCCCAGCTTTCAGGTCTTTAATGACCTGTCCTAGTTCCCAAGCTTCAATTGGTCTCTCTAAGTGGTCAATGTCTTCAGATGTTAATGTGGGTATATTGGAGTCTTTAAGGTAGGTTTGAATGCTTTGTAATCTGCTGTCTTGTATATTAACGGGTTTATGTTGACTTGGGAGATTATAAAGATCAGTATAAAAGTCATGGAAGTGGCGGGCTATTTCATCAGTACTAACGTAAATTTTCCCTGCTTTATTCCGGATGCCTAAGATGTTCTGATTGGCATTGGGGCCTTTCAGGGCCCTTGCTATAAATTTGCCCGTCTTGTCCCCATATTCATAATAGATTTTTTTTCAGCAAAATAGAAAGCCTTTAGCTTTAGCCTCCAAAATGTGCTGAAGTGACTTCCTAGCTTCTAGTAAGGCTAGGGCTGATTTAGCTCTGAGACACTTTGTAAGGGGTTTCAAGGATTTGGATTGTTTTGGTTAATTGTTTGGTGTCCTTCTCTTTTTCCCGTTTGCATTGGGCTCCTAGCTTGATTACTTCCCCTCTAATGGAGCATTTATGCGTCTCCCACACCATCATTGGGTCGGCCCCTGGGGTACTATTGTGTTAAAAAAATTCTTGTATGCGTAAGGAGATTTTGGGTAACAGCGCTGAAATAGAAAAATGCATATCCGAGAGTCTAAAGGGCTGCAAAATCTTTATTGGACAAAATTAGTACAAGAATGGGAATAGGATTTAAAATATGAGTTCTGGCTACAGGTGTGTACAGTCATGTTCCATTACAGCTGTCAATTATTACACAGTACAACTATCAACTGACAGTACATTACAAGAATGATATCCACACGAACACCCCAGTAGGTAACAGTGCTGGGTCTGTTATTAACGAGGGGTTCAGTCTCCACGTATTGGGTTTGGGGTTTAGAGAAGGTCAAGGTCAGAGAAATAGGGGCATGATCTGAAATGGATTGGATCCCTATGTTGGCCTCTGAAATCATAGTAAGATCCCTCTGTGAAGTGAAGATGTAATCGATCTGTGAGTAGCAGTCCTGTGGTATAGAGTAGAAGGTAAAGTCTCTATCTTCTGGGTGAAGAAAGCACCAAAAATGAATTAGATGCATGGAATTGAGTAGCAATTTAATCCTTTTTAGGATTTTGTATGTAAAATAAGTTTTGCCTGAAGAGGTATCTGCCAGGGGCTTTAGAGGGATGTTGAAATCCCCTCCCAAAATTTGACATCTGGAAGTAAAGCCCTCAAAATCCTTAAGCATGCGCTGGCAAAAAGCTAGATGGGATGTGTTCAGGAAATAAACATTTGCTAGCATAATGGGAATTCCGCAACATTTCCCCTTGAGGAAGAGGTACTGTCCTTCTTGGTCTGTCAGTCTGTCCGTAAGTTCAAAGGAGGCATCCTTGCTGACTATAATGGATACACCCGTAGATCATTAGTGGCGTGATACACCTCAGTGAAAAAGGAGTCAGTGAGCCTGGGTACATGGTGTGTCTTATATTATATAACTAAATGTTATATAGAACAGAGGAACGAATATAATATAATTCTGATCCCTCAGTTCCAATCAGTTGTCATATATAGATTAATACTAATTGCGGTAAACAGTCTAAGATCAGTGTAAACTTAGATCATGAATAAAATGTTTAAGCCAGAAAAAGAAAAAAAAGGGGAAAAAAAGGAAAAAAAAAAGTTGAATGGGCCTCAACCACAGAATTATGCATTATACCACCTAGAGTTCAACCCAAGGTATTTCAGAAGCAAACTTGATGAGCTTTACTCAGCCAGCAAGTCTGATGTATGTGAACAAAAAACATGTAGATGCTGTAAAAGCCATCCCAATGTCATAGCTTGAGAATGATATAGGCACTTAGGTTGGAGCGACTGAAGAGAGTAGCCTTGTACCTCAGACAAGGATGTATCAGAAAACTGAACCATGCCATCTGCTCCGTGTGGTGTAAGTGGAGTTCTTCAGCTATTAAGGGACTGAAGGATGGTGGTAGTAACAGTCAGATTGTTCGTTGGTCAGTTATTAAAGAACCTAAAGGTGTGGATTACTTATGAGCTCGAAAAGCTGAAGCCTGTGGTGGAGGCAGCATACCAACGACTGGCAAAGGTAGTTAACTGCTGGTCGGATGTCTTCCACATCGGTCGAATGTTCTGGAAGAGTGGGCCCTGTTTGGAGTTCCTGCTTGGGAGCCTCCCTGGACTGATGACTGATGTTTCTTCGGCGATGCAAAAGGGGATCTCGGAGGGCTTTCTATGGGTGGCAGGTGGAATTCTTGGTACCATTCTGGGAGATCGATCGTGCCAAGTTAAAGTGAGTGGCAGAATTCCAGAAGGTCCTCTGGCGAGCGTAGGGAGTGCTGCTGACCGTTATGAGTTACCAGCAGAGCAAATGGAAAATGCCAGGGATACCTTAAGTCTTTCTCTCATAGTTTATCCAGGAGGGGGCTTAGAGCCTTGCAGTTTTTCAGAGTTATCTGGGAAAGGTCGAAAAAAAGCATAATTGTCTGTCCATTTAAGATAATTTGTTAATTCCTGCAGGCCTTACGCATAATGTCTTCTGTTATTGAGAAGTTTTGTAAGCAGCAAATGATATCCCAGTGTCTGGTGTCTGGGCCTCTGGCCCTGAGTGCTCTGTGAGCCCTTACAAATTCAATTTCTGTATCTTCAGGTCTGTCCAGCAGGCTATTGAATACCCTCTGTAGGGCCGGTACAATTTTCTCAGCTTCCACAGATTCTGGGATCCCCCTGACTCTGATATTGTTCCATCTCCCCCTGTTACCTAGATCCTCAAGGTGTCTGTTCATTTCTATGAAATAAAGGGAGTGTGAGGTTGTTACCTTCTCTAGTCTATGTATGGCTTTCTCCTTTAGCTTCCTAGCTGCCTCAGCAGAGGTCATCTTTTCTGTAAGAACTAGCAGGTTGGTTATAAGATCCAAGATGGGCGCTGAGAAAGTGGATTTAATGTCTGCAGCAAAGCCAGACATGTCTGCATATGTTAGGGGGAGGTCAGGGTGGGGGATTCCCCTACCGTTATCCTCTGTAGTAGATTGCGAGTCCTCTCTAAAGGCGACCTCCATGTGTGGCGGCGCCATCTTGCTTCCAGGTATGCTGTTCCACGAAGGCGCCTGGCTCTTAAAGAGGTCTGATACATTTCTCCCACTGTGCGCAGCCGAAGAGAGGCGAGATCTAGTGTATGGCGTATGATAACACTTCTTACTCATTATCCCAGGTGCAATGTGCAGAGAGACAGGTAGAAGGCTGCAGAGCTCCTTCACTGTCCTGCCATCTCTGCCGTGTGGCAAGCCACGCCCCCTTGTTGACTTATTGACCTTATTTTCCTTTACTACCTAAATATGTGAACGATTCCTTGTGTATTGCATTTGCATATATTCATGTTGCTTAGCCTTTTCTTATACCAATGGAGCACTTAGCTCTCCCTTTTTCCCCCCTGTGTTTTTTGGACATCATCCTGCCCAGTGCACCTAGGCCACCGACATGATCGGTGTAGCCTTTCAGCTCACTTATGGATGCCTATTCATTTACATCTAGGCTTCACATTCAGCCCACTGCAGCATTGTCTCCAGTGTTCCCTGTGGCTGTTTCAGCCATATCTTCCATGGGTGGAGCCATCCTGGCTTTATGCCATAGCGAGGCTATCTTCCAGCCCTCACTTTGATGGTGGCATACTGATGCGAGCATTGTGACATCTGCAGTGGTCCAGCTCGTGACATCATCCCACCCTTAGGGGCGGGGCTACGTCACGTGCCACTCGGCCATGATGTTTCCCATACGGACATTGATGATGCTTAAGGTTTCACCTGTGGAGGAGACGTTTTCATTGTTCTCCTTCACCTTATAAGCATTCATCCAGCAGCCACTTTCATACAGGGCCATTAGGATTGCTGGCTGGCCGTTATTTGGTGGAGCTCCTATTGAGGGTAAGTACTGTACAGCCACTCTCCACTATGTTTTGATTCCAGCATTATGGACATTAGGGATGAGCTTCGTGTTTGAGTCGAACCCATGTTCGACTCGAACATCGTCTGTTCTCCCGTTCGCCGAATTGCGAACGATATGGGCCGTTCACGCCAAATTCGTGTGGCGCTTCTTGGCCCATAATTCACTGCGCCATCGCAGTGCATTGCTGGCTGATGACTGGCCAAGCATGCATTATGACCCGCATGCTTGGCCAATCACAGCGTCATCTGTAGAGAGAGCTGTAATTATGGCTCAGGGGGTTTAGTACACGCCCCACACTATATAAGGCCGCCTGCACAGCGGCCCTGTGTAGTGTGTTCCGGCATTGAGAGACAGAGACAGAGAGACAGTGTCATTTGATTTAAGTTAGATAGATTAGGCAGGACAGTCAGTCAGTTAGCTGCACTTACAGTGTATTGTGTATATATATGCATCCCAGGTGTTGTGTGTGTGTGTGTGTGTGTGTATATATATATATATATATATATATATATATATATATATATATATATATATATACACACTGTATTCAGTTTAGCTAGATCCGTTCCTGTTATTATCTTCCTACTGACAGGCAGGCAGGTGTTGTTACAGTACAGCTACCTGAAGAAAATTGCTGGTGTTCTTCTGATCCTATTAGTACCACAGTCAGGCAGCTACACTGTGTAGTGCGTCCTCCTCACAGTGTTCAGCTAAAGCTACAAGTTAGTGTAGTGCACAGTGTTCAGCTAAAGCTACAAGTTAGTGTAGTGCGACCTCTGCACAGTGTTCAGCTAAAGCTACAAGTTAGAGTAGTGCATTCTCCTCACAGTGTTCAGCTAAAGCTACAAGTTAGTGTAGTGCGTCCTTCTCACAGTGTTCAGCTAAAGCTACAAGTTAGTGTAGTGCGACCTCTGCACAGTGTTCAGCTAAAGCTACAAGTTAGTGTAGTGCACAGTGTTCAGCTAAAGCTACAAGTTAGTGTAGTGCGTCCTCCTCACAGTGTTCAGCTAAAGCTACAAGTTAGTGTAGTGCGACCTCTGTGCACAGTGTTCAGCTAAAGCTACACGTTAGTGTAGTGTGTCCTCTGAACAGTGTTCTGCTAAAGCTACAAGTTAGTGTAGTGCACAGTGTTCAGCTAAAGCTACAAGTTAGTGTAGTGCGTCCTCCTCACAGTGTTCAGCTAAAGCTACAAGTTAGTGTAGTGCGACCTCTGTGCACAGTGTTCAGCTAAAGCTACACGTTAGTGTAGTGTGTCCTCTGAACAGTGTTCTGCTAAAGCTACAAGTTAGTGTAGTGCACAGTGTTCAGCTAAAGGTACAAGTTAGTGTAATGCGACCTCTGCACAGTGTTCAGCTAAAGCTACAAGTTAGTGTAGTGCGTCCTCTGAACAGTGTTCAGCTAAAGCTACAAGTTAGTATAGTGCACAGTGTTCAGCTAAAGCTACAAGTTAGTGTAGTGTGACCTCTGCATAGTGTTCAGCTAAAGCTACCTGTAGAAGGTTAGTGGTGTTTTCCTGATCCTATCACTACCGCAGGCAGCTACATTATTTACACGTTAGTGTAGTGCGACCTCTGCACAGTGTTCAGCTAAAGCTACCTGTAGAAGGTTGGTGGTGTTTTTCTGATCCTATCATTACCGCAGGCAGCTACATTATTTACACGTTAGTGTAGTGCGACCTCTGCACAGTGTTCAGCTAAAGCTACCTGTAGAAGGTTGGTGGTGTTTTCCTGATCCTATCACTACCGCAGGTAGCTACATTATTTACAAGTTAGTGTAGTGCGACCTCTGCATAGTGTTCAGTTAAAGCTACCTGTAGAAGGTTGGTGGTGTTTTCCTGATCCTATCACTACTGCAGGCAGCTACAATATTTACACGTTAGTGTAGTGCGACCTCTGCACAGTGTTCAGTTAAAGCTACCTGTAGAAGGTTGGTGGTGTTTTCCTGATCCTATCACTACCGCAGGCAGCTACATTATTTACACGTTAGTGTAGTGCGTCCTCTGCACAGTGTTCAGCTAAAGCTACCTGTAGAAGGTAGGTGGTGTTTTCCTGATCCTATCACTACCGCAGGCAGCTACATTATTTTAACATTGGTGTAGTGCGACCTCTGCACAGTGTTCAGCTAAAGCTACCTGTAGAAGATTGGTGGTGTTCTCATACTACAGGCAGGCAGTTGATTTTGCTAGCTGCAGTATCAGTATATATATAATATATATAGATAGATAGATAGATCGATCCCAGTGAAGTAATCAATATAATAATTAATATTATATCTGTATATTATTTTCTGATAAGCACAATGATTTAACAAACACCTCTGTTTAGTAAACAAGTTACATTTATTTCCCAATAAAATAGGAATGTACTAAAACAGCAGAATTAGGAAAAAACTGACATAAAGGTATTACAAGAAATTGCAGTGTTACATAGCTTACCATCAGAACACACTATACTAAACAGCATATCTCTACAACATATAATAACAATGAAATATCAAAGATACTTATCACACATGGTTTCATCTGCTGGTTCTGGATGATAAAAGGGGTCTGGGCCACATGGAATTTAGGCCCAAGCCCCCAGTCAGATCAAAGTCCCAAGATGGCAGAGGGACACCCTCATGGCAGGCTTTGAGCAACAAAGAGACAGAGCAAAAGCCTGTTTGTCCCTTTCATTCAAACATACATACCCACTCGTAGCCACCCCCATTTGCCTTTTATCCAATAGACATTGCCGAGAGGTATTCCTTCAAATGTCTGCCCATTCTCCAGGAAGCATGCTATATTGTCCACTAGGGGCAGCTCCCTTAGCCCTGTGCCTTCTCAGCTAGCTCTTATTCTCTTTGAAGCCTGTAATCACGCACGTCACACCAGGTGGGCTTGAGCCAAACCATTGTTCTGATTACAAAGCTTTGATGTGTTTCATTCCAACTGAGTTTACCTGGCTGAGCTTGGCAACAGGAAATATATGTAGACAATCCAGAAATGTGATATTAATTCACGTTAAATTCCAACATATTCCGCTTTGCGCCTAAAGGGCGCATACCACCCTTCTTCAGACACGGCTCCTATTGAACAGTCCATAACTGTTTTCTCCTCAACATATGTTTCCGAACCAGTACCTATAGAACAGTCCTTAACTGTCTTAACATGTTGTGGCTTTCAACATGTGCAGAAACAGCTCCTATGGAACAGTCCATAATGGTCTCACCGTGTTGTGCTTCTCAACATGTGCAGAAACAGTTCCTATGGAACAGTCCATAATGGGCTTAACGCGTTGTACTTCCCAACACGTGCCACTTTGCCACTGAGTGACACACTACCAGTAGGGATGAGCCGAACACCCCCCTGTTCGGTTCGCTCTAGAACATGCGAACAGGAAAAAAGTTTGTTCGAACACGCGAACACCGTTAAAGTCTATGGGACACGAACATGAATAATCAAAAGTGCTAATTTTAAAGGCTTATATGCAAGTTATTGTCATAAAAAGTGTTTGGGGACCTGGGTCCTGCCCCAGGGGACATGGATCAATGCAAAAAAACCTTTTAAAAACGGCTGTTTTTTCAGGAGCAGTGATTTTAATAATGCTTAAAGTCAAACAATAAAAGTGTAATATCCCTTTAAATTTCATAGCTGGGGGGTGTCTATAGTATGCCTGTAAAGGGGCGCATGTTTCCCATGTTTAGAACAGTCTGACAGCAAAATGACATTTCAAAGGAAATAAAGCCATTTAAAACTACTCGCGGCTATTGCATTGCCGGTCCGACAATACACATAGAAGTTCATTGATAAAAACGGCATGGGAATTCCCCACAGGGGAACCCCAAACCAAAATTAAAAAAAAAAATGACGTGGGGGTCCTCCTAAATTCCATACCAGGCCCTTCAGGTCTGGTATGGATAATAAGGGGAACCCCGGCGAACATTTTTAAAAAAAAATGACGTGGGGGTCCCCTAAATTCCATACCAGACCCTTCAGGTCTGGTATGGATTTTAAGGGGAACCCCGCGCCAAAAAAGAAAAAAAAACGGCGTGGGGTCCCCCCAAAAATCCATACCAGACCCTTATCTGAGCACGCAACCTGGCAGGCCACAGGAAAAGAGGGGGGGATGAGAGAGCGGCCCCCCCTCCTGAACCGTACCAGGCCACATGCCCTCAACATTGGGAGGGTGCTTTGGGGTAGCCCCCCAAAACACCTTGTCCCCATGTTGATGAGAACAAGGGCCTCATCCCCACAACCCTGGCCGGTGGTTGTGGGGGTCTGCGGGCGGAGGGCTTATCGGAATCTGGAAGCCCCCTTTAACAAGGGGATCCCCAGATCCCGGCCCCCCGTGTGAAATGGTAAGGGGGTACTTGTACCCCTACCATTTCACTAAAAAAGTGTCAAAAATGTTAAAAATGACAAGAGAGTTTTTGACAATTCCTTTATTTAAATGCTTCTTCTTTCTTCTATCTTCCTTCATCTTCTTCTTCTTCTGGTTCTTCTGGCTCTTCTGGTTCTTCCTCCGGCGTTCTTGTCCAGCATCTCCTCCGCGGCGTCTTCTATCTTCTTCTCCTCGGGCCGCTCCGCACCCATGGCATGGGGGGAGGCTCCTGCTCTTCTCTTCATCTTCTCTTCTTCATCTTCTTCTCTTCTTCTCTTCTTCTCGCCGGAGGAAGAACCAAAAGAGCCAGAAGAACCAGAAGATAGAAGAAAGAAGAAGCATTTGTCAAAAGGAATTGTCAAAAACTGTCTCTTGTCATTTTTAACATTTTTGACAGTTTTTTAGTGAAATGGTAGGGGTACTTTTGTACCCCCTTACCATTTCACACAGGGGGGGGGCCGGGATCTGGGGGTCCCCTTGTTAAAGGGGGCTTCCAGATTCCGATAAGCCCCCGGCCCGCAGACCCCCACAACCACCGGCCAGGGTTGTGGGGATGAGGCCCTTGTCCTCATCAACATGGGGACAAGGTGTTTTGGGGGGCTACCCCAAAGCACCCTCCCAATGTTGAGGGCATGTGGCCTGGTACGGTTCAGGGGGGGCGCTCTCTCGTCCCCCCCTCTTTTCCTGCGGCCTGCCAGGTTGCGTGCTTGGATAAGGGTCTGGTATGGATTTTTGGGGGGACCCCACGCTGTTTTTCTTTTTTGGCGTGGGGTTCCCCTTAAAATCCAGTCTGGTATGGAATTTAGGGGGGCCCCCACGTCATTTTTTTTTTTTTTTAATTTTGGTCGGGGTTCCCCTTAATATCCATACCAGACCTGAAGGGCCTGGTATGGAATTTAGGGGGACCCCCACGTCTTTTTTTTTTTTTTTTTTTTAATTTTGGTTCGGGGTTCCCCTGTGGGGAATTCCCATGCCGTTTTTATCAATTAACTTCTATGTGTATTGTCGGACCGGCAATGCAATAGCCGCGAGTAGTTTTAAATGGCTTTTTTCCTTTGAAATGTCATTTTGCTGTCAGACTGTTCTAAACACGGGAAACATGTGCCCCTTTACAGGCATACTATAGACACCCCCCAGCTATGAAATTTAAAGGGATATTACACTTTTATTGTTTGACTTTAAGCATTATTAAAATCACTGCTCCTGAAAAAATGGCCGTTTTTAAAAGTTTTTTTTGCATTGATCCATGTCCCCTGGGGCAGGACCCAGGTCCCCAAACACTTTTTATGACAATAACTTGCATATAAGCCTTTAAAATTAGCACTTTTGATTTCTCCCATAGACTTTTAAAGTGTGTTCCGTGGCATTCGAATTTGCCACGAACACCCCAAATTGTTCGCTGTTCGGCGAACTTGCGAACAACCAATGTTCGAGTCGAACATGAGTTCGACTCGAACTCGAAGCTCATTCCTAACCACCAGCATCATTCTTCCGTGACAGCTTCCATGTCACCATTCTGTATCTTCTGTATCTTCTTTCTAACATCTTCATGAAGGGGTATAATACAAGCAAGGGGTGTCCATACACTCACTATTCACCAGCACACACCTAGAGCAGCATCTTAACCAGCTTTCAGATATAGGGTCTCGAGGAGGGCCTTTCGTCCACGTTACATGCCTAAAATACACCTTTATCACATTATACCATAACATAAAATCAACCCATTACCTTAATATATACATATATACCTATGACCCATCAGATTACTCATCCCGCTCCCAAACTCCTTTAACTCCTCAGTGTAGATACGGGCTGGGATTAGGCAGGTTCGCTTACAATGGCCTTTCCTACCGCAATTCTGGCATGTCAGCAGTATTGCAGGGCTCTGACTTGGCAGCAAAGTCTCTAACTTGTACGCAGAGACCCTACCGTCACTTCGTCCCGCAGCTTGCATAGATAACTGGGTGACCCTTCTATATGAATATCAAGTCTAACAACACATATAAATCTGCAACAATGACAAAACCCACACAATTCCATCTCTGTGCCTGGATTTCAGAGACCATGTCCAGGGTATACCATGCACCTCTACCTATGGTTAGTTTCAAGGAACCCTCTAGTTCCATGACTAACGTTACATCGGTATTCTTTAGGACAAAGAAACAAACTCGTCTATGTCCCAAATAATACCCAGGTGCTTCCTTCCCAGCAATGATCTCTCCATCCCGAATACAGAATGAAATATCTTCCCAACATTTTTCATTCACCACCATGTATTGACCTGGCATACAAAGGACATCATGGTCATGCTTTGGACCGAGGGAAGTATCAACCTGCCTCCAGGTTCCATTCTCTGATCACATGTGGGTCACTTAGCCTCAAATGCAACAAGATAGAATCCCCAGTCAGTAAGCCCATTGATGCCACCAAATATACAGTCTGCACTTCTGTATATGGGATCATACTAGTACAGCCCATCCAGGCATCTATCCACCACTTTGGATTACTGTAAGCAACGTGTTTTGGCAAAGTCTTACTGAGCGGTGATGCTAACTCATCAGGCCACTGCCCCTCATACAGAGACTGTACAATCAGCTTAATGCTGGTTGATCATTCTGCCTGCCGCTGCGTGCACACCAGTGCCAATGACAGATTTCTGTCCTGTACCATCACACTCTCTACCAACCTCTCAACATGGTTGAGAAAATCTGGAGCCACTTTACCCTGGGTATTTATGTGACTTTTTTGAATGTTATCAAGGATGCCACCAATCTCTCTGAGAACCAAAGCCTTGCTTAAGTTATGGCTGAGAGTTTGTTACTCAGGATACCGATGTCCACCCCATTAACACACCCATCCCAGCTCCTATTCCCCCAATATAGTGCCGAATACATCCCTCCTCTTCCAGTTTCTCCTCAGACATACCCCCCTGCATGAACCTCATTCTGCGTCCGCACATCTCTGGGAGCAAGTCACTGGTACAATGATCGCACTTGATTCAGTGTATACTCAGCACATATAGGGTAATAGGTTTCTATCAACCACTGTGAAATGTTGCAGCGCCATGTGGTGAAGGCATACTGTACCCTGGTAGCCAGCGTTTTGTTTCCTTTATCTAATGGAGCATGCTTCTGTGTGTATTCACTGGCATTACCTGTGCGGGGTTTCAACCTCTCCGGTGAGACATCAACCACGTGTATCTCCCCATACAAGGAAATTTTCACCCCATTGATGTGTCACCTGGCCAACCTCTAGTCTGGCCAACCGACACCTTATTATGTATAAATGCCAGTCTCCTGGGTATCTGCACCATATTACTTCCGTTACGTCAATACATGTCATACATTAAAAAACTTTTCTTCTTTCAATTCCTCCCTCCAACAAAAAAAAACCCCACATATTTTACATTTCAGGTTCTGACGGATTGGATGTATATATTCCTTCCTCAACCTCCAACCCATCGCACATGTATTAATAGCACGTTTGCATTCATCAGGAGAGACTCCGGCAAAAATGTTTCACTAGTCTTAATGATAGGCACAGTCCTTCGGATCCAGCATTAGCCCTAAATTGTCCATAAGCAAAACCAAGTATTAAACTGAATCTTTGTCCCTTCTCTCCTGATGTTTATCAGAACAAATTTGCGGTGTGGTATGGCACAGACAAACTGCCAACCAGATGAACATCTGTCATCCATGTTCCAGAGACCTCTCCAATCTCACTTCACCAGGACTCCGGAAGTGAAAAACAAGAGCAGCATCAAATTCTTATCCATAATATCTGCTCACTTACTATGTTTACTTATAGTTCCATCTCACTGCAGGCCATTAGTATGTCTGGAAGGCCAACAAGGAGAGGCAGACAGTCACAAGCCAATAAAAGAGGGCAAGCAGGCTCTGTGTCTAGAGGCAACAGTGCTGGTCGTGGACACGGTGCATCCTCATCAGCACGTGGCCGTGGGACACGCTTGGCCTTTTTTTCAGCAGCTGGCCGTGTTGAGCTGCAACATGCGGAAGACTTGCTCGAGTGGATGACCAAGCCGTCCTCCTCCTCCTCATCCTCTCTCACCCATGTTCAGGGTAATTTGTCTGGAAAAGCAGCTGCCAATGCGGTCTCTTCCCTCGGCTCAATGGCATCAGTGACTCCTTCCCTAGCCCCACCATGTCCTCCTGAGGAGTCCCTCGAACTGTTTGACCACAGTGTTGGGTACATTCTCCAGGAGGATGCCCAGCATTTAGAAGGCTCTGATGATGATACTGAGCTAGATGAAGGCAGTAACGTGAGCATGGACAGAGGGGGTGCCCAAGAAGAACAGCAATCTGGCAGTCATGCTCCCCCTGCTGCAGCATACTGCCAGGTTTGCTCCAGTGATGAGGTCACTGACTCAACGTGGGTGCCTGATAGGAGAGAGGAGGAGGAGAAGGAGGAGGAGGCACATCACCAATGAGGCAGGATGCCCTCCAGGGGCCAGCCTAAGGGCAGCACACTGACTGCATCACACCACAAAGCTCCGCATGTACAGGGCGCTGCTGTCTCTGCGCGTTATTCCAAAAGTTCTTTCATGTGGGCCTTTTTTGAGACGAGGCATCAGATCGCACCGCTGCTATTTGCAACATATGTCTCAAGCGTATCTCGCGTGGCCAAAACATCTCCTGCTTGGGCACCACATGCTTGACCAGACATATGTTGACCTGCCATGCAGTTCGTTGGCAAGCGTACCTAAAAGACCCACACCAAAGAACAAAGAGGACCTCTCCTTGCTCCTCATCAGCTGAGATCTCCAACCCCACTATACCTTCAGTCCTCTCTGAGACCTGCACTGAGAGGAATGAAGGTGTAGAATAAGGTGTGTCACAGCCAAATACTTGTGGGCAATCTGCTTTCGGTACACCGACGTCGGATTGTATCAGGCAAATTTCCCTGCCCCAGCTGCTGCACTGCCGAAAGAAGTTCGCTGCCTGCCATCCACATGCCCAGCGGTTGAATGCTAGCTTGGCAAAATTGCTAGCACTTCAACTGCTACCTTTTCAGTTGGTGGACTCTGCCCCCTTCCGTAAGTTTGTGGAATGTGTGGTTCCTCAGTGGCAGGTACCCAAACGCCACTTTTTCTCACGGAAGGCGATTCCGGCTCTCTACCGGCATGTGGAAGGCAATGTCCATGTTTTGCTGGACAGGGTGGTCAGCGGTAAGGTGCATATTACCGCTGACTCATGGTCCAGCAGGCATGGACAGGGACGTTACCTAAGTTTCATGGCGCATTGGGTGACTCTGCTGGCAGCTGGGAGGAATGCAGGACAAGGTTCAGTAGTGTTGGAGGTTGTTCTGCCACCACGCCTCCAAAATGCCACTACTAATGATTCTGACACACCCCTCTCCTCCACCCCCTCCTCTTCTTCTTCCTCCATGGCCTCTTCCTGTGCTTTGTCCTCGGAACCAGCGGTGCTCCGTAGGCGTTCAAGGGGCTACGCAAGTATGCAGGCCAAAAGATGCCATGCGGTGCTTGAGCTTGTGTGCTTGGGGGACAGGAGCCACACTGGGGCATAGATTCTGTCAGCTCTGCAGGGGCAGGTTCAGAGGTGGTTGACGCCACGCCAACTTAAGGCAGGAATGGTGGTTTGTGACAATGGCACCAACCTCCTCTCTGCCCTCCGACAGGGACAAATGACCCATGTGCCCTGTTTGGCTCACGTCCTTAACTTGGTGGTGCAGCGGTTCCTGGGCAGGTACCCGGGCTTATGGATGTCCTGAGGCAGGCCAGAAAAGTCTGTGTGCATTTCCGCCGGTCAAATAATGCCAGTGCTCGGCTGGCAGACCTCCAAAAGGAATTTAACCTGCCCAAGAACCGCCTAATCTGTGACATGCCCACCAGGTGGAACTTAACGTTGGCCATGCTGCAGCAGCTGCACATGCAGCAGAGGGCCATCAATGAGTACCTGTGCGACTATGGCACCAGGACAAGGTCAGGGGAGCTTGTTTTTTTTTCCCCACACCAGTGGGCCATGATCAGGGATGCATGCACTGTCCTGTCACCATTTGAGGAGGCCACGAAGATGGTGAGCAGTGACAGTGCATGCATCAGTGACACTGTCCCCCTTGTCCACCTGTTGGAGCACATGCTGCATGGAATAATGGACAGGGCACTTGAGGCAGAACAGAGGCAGGAAGAGGAGGACTTCCTTAGCTCTCAAGGCCCCCTTTATCCAGACAGTGTTCCTGCGTGCCCGCCGATCACACAGGAAGAGGAGGAGGATTGTGTCAGTATGGAGGTGGAGCCTGGCACTGAGCATCAGCAGCAGTCTTTAAGGGATCATTTACAGTCCCAAGAAACACATGGACTTGTACATGGCTGGGAGGAGGTGGCTGCGGATCATGTCGTCCTTAGTGACCCAGAGGACTCCGGACCGAATGCCTCAGCAAACCTACGCTGCATGGCCTCCCTGATCCTGCAAAGCCTGTGGAAGGATCCTCGTATTCATGGTATCAAGGAGAAGGAACAATACTGGCTGGCAACCCTCCTTGATCCACGTTAAAAGGGTAAGGTTGCGGACCTTATCTTGCCGTCGCAGAGGGAGCAGAGGATGATTCATTGGGGTGCAACCTATATGCTAAAGACGGTTTGCACTTGAATGGAAGGGGGTCTGCTGTGCTGGGGGAGAGGTTTATAGGAAGGCTGGAGGAGTATTTAAACTAGGATTGAGGGGGGAGGGTGAACTAAAAGTACATCAAGAAGACAGGTCAGTTAGGGGTCAGACATTAATGGATGGTGGAATGGGGACAGATGGGGGGAGGGTTATGGCAGGTGTCAAGAAATTTCCCATGTTGCAAACAGCCATTGGAAACTGTAGTGCCATTTGTACTACTAAAAAATATATGAAAAACACCAGACCAAAATGTAATAATGCATTAAAGTGTTTGTTCACCAATGCCAGAAGTCTGCCAAGCAAAATAGGTGAGTTGGAAGCTCTGGTGCATGAAGTGAACTATGATGTAATCGGTATTGCTGAAACTTGGCTTCAATCCTCACATGACTGGGCTATTAATATTCCTGGCTATGCACTCTTTCGGAGAGACAGGGTAAAAAGGAAAGGTGGCAGGGTCTGTCTCTATGTGAGAAGTGATCTCAAAGCAAGTGTGAAAGAGGACCTGATTGATGGAGAGTGTGATGAGTCTGAAGCATTATGGGTGGAACTGCATATAGATGGGCGTAGTTCAAAGTTAATCATTGGAGTTTGTTATAGACCACCCAATGTTAACGAGGAGGTGGAGACTCAGCTCCTTGCACAGATGGAAAGGGCTGCAAGGGCTGGGACAGTGATAATAATGGGAGATTTTAACTACCCAGAAATTGACTGGAGTAATGGCACTGCTGGGACAGTTAAAGGGCAAAAATTTATAAACCTAGTACAGGACAATTTTATGGTCCAGTTTATTGAGGCCCCAACTAGGAATGAAGCTCTGTTGGACCTGGTAATCTCAAACCATGCAGAGCTTATTACTAATGTGCAGATAAAGGAACACCTGGGTAGCAGTGACCATAACATGATTTCATTTGATGTTAGCTGTAAACAAGAAATACATAAGGGAAAGATAAAAACACTTAACTTCAAGAGAGCAAATTTTCCAAGGATGAGGGCTGCTCTCGAGGACTTAGACTGGGAGGGAATATTGGCAGCGATAAACACAGAACAGAAATGGGAATTCTTCAAAAAGACTGTTTGGGACCTCACTGCAAAGTATATTCCCATGGGCAATAAGTTTAAAAGGCTAAAAAGAAAACCTATGTGGCTCACGGTCAAAGTTAGAAAAGCTATAAACAATAAGAAAAGAGCTTTTAAAAAATATAAAAATGAAGGAACACTAGTGTCATTTAAATGCTACAAAGAATTTAACAGAATATGTAAAAAGGAAATCAAGGGTGCAAAAATTCAAAATGAACGACAGATCGCAAAAAATAGTAGGACAAACCCCAAAAAATTCTTCAAATATATTAATAGTAAAAAGGTCAGGTCTGAGCATGTAGGCCCTTTACAGAATAATCTGGAGTGGGTGACTGGGGACAAGGAGAAGGCTAATTTATTAAATACTTTCTTCAGCTCTGTGTATACAAAAGAGCATGGGGAAGTTCATGTCCATAATGGGGGTGGTATTGACACAGCCCCCAATGATCCACAATGGCTCAAAAGGGATATGGTCCAGAAATATTTAGACAGAATAAAGGTGGATAAAGCACCTGGACCTGATGGCATCCACCCACGGATCCTAAAAGAATTGAGCTCTGTAATTTCAAAGCCATTGTATCTAATTTTTAGGGACTCATTAATGACAGGAATGGTACCACTGGATTGGCGCAGGGCGAACGTGGTGCCTATATTTAAAAAGGGATCAAAGTCTTTACCAAGTAACTATAGACCTGTTAGTTTAACTTCTATAGTCGGGAAGATACTGGAGCGTTTAATAAAAGACCACATAGACGAGTTCTTGCTGGGAAAAAAACATTTTAAGCAACAGACAGCATGGGTTCATGAAAGACAGAAGTTGTCAGACAAACCTGATTTCTTTTTATGAAGAGGTAAGTAAAACCTTGGACAGAGGGGTAGCTGTGGACGTGGTTTACTTGGATTTTGCAAAAGCGTTCGATACAGTTCCGCACACACGGCTCATGTGTAAGTTAAAGTCTACAGGCTTGGAAATATCAGTTTGTAAATGGATAGAAAACTGGCTAAAAGACAGAATTCAGAGAGTAGTGGTTAATGATTCTTACTCTGAATGGTCTAAGGTTATCAGTGGTGTACCCCAAGGTTCAGTGCTGGGACCCTTACTCTTTAATATCTTTATAAATGATATTGGGTCTGGGATCAAAAGTAACATTTCTGTCTTTGCAGATGACACTAAGCTATGCAGTGGAATAACGTCCTTACAGGATGTCTCCAATTTACAAGCCGACCTCAATGCACTGTCTAATTGGGCGACTATGTGGCAGATGAGGTTTAATGTTGAGAAATGTAAAGTTATGCACTTGGGGGCTAAGAATATGCATGCATCATACATACTAGGGGGAGTGCAACTGGGGGAATCCGTAGTGGAGAAGGATCTGGGGGTTTTGGTAGATCATAAGCTCAATAATAGCATGCAATGCCAAGCTGCGGTTTCCAAAGCGAGTAAAGTTCTTTCTTGTATTAAGAGAGGTATGGACTCCAGAGAGAGAGATATCATTTTGCCCCTGTTCAAATCATTAGTAAGACCTCATCTGGAATATGCAGTTCAGTTTTGGACACCAGTTCTCAAAAAGGATATCGGAGAACTGGAGAAAGTGCAGAGCAGGGCAACCAAACTGATAAGAGGCATGGGGGAGCTCAGCTATGAGGAAAGATTAGAGGAACTGAATTTGTTCACTCTTGAGAAGAGGAGAATAAGGGGGGATATGATCAACATGTTTAAATATATAAGGGGTCCATATAGTGAACTTGGTGTTGAGTTATTCACTTTACGGTCAACACAGAGGACAAGGGGGCACTCTTTACGACTGGAGGAAAAGAGATTTCATCTCCAAATACGGAAAGGTTTCTTCACAGTAAGAGCTGTGAAAATGTGGAATAGACTCCCTCCAGAGGTGGTTCTGGCCAGCTCAGTAGATTGCTTTAAGAAAGGCCTGGATACTTTCCTAAATGTACATAATATAACTGGGTACTGACATTTATAGGTACAGTTGATCCAGGGAAAATCCGATTGCCTCTCTGGGATCAGGAAGGAATTTTTTCCCCTGCTGTAGCAAATTGGAGCATGCTCTGCTGGGGTTTTTTGCCTTCCTCTGGATCAACTGTGGGTATAGTATTGGGTATATTGGATTGTACGTTTTTATTTTTTTGTTTTTTTTTTTTGTTTTTTTATGGTTGGACTGGATGGACTTGTGTCTTTTTTCAACCTGACTAACTATGTAACTATGAAACATCTTTGGGAGGCCTTGCAGAAAGGTCTGTGCAATGCGTTCCCAGAGACTGGGAGGTTACAAACTCCTGTTTCTGGACAACGTGTTGCTGAGGCTTCGGTCAGTCAAAGAAGGAGCGGTGGAGAAGGTGGCCGTCTGACTGATGCGTTCAGACAATTTTTTAGTCCGCAGCCCCAAGGTATGATCTGTTCCAGCAACCCTCACCAGCGTCTGTTTTACATGGTGCAGGAATAGCTAGGGCCAAGATCTGACTTGGACACCTTTCCCACCGAAAATCCTCTGGGTTACTGGGTCTTGAGGATGGATCACTGGCCAGAGCTTGCACAGTATGCAATTGAGCTACTGGCCTGTCCTGCATCCAGCGTTCTTTCGGAACGCACATTCAGTGCTGCTGGAGGCTTTGTAACCGATCACAGGGTGCGTCTGTCCACCGATCGACTGACCTTCATAAAAATGAATCAGTCTTGGATCACCACCAGCTACCAAGCACCTGATGCTGATGTAACCGAATAAATTTTTTTGAAATGTCAGATCCCTTCAAAGACTGCCTATGCTGATGCTGAGTGACTATCCTGTTATGCTGAGTAATTATCCTCTTCCTCCTTAATGATCATGCTGATAGCTTGTAAGAACATTTTTGGTTCTGGACGCCGCCAGTCCCGCCACCAGTGCCTAAGGCCCAATTTTTCAGCCCCTGTTTAACATGGGTGTGTAATTACAATTTTTGATGCAATTCTTTGCAGTAGGGCTAGTACCTGCGCTCCAGCTAGAGTATCTGTGAGGGGTTCCAGTGTTGTGGCACCAGCACCAGTGTCTAAGGCCCAATTTTTCAGCCCCTGTTCAAAAGGGACATGTAATTTGAATTCTTGATCTAATATTTCACAGCAGGGCCCGTTTCTGCGCCCACCAAGAGTATCTGTGAGGACTTACAGTGTTGTGGCACCAGCACCACCACCACCACCAAAGGCCCAATTTTTCTGCCCCTGTCCAACAGGGGCATGTAATTACAATTCTTGATCTAATATTTAACAGCAGGGCCCTGTGAGGGCTTACAGTGTTATGACCACAACAACACCTAAGGTCCAAATTTCTGCTGAGTATATAGGGCAGGCCCCTACTTTCAAACATCCAACTTACAAATGACTCCTACTTGCAAACGGAAGGAGACAACAGGAAGTGAGATGAAATCTACCCCTAGGAAGGGAAATTCTCTCCTGTAAGAGTTAATATGGGAAAAACTTTTTTCCTTTCCACTGATGCTTTATCACCAATCCTTGTTTCACAAAAAAACCCAAATTTTCAAAAAACATTTGTCATTGGGACAAAAAGTGAGGTGAAATCTTCTGAAGAGGAGCACAGACAGCAAAACAAATGTCACAGGGGTGATAACCCCTAGGTTTTCCAAAAAGCTTAAAATAGATTTTTTGGCTGGAGCTAAACATGTTAAAAATGTACCAGTTCAAAATTACAAATAGATTCTACTTAACAACAAACCTACAGTCCCTGTCTTGTTTGCACCGCCTGTATACTGCTGTTCAGAGTATATAGGGCCTGGGGGCCCCACACCTTTCCTTTTTTAATTTGGGTGCGGGGTTCCCCTTAATATCCATACAAGACCCAAAGGGCCTGGTAATGGACTTGGGGGTACCCATGCCATTTGTCTCACTGATTTTCATCCATATTGCCAGGACCCAACATTACATTAAAGCCGCAAGCAGTTTTAAATTACTTTTTTTCCTTTAAAAATGACATTTTGTGCAGGGACTGTTCTAAGCACGGGAAACACACGCCACTTTACAGGCATACTATAGACACCCCCCAGGTACAATATTTAATATTTTTTTTACTTTAAGCATCATTAAAATCACTGCTCCCGAAAAAAAAGGCGTTTTTAAAAGTTTTTTTTGCATTGATACATGTCCCCTGGGGCGGGACCCGGGTCCCCAAAATCTTTTTAGGACAATACCATGCAAATTAGCCTTTAAAAAGAGCACTTTTGATTTTGAAAGTTTGCTCAGTATTTAGTAGAAGCACCCTTTTGATCTAATACAGCCATGAGTCTTTTTGGGAAAGATGCAACAAGTTTTTCACACCTGGATTTGGGGATCCTCTGCCATTCCTCCTTGCAGATCCTCTCCAGCTCTGTCAGGTTGGATGGTAAACGTTGGTGGACAGCCATTTTTAGGTCTCTCCAGAGATGCTCAATTGGGTTTAAGTCAGGGCTCTGGCTGGGCCATTCAAGAACAGTCACGGAGTTGTTGTGAAGCCACTCCTTCATTATTTTAGCTGTGTGCTTAGGGTCACAATTATTTTTTTCTATATTCTATCTACTTTTTTTATGTTTGATCAACTCCTATATTGTTGTTTTCACATTTGTCTTATTGAGACCTCTGCTTCCCCAGTCTTGGTCCTGGCACGAGCGCCGGCGCGGACTCCTCCCCCTGTGTTCTCCCGCGGCGGCCTGGTGAGGTCCCTGGTGGAGGGATCGGTCTCCCACACGGGACTGCCCCCTCCTTTTGCACCGGCCTTGGCTGGGACTATGTTCCCGTGGCCATTCAGCCGGTACGCATGCGTGCACACGCGATCTCCTCGCGCGCGCGCTGTGTGGAACCTCTGACCCTGTGACGTCATGCGCCGGCGTCCCACCGACGGTTCGGTCTGCTGCCCTTGGGTGCCTATACCTCAGCCAGCCTAGTGTAAGTCTATGGTAAGTACCTATTCACCCTTCTATCCAAGTCCCATATCCCTGGGCACTAACATCATGTATCTCTAAACTACCGTATTTTACCTTGCAGCTGTCCTAGGCCTGGGTGAACATGCCTTGGTCTGTGTTCGCCCATCGCTTGCAGTCCTTCCTATTACCCTCCCTCCTACCCTATTATGGAACCAGTTTCTGGCAGGGTGTCCCCTTCGGGAGCCCTTCTATGCTTTCACTAGTTCCAGGTACCGTTTGGCCCCCTTTTTATCCATATGTTCACATTGTTCCATTCTCCTTCTCACTTTCCCCTCCCCCTCCTTACCTTCTTTCTCCCCCCCTCCTTCTTTCCTCCCCCCCTCTCTCCCTCTTCCCCCTTTTCACCTATCCGCCCTCGTTTCCCCCCCCTCTCCTCCTTTCCCCCTTTCTTTTTCTCCCCCCCCCCGTTTCCCTCCCAATCCCTCACTACCCCTCTTCCCCACTCCCCTATCCCCCCCTCTCCACCCCCATTCCCCTTTCCTTCCCTAGCCCCATCTCCTCACTTGTGCACTCTTTCACTCATATCATACAACACCTTTATGCCCATTTCATTATCACCTCCTCTTATTTGGTTGGTCACCTATTGTAATCTTTCATTCTCTACATAATTCGACTTTAATTTTTGGTAATTTCCACAACATTCACCCACTTACCCACCCTTGTCATCACCTTTCTCCATACTCACCAATTTATGTTTCACTTCTTCTTGTATGTGGCAATTTAGGGTACCTCAATTCTAATATACATTTTATTCTTATTATTCCGTTATTTCGTTAGCTCCCCCAGGTTGCCGTGGGAGATCATTTGTTGGTGTTGGGGCCTTGCGCTTGGGGTCTGCTGGGACCTGGGTAAGCAGATTCGTTCTCTCCCTTCTTCCCCCCCTATCTCCATTATCTATGTGTATGTTTTGATGCTGGAACATAAATTATCTGATCATGTATTTTTGTAAACCTCGTATTTTTTAATTGTCAGGTTCAGACTGTTTAGTCAGAAAAAACTTATCTTCAGATTCCCTCCTGATGAAGCGGATTGTGTCCGCGAAACTAGTCGAGGAATATGATATCTGAGATTTTGTGCTGTACTGTATACTATTGAATCCATTGGTGATATGCCTGTATTTTTATTAAGTGTTTTTGTATTATCATGTTCTGTTCATTGCATCAATAAATGAATTATAATTTTATTATTGTCGTCACTTGCTCTTATGGTTACCCTTAATTACTGTACCGTAATAGTCCAATATGCTCCATTTTTTGGTCGCCTGACCGGGGATCAGGCTTCCAATCCCCTTTTGATATTGATTTCTGGATGATGGTACATATGCACTTCTGCTACCTTTATATTTTACTGTAGAGAGGCCACTTCTCTAATCCAATCAGTATAATCAAACACAGCTGGACTCATATGAAGGTGTAGAACCATCTCAAGGATGATCAGAAGAAATGGACAACACCTGAGTTAAATATATGAGTGTCACAGCAAAGGGTCTGAATACATAGGACCATGTGATATTTCAGTTTTTCTTTTTTAACCACTTGCTTACTGGGCACTTAAACCCCCCTCGTGACCAGACCAATTTTCAGCTTTCAGCGCTGTCACACTTTGAATGACAATTACTCAGTCATGCAACACTGTACCCAAATTAATTTTTTGTCCTTTTTTTCATACAAATAGAGCTTTCTTTTGGTGGTATTTGATCACCTCTGGGTTTTTTATTTTTTGCGCTATAAATGAAAAAAGACCGAAAATTTTGAAAAAAAACGCATTTTTCTTAGTTTCTGTGATAAAATTTTGCAAATTAGTAATTTTTCTTCATAAATTTTGGCCACAATTTATACTGCTACATATCTTTAGTAAAAATAACCCAAATTAGTGAATATTATTTGGTCTCTGTGAAAGTTAGAGAGTTTACAAGTTATGGTGCAAATCATAAAAAATTGATCACACCTGAAGTACTGGCGGCCTATCTCATTTCTTGCGACCCGAACAAGTCAGGAAAGTACAAATACTCCCCAAATGACCCCTTTTTTGAAAGTAGACATTCCAAGGTATTCAGTAAGATGCATGGTGAGCTTTTTGATGTGGTCATTTTTTCCCACAATTCTTTGCAAAATGAAGATTTTTTTTTTTTTTTCCCCCACAAAATTGTCATTGTAATAGGTTATTTCTCTCACATGGCATGTGTATACCACAAATAACACCCCAAAATACATTCTGCTACTCCTCCTGAGTATTACGATACCACATGTGTGGGACTTTTTCACAGCCTGGCCACATAGAGAGGCCCAACATGCAGGGAGCGCCATTAGGTGTTCTAGGAGCAGAAATTACACATCTAACTACCTATTACACTTTTGAAGGCCCTGGAGCACCAGGACAATGACACGTGACACTGACGTGGCACTGATGACAGATGGCACTGATACGTGGCACTGATGACAGATGGCACTGATACGTGGCACTGACACTGATGTGGCACTGATGACAGATGGCACTAATACGTGGCACTGATGACAGATGGCACTAATACGTGGCACTGATGACAGATGGCACTAATACGTGGCACTGATGACATGTGACACTGATGACAGATGGCACTAATATGTGGCACTGATGACAGGTGGCACTAATGACAGGTGGCACTGATGACAGGTGGCACTAATGACAGGTGGCACTGATGACAGGTGGCACTAATACCTGGCACTGATGACAGGTGGCACTGATGACACGTGGCACTGATGACAGATGGCACTAATACGTGGCACTGACAGATGGCACTAATACGTGGCACTGATAGATGGCACTAATACGTGGCACAGATGGCACTGATGACAGATGGCACTGATGACAGATGGCACTGATACGTGGCACTGATGACAGATGGCACGTGACACTGACAGGTGGCACTGATGACAGATGGCACTGATGACAGATGGCAGTATGTGGCACTGATGACAGATGGCACTGATGACAGATGGCACTATGTGGCACTGATGACAGATGGCACTGATGACAGATGACACTATGTGGCACTGATGACAGATGGCACTATGTGGCACTGATGACAGGGACAGATGGCACTGGGGATAGATGGAATGGGCATGATAGTTGGGACAGATGGCAGGGACAGATGGCAATTTAAAACTTTATTATCGTTTTTTTTTAAATTTTTTTTTTCACTTACCGCCGCAGCGGTTCGTTCTCCCTCCTCACACGCTGTCTGTGTGAGGAGGGAGAGCCGCAGAACACCGGCGATGAGAGATGATCTCATATGTAAACATATGAGATCGTCTCTCATTGGCACAGCCGATCGCGCTGAAAACGGCCGCTGTCATTGGCCGTTTTCAGCGATCTGTGACTGGCTGTGTCCGAGGGACACGGCCAGCACAGAACTTCCCCGATGCGCGCCCGCGGGAGCGCGCAACGCGGAAGTAACCACCAGGACGTCCAGGAACGGCCGCCCGGCAGATAGCGTCCGTGCTGCAGCCGTCTTTCGGCTATAGCGCGGGCGCGAAGTGGTTAATAAATCTGCAAAAATGTCAACAATTCTGTGTTTTTCTGTCAATATGGGGTGCTGTGTGTACATTAATGAGGGAAAAAAATGAACTTAAATGATTTTAGCAGATGGCTGCAATATAACAAAGAGTGAAAAGGGGGTCTGAATACTTTCCGTCCCTAATATATAAATATATATATATATATATATATATATATATATATATATATGTATATATATATATATATATATATATATATATTTATATATATACATATATATATATTTTTCTATTTAGATCTACGACTTCAACCCTGCTGTAATACCCATTTTCTTCTACATTATAAAATCCCTGTTTTCTGGCTGCATTCAAGGGAACCTTTGAAGTATCTGTTCGAGTTGGCCTTTGGTCATACCAGGTGTGGTGTCAGAGTATATTAGTACTTGGGCCATTTTTTTTTTTTCTGGTTCTGTTCACATATACGCTAATATTCTGTTTACTAATATGGATATTTACCTTGCAGAAAATTACTCATTACTCTCAAAATTACTCTCAATTCAGGACACCTCTGAAGAAGGAATCCTGAAACGTGTTAGTGTCTTTATCCTATCCTATTGCATACTTTGTTATGGCATGTCTGTAATCACTCGCTTTTAATGCATTGTTTATGTAATATGGTGTCTTATATTTATGTAATAAACTTTTGATAGTTTTAACTTCCAGTGACCAGTATGAGAGAGTGAAAGCGATAACACCAAATTTAACACACCTGCTCCCCATTCACACCTGAGACCTTGTAACACTAATGAGTCACATGACACCGGGGTGGAAGAATGGCTAATTGGACCCAATTTGGACATTTTCACTTAGGGGTATACTCACTTTTGTTGCCAGTGGTTTAGACATTAATGTTTGTGTTGAGTTATTTTGAGGGGACAGCAAATTTACACTGTTATACAAGCCTTACACGCACTACTTTACATTTTCTGTCAATAGCAAAGGAGTGGCTGTGCATCCATAAGGGCGCACGGGCGCCGCCCCCTCTCTCCAGCCACCCCTCTAGCACCAATAGATAGATTCATGCATTGCATGAATCTATCTATGGCCTCCGCTGTCACCCCCTATTCAGGCGCCCGGCCCCTTTTTGGGCACCGGGTGCCTGAATTACAGCGGCAGGCTTTTTTCTTTAAGCACGTGATTAGAGCTATAGGCTCTAATAGGCGTCAAAACAGGTGACCTGCGAGCGCCATGCTGGGTGCTTGCAGGTCACTCAGCTGTGTTAGAAAAGCAAATGAATAGTCGCTTTCTTAACACTAAACTGCCTCTCCGACAATCAGGTACTCAGATCTGTTACCCATCGCCTGATTGGCTGAAATGACAGGCACTCTGATTGGATGCCTATCAGGCGTCCAATCATAGAGGATGGGAAGAGAGGACGGTAGAAGACATCAAGGAGCTGTCCCACTGCCACCGAGACAGGGTAAGTACAAACGGTGGGCGGGGGGCACACTGGCAGCATTTAATATGGCACAGTGGCTGCGTTTGATGTGGCACAGTGGGAGCATTTGATGGGGCACAATGAGGCTGCATTTGATGAGCACAGTGAGGCTGCATTTGATGGGCACAGTGAGGCTGCATTTGATGGGCACAGTGAGGCTGCATTTGATGGGCACAGTGGCTGCATAAGATGGGTACAGTAGCTGTATTTGATGGGGCACAGTGGCAGCATTTGATATGGCACAGTGGCAGCATTTGATATGGCACAGTGGCAGCATTTGATATGGCACAGTGGCTGCATTTGATGGGCACAGTGGCTGCATTTGATGGGCACAGTGGCTGCATTTGATGGGCACAGTGGCTGCATTTGATGGGCACAGTGACTGCGTTTGATGGCACAGTGGCTGTGTTTGATGGGCACAGTGGCTGCGATTGATGGTACAGTGAGGCTGCAATTGATGGGGTTTTTTTCAGAATTCTCCGTTCGTTTGCGCCCCCCCCCCCAAAAAAAAAATTTTGAGCACCAGCCGCCACTGTAGCAAAGTGTCATTTCTTCAGTGTTGTCACATGAAAAGATATAATAAAATATTTACAAAAATGTGAGGGGTGTACTCACTTTTGTGAGATACTGTATATGATGTTGGGGGCATGTAGCTAGAAAAAATTACTGATTATTACATGTGAACAAAAAGTGCCAGAAAAGGCCCTGACTGGAAGTAGTTAAATAATACCTTTAGAACCGGACCATCAAATTACTGACCGGGGCCAAGTACAAGATCGAGGTGGTACTGAAGCCTGGAGCGCTGAAAGCAACAACTATAAACTTAGGTGGAGGAGAAGTTCAGAGACCCGTAGGTTGTCTGTTACACAGCTTTCTATGACAGAGAAGGAGTGACCCACACCAAGAGCTTCCCTGAAGTACAGTCCAGTACAGCTTCGATCCAGTGGGACGCCTAGGGGGTTGTTATCATCAGACCTATGACTAGGGGCAGTCCAGCAGCTGTCCTTGGAAGTTAAAGGCCGTGGCTGGGTTACAGTCGATTGCTTCTTGCCTCCTGCCATTTGGTAAGCAGGCAATCCGTATGGTAGTCGGGCACTTTCTGATTGGTGCGAAGTCACTGTGGTGGATACCTGATCAAATTATGGACTATTGATTTAGTATTTACGGACTGATTTCACTATTTATTTTTCACATATATTTTTTATTATTCATATTTGTGTTTTGAGCGCAGCTCCTTTTTATCTATTTATTTATTTGTGTTATCCCACTATTGACTTGCTGTTTTGATCTATTTTCTTAGTCTAGCGCGTTTTTTTATTTCAATACCTTTAGAATCACTTTAAATTCCTTACTGTGAACAGATAAACGCTACATAAGTGAAGACTTTCTAATGGACTGAATAAGCTGGTTTCTCTTAACCAGGTATATTTACAGATCTGTAGGACTACAATGTAGACAAACTTTTCTCCCAACTTCTCCAGTTTTTGTAGGAAGAGTTTTAAAAAATAATCAATGTACCCAAATAAATAGTTTAGTTATATGTCAAAGCACTTTACATGATCCTTCTAAAATCACTTTACATATACAGTTTAATCACCAAGCACTAAGGCCTTCTATTTTCAACCCCATCCGCTACAAATAAAGTTTTTATTTATGAAACTTTCTCATACAGTATATGAAAGCAGGTACTAATGGAACTGTTAAGGAATGGAACACTTTTCACATCTGTATGCGTAAAAAAAAAAACTTGACTAAAGCACGCATTTTAAATCGTAGCTGGCAAACATTTTTCAAATTAAATGTATTAGGCATAATTGCTCTAGAATGATGATATCAGGCAAGAATCCAAGGTATAAAACACAGTTTCAGAAAAAAAATAGCATGGAGAATTACAATAGCTGTCCTAATATGAAACATAATACCACAGAACCCAGTTATTGAGCTAGATGAACCAAATATTTTTTCTAAATGCCTCCCTAATGATCTTCTGAATGAAAATTAGTGGGTACTAATCCAAACTAATTGATTGAGTTATATTCTAAAGCTGGCCATATATAGTTGCATTATTAAGGTTGAATAAAGACACCAGTCCATCTAGTTCAGCCCGTGGTGTATGTGTTTATGTCGAAAGTAAATCGCAGATCTCTGTATATTGTGATCATTAAGATGTCCATCTAATAGTTTTTTTTAAAACTATCGAAGCTCCCTGCTGATATCACTGCTTGTGAAAAAGAATTCCACATCCTTACCTCTCTGACAGTTAAAGTTATTGTAAAGGTTTATTTTTTATTTTTTTTTTTAAATAACAAACATATCATACTTACCTCCACTGTGCAGCTCGTTTTGCACAAAGTGGCCCCGAACATCCTCTTCTTGGGTCCCTCGGTGCCTCTCGCAGCTCCTTCTCGCATCAGACAACCCCCTAGGAGAAGCACTCTCCTGTGGGGGTTACCTTAAGGGAACGCTCCCGAGTCAAGCATTTTCATCCATAAACACGAATGCCGGACTCGGCCCCACCCCCCCGGTGCCCGTGTCATTGGATTTGATTGACAGGACAGCAGCAGGAGCCAATGGCTGCGCTGCTATCAATCTATCCAAACAAGAGCCGAGAACCCTGGGCAGAGGAAGAGCGTGTCTCCGGGTGTGAAATTCAGGGCTCAGGTGACAGAAACCATGAATCAGACTGAGACAGAAGTACAGTTAAATCTCACTTGTTTAATAATATTAAAAAAAAGGTAAACAGAGTAAATGTAGTCAAAACATAGCCAGAGTTCAGGAACCGAAACGGATAGTCAGACAAGCCAAAATGTCAGGCAGCCAGAGATGAGCGTAGTAGAACACAAGCAGGATCTGGAGCCAGAAGGAATGTCAGCCGAACAAGTCTTTAACACGAACACAGGAGAGCGTCTTCAGAGATGTGACCAAGGCGAAGGCAGAGATCATCTGGGCTGGACGGCTTAGGTAGGCAGGACTGACGAGCCAGATATCATCAACAGGTCACTGTGGAGAGGTAGGAGCTGACAATTAGCCGACAGCTGAGCGGTCAGCTCAAAGAAGGAAGGGCTGAGCCCAGCCCTGACAGTTCCCCCTGCTCAATGACCCCTCCCCCTCGGAGGACCACCAGGCTTGAGAGGAAAACATCTATGGAAATCACAGAGGAGGACAGGGATGAGACCCAGGAGTGTTCCTCCAGACCGTGCCCTTTCCAATGCACCAGGTACTGTATGCGTCCACAGAACCTATGGGAGTCAACAATGGACTGGACTTCATACTCCTCATGGTTCTCAACCTGTACAGGGTGAGGACGGGGCACCGAGGTGGTAAAGCGGTTGCAGACCAAAGGGTTTAATAAGGAGACATGAAATACATTTGAGATACGCATAATAAAAAGCAAAGTCTAATGCGTAAGCCACTTGTTTAATCATGCGAAGAGTAGGGAAAGGCCCAATAAAGTGAGGAGCGAACTTCAGAGAGGGAACATGAAGTCAGAGGTTGCGAGATGACAGCCAGACCCTGTCCCCAACCTGGTAGGAAGGTGCAGGCAGGCATCTGCGGTCAGCATGGAGACTGTACCTATCATTAGCATGTCGCAAAGCCTCCTGGACTTGTGCCCAAGTGGATCGAAGGCCACGGAGATGCTCCTGTAATGCAGGAATACTCTGCCGAACAAATGAGTCAGGCAACATGGAAGGTTGGAAACCATAGTTCGCCATAAACGGGGACAATTGGGAAGCAGAATTCAAGGAACTATTGTGAGCAAACTCCGCCCACGGTAATAGGTCTGACCAGTTGTTATGATGGTCAGAAATATAGCAACGTAGGAATTGCTCCAAGGACTAATTGGCTCGTTCTGTGGCCCCTGTAAACTGCGGGTGATACGCAAAGGAGAAAGAAAGCTGAATTCCCAACTGTGTACAAAAGGCTCGCCAGAATCGGGATGCAAACTGACTACCCCTGTCCGAGACAATCACCTTGGGTAGCCCATGTAAGCGAAAGATCTCCTGAGCAAAAATAGAAGCCAGTTCCTTAGAAGTGGGCAACCTCTTAAGTGGAATACAATGAGACATTTTCGAGAACCGGTCAACCACCATAAGGACAACTGTGTTGCCCTGGGAGTTGGGTAACTCCACAATGAAATCCATAGACAGGTGGATCCAGGGCCTCTCTCCATTGGGTATGGGTTGTAGGAGGCCCACTGGAAGGTGTCGTGGAGTCTTATGCCGCACGAGTGGACTTTCCGGCATACTTGGTCCAGCGGACCAGAGTCCGCCGGACAATCCGACTGTGTGTAGGCTCCGGCGGACTTTTCCGGCGGACTTTTTCCCAAAAGCCCGCCGGACCTAGATTTGAAACATGTTTTAAATCTTTCCGTCGGACTCAGTTTCTGGCGGAAAGTCCGCTCGTCTGTGTGCTGGTCCGACGGAAAGCCCGCTCGTCTGTATGCTGGTCCAACGGACCAGATACGACGCAAGTGCAGGGTATTGCATTTCGCGCTCGCTGCAATAGGAAAAACAAATTTTCCGATTGCGGCGAGCGCGGGGCATACCAGGCCCTTAGGTCTGGTATGGGTTATATAGGGAACCCCCTACGCCGAAAAAACGGTGTGGGGTCCCCCCCTAAAATCCATACCAGACCCCGATCCGAGCATGCAGCCCGGCCGGTCAGGAAAGGGGGTGGGGATGAGCGAGCACCCCCCCCTGAACCGTACCAGGCCGCATGCCCTCAACATGGGGGGGTGCTTTGGGGGAGGGGGGTCCTGCGGGGCCCCCCACCCCAAAGTACCTTGTCCCCATGTTGATGAGGACAAGGGCCTCTTCCTGACAACCCTGGCCGTTGGTTGTCAGGGTCTGTGGGCGGGGGGCTTATCGGAATGCGGGAGCCCCTATAATAAGAGGGCCCCCAGATCCCGGCCCCCCACCCTATGTGAATGAGTATGGGGTACATGGTACCCCTACCCATTCACCTAGGGAAAAAGCATCAATAATAAAACACACTACACAAGTTTTTAAAATAATTTATTAAACAGCTCCGGGTGGGTCTTCCTCCGGCTTCGGGGGTCCCTCCGGTTCCTCTTCTCCCGGCATCCGGTTGGTTCTTCTCCGCTCCCTCCGGTCTCTTGTCCCGGTGTTCCAGTTCTTCGGCTGGCTCCTCCGCTGTCTTCAGGCCGCTCTTTTGCCAGCGGAGGTCCGGACTTCTTCCCTCTTCTCTTCTCCAGATGTTGACACGACGCTCTCTCCGGCTGGACTGCTCTCTGAGCAATCCGTTGTGACTTATATAAGCGGAGACCCCGCCCCCTTATAATGTCACAGTCCCTGGGCATGCTGGGACTGTGACGTTTTAGGGGGCGTGGTCACCGGGTGATGTTGACCACGCCCCCTAAAATGTCACAGTCCCAGCATGCCCAGAGATTGTGACATCATAAGGGGGCGGGGTCTCCACCTATATAAGTCACAACGGAGAGCTCAGAGAGTAGTCCAGCTGGAGAGAGCGTCGTGTCAACATCTGGAGAAGAGAAGAGGGAAGAAGACAAGAAGCCCAGAAGTCCGGACCTCCGCTGGCAAAAGAGCGGCCTGAAGACAGCGGAGGAGCCGGCCGAAGAACTTGAACACCGGGAGAAGAGGCCGGAGGGAGCGGAGAGGAACCAACCGGACGCCAGGAGAAGAGGAACCGGAGGGACCCCCGAAGCCGGAAGAAGACCCCCGAAGCCGGAGGAAGCCCCCCTGGAGCTGTTTAATAAATTATTTTAAAAACGTATGTAGTGTTTTATTATTGATGCTTTTTCCCTAGGTGAATGGGTAGGGGTACCATGTACCCCATGCTCATTCACATAGGGTGGGGGGCTGGGATCTGTTGAGGGCATGCGGCCTGGTACGGTTCAGGAGGGGGGTGCTCGCTCGTCCCCACCCCCTTTCCTGACCGGCCGGCTGCGTGCTCAGATCGGGGTCTGGTATGGATTTTAGGGGGGACCCCACGCCGTTTTTTCGGCGTAGGGGGTTCCTTTATAACCCATACCAGACCTAAGGGCCTGGTATGCCCCGCGACGGGGCTTGCAAGGTGTCAATCTCGCTGATAAAAGCGGCAAGATTGACTTCCTTTTCTAGTCCCGTTGTACCTGAGTCACGTTCAAATTGAACGGACTTGTCCATGTGTGGGCAAGTCTGTTCATTCTGAAAGTCCACCGTAACTCTGGCAAAAGTCCGTCGGAAAGACGGGCGGATTTAGCCCGCCAGAAAGTCCGGTCGTATGTGGGCAAGTCCGTCCATTTTAAAGTCCGGCGCACCTGGCGGACAAAGTCCGGCGGAAAGTGTGCCGGACCAAGTATGCCAGAAAGTCCGATCGTGTGTACGCGGTATAACTCTGAGCATACATGGAACAGGCAGCTATGAAGGCAGTTACATAAGCACATAGACTAGGAAACCAGAATTGTTGGGAAATGGCCCAAAAGAGTTGATTCTTCCCAGGGTGGAGCACGGCAGTACGGAGACTCTCTGGGACAAAGCAGCGGTCACAAGGTTTCTCAGGAGGAGCATGGACCTGAGCAGCAAGAATTTTGTCACCCAAAGGAGAAGTGAGACTGGTGCGAACCGTAGCCAGAATATGATCAGGAGGAATCACATGAACTGGAACCGATTCCATCTTGGAAGTGGAGGAAAATTGTCGTGACAAAGCGTCAGCCCTTACATTCTTAGTACTGGGTAAGAATGAGACAATGTAATTGAAACTAGACAAGAAAATAGCCCATCGCACCCTTCTGGGAGAGAGGCGTTTAGCCTCAGATCCAGAATGTGAGATTCTTATGGTCAGTAATAATGAGAACCGGCACAGAGGTACCTTCGAGGAGATGTCTCCATTCTTTCAGGGCTAAAATGATCTCTAACAGCTCTCTGTCACAAATCTCGTAATTGCACTCCGCAGGTGACAATTTCTTGGAAAAGTAGCCACAAGGATGCATAGCGCTCTCAGGGGTAGGACGTTGAGACAGAAGGGCGCCAACTCCAGTCTCAGAAGCATCAACCGCAAGGTTAAAAGGTAATGTAGGATCAGGATTAGCCAACACAGGAGCAGAAACAAAGGCAGTAGGGATGAGCCGATCACACCCCTGTTCAGTTCGCATCAGAACATGCAAACAGGCAAAAAATTTGTTCCAACACACGAATACCACGAACATGAATAATCAAAAGTGCAAATTTTAAAGGCTTATATGCAAGTTATTGTCATAAAAAGTGTTTGGGGACCTGGGTCCTGCCCCAGGGGACATGGGTCAATGCAAAAAAAAGTTTTAAAAACAGCTGTTTTTTCGGGAGCAGTGATTTTAATAATGCTTAAAGTGAAAAAATAAAAGTGTAATATTCCTTTAAATTACGTACCCGGAGGGTGTCTATAGTATGCCTGTAAAGGGGCGCATGTTTCCCGTGTTTAGAACAGTTTGACAGCAAAATGACATTTCAAAGGAAAAAAATTCATTTAAAACTACTTGCGGCTATTAACAAATTGCCGGTCCGACAATACACATAAAAGTTCAATAATAAAAACGGCATGAGAATTCCCCACAGGGGAACCCTGAACCAAAATGAAAAAAAAAATGATTTGGGGGTCCCCCTAAATTCCATACCAGGCCCTTCAGGTCTGGTATGGATATTAAGGGGAACCCTGGCCAAAATTAAAAAAAAATGGCATGGGGTCCCCCTCAAAATCTATACCAGACCCTTCAGGTCTTGTATGGATTTTAAGGGGAATCCCGCGCCAAAATTTAAAAAAAATGGCGTGGGGTCCCTCCAAAAATCCATACCAGACCCTTATCCGAGCATGCAACCTGGCAGGCCGCAGGAAAAGAGGGGGGGATGAGAGAGCACCCCCCCTCCTGAACCGTACCAGGCCACATGCCCTCAACATTGGCAGGGGGCTTTGGGGTAGCCCCCCAAAACACCTTGTCCCCATGTTGATGGGGACAAGGGCCTCATCCCCACAACCCTTGCCCGGTGGTTGTGGGGGTCTGCGGGCGAGGGGCTTATCGGAATCTGGAAGCCCTCTTTAACAAGGGGACTCCCGGATCCCAGCCCTCCCCCCTGTGTGAAATGGTAAGGGGGTACAAAAGTACCCCTACCATTTCACAAAAAACTGTCAAAAATGTTAAAAATGACAAGAGACAGTTTTTGACAATTCCTTTATTTAAATGCTTCTTCTTTCTTCTATCTTCTATCAGCTTTCTTCTATCTTCTATCTTCCTTCAGTTTCTTCCTCCATCTTCTTCTTCTTCTTCTGGTTCTTCTCCTTCTCCATCTTCCTCCGCGACGCCGGCATCTTCTTCCCTTCATCTTCTCGGGCCGCTCCGCATCCATCATGATGGGAGGCTCCGGCTGTGTGATTCTTCTCCTCTTCTGACGGTTCTTAAATAACGGAGGGCGGGGCCACCCGGTGACGCACGGTGACTTCCCTGGCCGCCCCCTCTGACGTCATGGGGAATGCCACAAGGAAGTCCCCGTCAAGTCCCCGTGCATCAGAGGGGGCGGGGTCACCAGGTGGCCCCACCCTCCGTTATTTAAGAACCGTCAGAAGAGGAGAGGCGTCACACAGCGGGAGCCTCCCATCATGGCAGATGTGGAGTGGCCCGAGAAGAAGAAGGGAAGAAGACGCCGGCGCCGCAGAGGAAGATGCCGGACGAGAACACTGGAGGAAGAACCAGAAGAAGAAGAAGACGGAGGAAGAAACCAAAGGTGGATAGAAGATAGAAGATAGAAGAAAGAAGAAGCATTTAACCAGGCACTTAGACACCTTCCCGCCCAGGCCAATTTTCAGCTTTCAGCACTGTCGCAATTTGAATGACAATTGCGCGGTCATGCAACACTGTACCCAAACAAATTTTTTATCATTTTGTTCCCACAAATAGAGCTTTCTTTTGGTGGTATTTGATCACCTCTGCGGTTTTTATTTTTGCACAACAAATAAAAATATTCCAAAAATTTGAAAAAAAAACAAGTTTTTCTTTGTTTCTGTTAAAAATGTTTGTAGATAAGTACATTTTCTTCTTCAATGACGGGCACTGATATGGCTGCACTGACAGGCACTGATACGGTGGCACTGATGGGCATTGATGAGGTGGCACCGATGAGGTTGCACTGTTAAGGTTGCACTGATGGGCACTGATGATGGGCACTGATAGGCGGCACTGATGGGCACTGATAGGTGGCACTGATGGGCACTGATAGGTGGCACTGGTATGCGGCACTGATGGGCACTCATAGGTGGCACTGATGGGCACTCATAGGAGGCACTGATGGGCACACGTAGGTGGCATTGATGGGCACTCGTAGGTGGCATTGATGGGTAGTAATGGGTGGCACTGATAGTTGGCACAGATGGGCATGGATGGGCACTGATAGGTGGGCACTGATGGGCACGGATGGGCACTGACAGGTGGCACCGATGGACACTGATGGGTGGCACTGATGCCCCTAAGGGTGGCATTGCTGGGCATCACTGCAACATAATGGTGCCAATCAGTGCCCATTTGTGGGCACTGATTGGCACAGATTGGGCACACTGGGCACATGTGGATGGCCATGGGGTACATACCTGGCCATCCACATGTTGCCCCTTCCCTGGTGGTCCTAGTGGCGATCCCTGGTGGTCCAGTGTGGTGATCTGAGGGGGGCTGCGCTGATAAAGAATCAGCGCAGACCCCCCTGCCAGGAGAACCGCCGATCAGCTCTCCTCTACTCGCGTCTGTCAGACGCGAGTGAGGAAGAGCCGATCAACGGCTCTTCCTATTGACATCGTGATCAGCCGTGATTGGACACGGCTGATCACATGGTAAAAAGCCTCTGCCGGAGGCTCTTTACCAAGATCGGTGTAGCGGTGTGTCAGACTGACACACCGATCCACCGATCACCACAATGCGCGCTGGCATGTTATCCTGCTGGACGTCATATTACGCCCAGTCAGGATAACTGAACCACCGCCCGGTCGTCATCTGCTATGGGCCAGACGGGAAGTGGTTAAATAAAGGTATTGTCAAAAACTGTCTTGTCATTTTTAACATTTTTGACACTTTTTTTGTGAAATGGTAGGAAGTACCCCCTTACTATTTCACACAGGGGGGAGGGCAAGGATCTGGGGGTCCCCTTGTTAAAGGGGGCTTCCAGATTCCGATAAGCCCCCCGCCCGCAGACCCCCACAACCACCGGGCAAGGGTTGTGGGGATATGGCCCTTGTCCCCATCAACATAGGGACAAGGTGTTTTGGGGGGCTATGCCAAAGCACCCTCCCAATGTTGAGGGCATGTGGCCTGGTACGGTTCAGGAGGGGGGGTGCTCTCTCATCCCCCCTCTTTTCCTGCGGCCTGCCAGGTTGCGTGCTCAGATAAGGGTCTGATATGGATTTTTGGGGAGACCCCACGCCATTTTTTTATTAATTTTGGCGCGGGGTTCCCCTTAAAATCCATACCAGACCTGAAGAGTCTGGTATAGATTTTGAGGGGGACCCCACGCCATTTTTAAAAAAAATTTTGGCCGGGGTTCCCCTTAATATCTATACCAGACCTGAAAGGCCTGGTATGGAATTTAGGGGAACCCCCAAAGTCATATTTTTTTTTTAATTTTGGTTCGGGGTTCCCCTGTGGGGAATTCCCAAGCTGTTTTTATCAATGAACTTTTATGTGTATTGTCGGACCGGCAATTCATTAATAGCCGCGAGTAGTTTTAAATGACTTTTTATCCTTTGAAATGTCATTTTGCTGTCAGACTGTTCTAAACACGGGAAACATACGCCCCTTTACAGGCATACTATAGACACCCCCCAGGTACAAAATTTAAAGGAATATTACACTTTTATTGTTTCACTTTAAGCATTATTAAAATCACTGCTCCTGAAAAACAGCCCTTTTTAAAACTTTTTTTTGCATTTATCCATGTCCCCTGGGGCAGGACCCAGGTCCCCAAACACTTTTTATGACAATAACTTGCATATAAGCCTTTAAAATTAGCACTTTTGATTTCTCCCGTAGACTTTTAAAGGGCTTTCGAATTTGCCGCGAACATCCCAAATTGTTCGCTGTTCAGCGAACTGGCGAACAGCCGATGTTCGAGTCGAATATGAGTTCGACTCGAACTTGAAGCTCATCCCTAAAAGGCAGCCTTGAGACTCTCGAAGGCCTTAATGGAGACCAACAATGTGAGTTACTGTCCTTTCTGGTCATATCAGTCAGAGGATTGACCAGAGATGAGAAGTTACAAATAAACTTTCGATAATAGTTGGCAAAGCCAATAAAACGCTGCAGAGGACGTAAACCCACGGGTCGGGGCTATCGTAGGACCGCTGAAAATTTATCTGGATCCATCGAAGAACCAGCAGTGGAAATTACATAACCCAGGAATTTAACCTGTTCATAATGGAATTCGCACTTCTCCAATTTACAATAGAGATTGTTCTCTCTTTGTTTCTGAAGCACACAACAGACATCTGTGTGGTGGCTCTCCAGGGATAGGGATGAGCTTCGAGTTCGAGTCGAACTCATGTTCGACTCGAACATCGGCTGTTCGCAAGTTCGCCGAACAACGAACAATTTGGGGTGTTTGTGGCAAATTCGAATGCCGCAGAACACCCTTTAAAAGTCTATGGGAGAAATCAAAAGTGCTAATTTTAAAGGCTTATATTCATGGTATTGTCATAAAAAGTGTTTGAGGACCTGGGTCCTGCCCCAGGGGACATGGATCAATGCAGAAAAAAGTTTTAAAAAGGCCGTTTTTTTGGGAGCAGTGATTTTAATAATGCTTAAAGTGAAACAATAAAAGTGTAATATCCCTTTAAATTTCGTACCTGGGGGTGTCTATAGTATGCCTGTAAAGGAGCGCATGTTTCCCGTGTTTAGAACAGTCTGACAGCAAAATGACATTTCAAAGGAAAAAAAGTCATTTAAAACTACTCGCGGCTATTAATGAATTGCCTGTCCGACAATACACATAAAAGTTCATTAAAAAAAACGGCATGGGAATTCCCCACAGGGGAACCCCGAACCAAAATTAAAAAAAAAAATGACGTGGGGGTACCCCTAAATTCCATACCAGGCCCTTCAGGTCTGGTATGGATATTAAGGGGAACCCCCGCCAAATTTTTTTTTAAAATATGGCGTGGGGTCCCCCCAAAAATCCATATCAGACCCTTATCCGAGCACGCAACCTGGCAGGCCGCAGGAAAAGAGGGGGGGACGAGAGAGTGCCCCCCCTCCTGAACAGTACCAGGCCACATGCCCTCAACATTGGGAGGTTGCTTTGGGGTAGCCCCCCAAAACACCTTGTCCCCATGTTGATGAGGACAAGGGCCTCATCCCCACAACCCTGGCCGGTGGTTGTGGGGGTCTGCCGGTGGGGGGCTTGCCTCCCCCCTGTGTGAAATGGTAAGGAGGTACTTGTACCCCTACCATTTCACTAAAAAAGTGTGAAAAATGTTAAAAATGACAAGAGAGTTTTTGACAATTCCTTTATTTAAATGCTTCTTCTTTCTTTTATTTTCTATCTTCCTTCGGTTTCTTCCTCCATCTTCTTCTTCTTCTTCTGGTTCTTCTGTTCCTTCCTCCAGTGTTCTCGTCCAGCATCTTCCTCCGTGGCGTCGGCATCTTCTTCCCTTCTTCTCCGGGCCGCTCCGCATCCATGATGGCATGGAGGGAAGCTCCCGCTGTTTGATGCTTCTCTCTTCATCTTCTTCTCTTCATCTTCTTCTCTTCATCTTCTTTTCGGCCCGCTCCGCATCCATGATAGCATGGAGGGAGGCTCCCGCTGTGTGATGCTTTTTTCTCTTCTGATGGTTCTTAAATAACTGGGGGCGGGGCCATCCAGTGACCCCGCCCCCTCTGACACATGGGGACTTGACGGGACTTCCCTGTGGCATTCCCCATGACGCCACAGGGAAGTCCCGTCATGTCCCCGTGCATCAGAGGGGGCGGGGTCACCGGTTGGCCCCGCCCCCAGTTATTTAAGAACCGTCAGAAGAGGAGAAGCGTCACACAGCGGGAGCCTCCCTCCATGCCATCATGGATGCGGAGCGGCTTGAAAAGAAGATGAAGACAAGAAGATGAAGACAAGAAGATGAAGAGGAGAAGCGTCACACAGCGGGAGCCTCCCTCCATGCCATCATGGATGTGGAGTGGCCCGAGGAGAAGGGAAGAAGATGCCACGGAGGAAGATGCCGGACGAGAACACCGGAGGAAGAACCAGAAGAAGAAGAAGGTGGAGGAAGAAACCGAAGGAAGATAGAAGAAAGAAGAAGCATTTAAATAAAGGAATTGTCAAAAACTGTCTCTTGTCATTTTTAACATTTTTGACACTTTTTTAGTCAAATGGTAGGCCCTTACCATTTCACACAGGGGGGAGGGCCGGGATCTGGGGGTCCCCTTGTTAAAGGGGGCTTCCAGATTCCGATAAGCCCCCCGCCCGCAGACCCCCACAACCACCGGCCAGGGTTGTGGAGATGAGGCCCTTGTCCTCATTAACATGTAATAAATTTAAAAGAGCGAACAAACATCCTGGATGGCTTAACTCCAATGTAAAAATGCATATAAAAGCAAAGGAGAAGGCCTTCAAAAAATACAAGGTTGAGGGATCATCCACAGCATTCAGAATTTATAAAGAATGCAATAAGAAATGTAAGGGTGCAATTAGGATGGCTAAGATAGAACATGAAAGACACATAGCGGAGGAGAGCAAAAAAAATCCCAAGAAATTCTTTAAGTATGTAAACAGTAAAAAAGGGAGGACAGACCATATTGGCCCCATAAAGAATGAAGAAGGACATCTGGTTACAAAGGATGGGGAGAAGGCAGAGGTATTGAATTTATTCTTCTCCTCAGTCTTCACGAGTGAATCGGGGGGCTTCAGTAACCAAAACTGCAGTGTTTATCCTCATGACACAACACAGGAAGCGCCTACATGGTTAACAGAGGACGGAATTAAAATTAGACTTGAGAAACTTAACATTAATAAATCACCGGGACCAGATGGCTTGCATCCGATGGTACTTAGGGAACTCAGTCAGGTGATTGCCAGACCGTTGTTCCTAATTTTTACAGACAGTCTATTGACTGGAATGGTACCAGCTGATTGGAGAAAAGCCAATGTAGCACCAATATTTAAAAAGGGCCCAAAAAACATCCCTGGGAATTACAGACCAGTTAGCCTAACATCAATAGTATGTAAACTCTTGGAGGGGATGATAAGGGACTATATACAAGATTTTAGTAATAAGAATGATATCATTAGCAGTAATCAGCATGGATTCATGAAGAATCGTTCTTGCCAAACCAATCTATTAACCTTCTATGAGGAGGTGAGTTGCCATCTAGATAAAGGAAGGCCCGTAGACGTGGTGTATCTGGATTTTGAAAAAGCATTTGACACAGTTCCCCATAAACGTTTACTGTACAAAATAAGGTGCGTTGGCATGGACCATAGGGTGAGTACATGGATTGAAAACTGGCTACAAGGGCGTGTTCAGAGGGTGGTGATAAATGGGGAGTACTCAGAATGGTCAGGGGTGGGTAGTGGGGTCCCCCAGGGTTCTGTGCTGGGACCAATCCTATTTAATTTGTTCATAAACGACCTGGAGGATGGGATAAACAGTTCCATCTCTGTATTTGCAGACGATACTAAGCTAAGCAGGGCAATAACTTCTCCGCAGGATGTGGAAATCTTGCAAAAAGACCTGAACAAATTAATGGGGTGGGCGACTACATGGCAAATGAGGTTCAATGTAGAAAAATGTAAAATAATGCATTTGGGTGGCAAAAATATGAATGCAATCTATACACTGGGGGGAGAACCTCTGGGGGAATCTAGGATGGAAAAGGACTTGGGGGTCCTAGTGGATGATAGGCTCAGCAATGGCATGCAATGCCAAGCTGCTGCTAATAAAGCAAACAGAATATTGGCATGCATTAAAAGGGGGATCAACTCCAGAGATAAAACGATAATTCTCCCGCTCTACAAGACTCTGGTCCGGCCGCACCTGGAGTATGCTGTCCAGTTCTGGGCACCAGTCCTCAGGAGGGACGTACTGGAAATGGAGCGAGTACAAAGAAGGGCAACAAAGCTAATAAAGGGTCTGGAGGATCTTAGTTATGAGGAAAGGTTGCGAGCACTGAACTTATTCTCTCTGGAGAAGAGACGCTTGAGAGGGGATATGATTTCAATTTACAAATACTGTACTGGTGACCCCACAATAGGGATAAAACTTTTTCGCAGAAGAGAGTTTAATAAGACTCGTGGCCACTCATTACAATTAGAAGAAAAGAGGTTTAACCTTAAACTACGTAGAGGGTTCTTTACTGTAAGAGCGGCAAGGATGTGGAATTCCCTTCCACAGGCGGTGGTCTCAGCGGGGAGCATTGATAGCTTCAAGAAACTATTAGATAATCACCTGAATGACTGCAATATACAGGGATATGTAATGTAATACTGACACATAATCACACACATAGGTTGGACTTGATGGACTTGTGTCTTTCCTACTATGTAACTATGTAACTATGTAACTATGTGTTTTGGGGGGCTACCCCAAAGCACCTCCCAGTGTTGAGGGCATGTGTCCTGGTACGGTTCAGGAGGGGGGGCGCTCTCTCTTTTCCTGCGGCCTGCCAGGTTGCGTGCTCGGATAAGGGTCTGGTATGGATTTTTAGGGGGACCCCACGCCATTTTTTTTATTTTGGCGCGGGATTCCCTTTAAAATCCATACCAGACCTGGAGGGTCTGGTATAGATTTTGAGGGGGACCCCACACCATTTTTTTTTTTTTTTAATTTTGGCCGGGGTTCCCCTTAATATCCATACCAGAACTGAAGGGCCTGGTATGGAAGTTAGGGGGACCCCCCACGTCATTTTTTTTTTTTTTATTTTGGTTCGGGGTTCCCCTGTGGGGAATTCCCATGCCGTTTTTATCAATGAACTTTTATGTGTATTGTCGGACTGGCAATTCATTAATAGCCGCGAGTAGTTTTAAATGACTTTTTTTCCTTTGAAATGTCATTTTGCTGTCAGACTGTTCTAAACACGGGAAACATGCGCCCCTTTACAGGCATACTATAGACACCCCCCAGGTACGAAATTTAAAGGGATATTACACTTTTATTGTTTCACTTTAAGCATTATTAAAATCACTGCTCCCGAAAAAACGGCCGTTTTTAAAACTTTTTTTGCATTGATCCATGTCCCCTGGGGCAGGACCCAGGTCCCCAAACACTTTTTATGACAATAACTTGCATATAAGCCTTTAAAATGAGCACTTTTGATTATTCATGTTTGTGTCCCATAGACTTTAACGGTGTTCACGTGTTCGAACAAATTTTTTGCCTGTTCACAAGTTCTGGTGCGAACCGAACAGGGGGGTGTTCGGCTCATCCCTATCCAGGGACTTGGAAAATATGAGGATATATCTTCGACATAAACCACCACACATGACTACATCAAACTCGGAGGACATCGTTAATAGATTCCTGGAAAACTGCCAGGGCGTTAGAAAGGCCAAAAAGCATTACGAGGTACTCATAATGGCCTGTTCTGGTATTAAACACAGTTTTCCACTTGTCACCCTCCTTAATCCTCACGAGACTGTATGCCCCTCTCAAATCAAGCTTTGTGAAAAACGTTGCTCCCTTGAGGCTGTCAAATAACTCTGTAATCAACGGAATCGGATAGGCATTCTTAATTGTGAAATGACTGAAACCCCTATAATCAATACAAGGTCTCAGTTCACCACTCTTCTTCTTCACAAAGTGTTCCTCTGTGGCTGCCCAAGGTTGAGAAACCCTCTGCATTGGACTGGATCGCCCCAAATCTCTGGAGAAGCGGAGCAGAACCAGACATACCTCTTATAGAGGTAATACTCGCACAGAGACTGGAGCAGTAGCAGGGACAGCCTGCACCACAGGTTGTTCTGGAGCAGCCACAGTGGGAGATTGCAGGCGAGCCATACGACTCAGGAGCATTTGAAATGCCATGGCAAACTGATCCATGCGGTGATCCTGCTCATCCAATCTGGAAAAAATATTACCAATGAGTGGATTGACTGCATCTTCTGAATTCATGGCCTTCGCTTACTAACAGAAACCATGAATCAGACTGAGACAGAAGTACAGTTAAATCTCACTTGTTTAATAATAATAAAAAAGGTAAACAGTGTAAACGTAGTCAAAACAGCCAGAGTTCAGGATTGGAACAGATAGTCAGACAAGCCAAAATGTCAGGGAGCCAGAGTTCAGCGTAGCAGAACAGCAAACGGGATCTGGAGCCAGAAGGAATGTCAGCCAAACAAGTCTTTAACAGGAACACAGGAGAGCGTCTCTAGAGATGTAACCAAGGCGAAGGCAGAGATCATCTGGGCTGGATGGCTTAAGTAGGCAGGACTGATGAGCAGGATATCATCAACAGGTGAGTCACTGTGGAGCGATAGGAGCTGGCAATTAGAAAGAGCCCAGCCCTGACATCAGGTAAGTAAAACAGGGGGGGAGAGGGCTGGAGGTCTGGTCACTGGCAGGTGTTTTTTCACCTTAATGCATAAGATGCATTAAGGTGAAAAAACACAAGGGTTTACGACCCCTTTCAGAACCCTCTAAGCAGTTTAATGTTAAACAGCTTCTCTTGCAACTTTAGTGAATGGCCGCGCGTCTTTTTAAACTCCCTTCCACGGAAACGTTTTTTCCCTATGCTAGGGTAACCAGTAAGGTATTTGATTATTGCTATCATGGCTCAGTTTTCATCATTCAGCCAGTCGGCTGAACAAAAAAACTGAACTGGTTTCCCCATTCATGCATTCAAGGTAGATGAGAAAATCCGCCCTGTATATTTGTATTCTGACAGCAGTACTTCTCCACCATCAGAATGCGCTGATCACCAATGCAGCTGATTGGCTGCATGCACTTATAGAATTATGGTTTTCCAGCAGGACTATTCAACAGAAGTGGTGTCAGATGGATGTCAGATAATTATTATTGCTAATAGAACGCTTGTTTTTTTTCTTTTAACTAACCACTAAACTAGATCTTACAGGACTTTCTTTATGCAATGGTGGAAGGGGTGGCAGAATTTACACTTATGCCCCGTACACAAGGTCGGACTTTGTTTGGACATTCCGACAACAAAATCCTAGGATTTTTTCCGACGGATGTTGGCTCAAACTTGCCTTGCATACACACGGTCACACAAAGTTGTCGGAAAATCCGATCGTTCTAAACGCGGTGAATAGCTTTCATCTCTTTATTTATTCTGAGCATGCGTGGCACTTTGTCCGTCGGATTTGTGTACACACGATCGGAATTTCCGACAACGGATTTTGTTGTCGGAAAATTTTATAGCCTGCTCTCAAACTTTGTGTGTCGGAAAATCCGATGGAAAATGTGTGATGGAGCCTACACATGGTCGGAATTTCCGACAACAAGGTCCTATCACACATTTTCCGTCTGAAAATCCGACCGTGTGTACGGGGCATAAGGCCCTAAGATCATAATGGGCTGTTGAAGACAGTGTGAATAGCTGGCAAATGAGTGTTAACAGCTAATCCCCTGCTGCCCCACTATTGCCTGACAAATTCTGTTCACAGCACTGGTAACTATAGTGTACTGACAGTAGAGGTAACAGCTCTCCTCCATGTTACCCATTCCCAATATAAACATATTTTATTATAAGTTTGTGGACAGTATTGTCACAGCTGACACTGCTAGGTCCCACTAGGAAAGGGAGGGGGGTCGATAAAAAATTGTCTATGAGCCCTATGGTCTGTAGTGAGGCCTCTTATCTCTTCTTACATTCTGAACCTTGCCTTCAGCTGATATTAAACACTCTTTCCATAAATCTCTTCTCTGACAATTTGATAATATGGTTTTAATAATACAATTAAAAAGCCCTCACTGGACCCTACCGACCTGAACAACTTAAGACCCATCTCACTACTCTCATTCACCTCTAAACTTCTAGAACGCTTAGTCTACAACCGTCTTAGCTCCTACCTCAATGAAAATAACCTTCTTGACCCCTTACAGTCTGGCTTTCGCTCGCAGCACTCCACGGAAACTACCTTACTAAAACTCACTAACGATTTACTAACTGCTAAAACCAACAGCCAGTACTCCATACTCCTACTACTTGACCTCTCTGCGGCCTTTGATACTGTTGACCACCCGCTCCTTCTCAATAAACTACATTCCCTTGGCCTCCGAGATTCTGCTCTATCCTGGTTCTCTGGCTATTTATCACAGCGCTCCTTCAGTGTCACCTACAACTCTGTCTCCTCCTCTCCATTGCCCCTTTCTGTGGGGGTCCCCCAAGGCTCGGTTCTTGGACCCCTTCTCTTCTCTATCTACACCTCCTCCCTTGGTCACCTAATAACTGCCCATGGCTTCCAATACCACTTATACGCTGATGACACCCAAATCTATCTGTCTACTCCTCACCTCACTCCTTCAGTCTCCTCTCGCATTACTAACTTACTAACTGACATATCAGCATGGATGTCGCACCACTTCCTTAAACTAAATCTCTCTAAAACTGAGCTATTAATATTCCCCCCCGCCCGTGCCCCCCTCCATGACTTTTCCATCAAAATCAACAATGCAACCATCAGTCCCTCCCCTCACACCAGGGTACTAGGTGTAATCCTAGATTCTGACTTGTCATTTCAGCCTCAAATCCAATCGCTGTCAAAAGTTTGTAGAATTCACCTCCGTAACATCTCTAAAATTTGCCCTTTTTAACAAATGAAACCACCAAGCTCCTCATTCACTCCCTTGTTATCTCTCGCCTTGACTATTGCAACTCCCTTCTCATTGGCCTACCGCTCCATAGGCTATCCCCTCTTCAGTCTATCATGAATGCTGCTACCAGACTTATCCACCTTACCAACCGCTCAGTGTCTGCCAACCCTCTACTTCAATCCCTACACTGGCTCCCAATCACCCAGCGAATTAAATTCAAAATTCTAACCACAACATACAAAGCCATTCACAACTCTGCCCCAAGCTACATCACTAATCTTGTCTCCAAATATCACCCAAATCGACCTCTCCGCTCTTCTCAAGACCTCCTGCTTTCAAGCTCTCTCATCTCCTCCTCCCATGCTCGTCTCCAGGATTTCTCCAGAGCCTCTCCCATCCTCTGGAACTCGCTACCTCCATCTATCCGGCTATCCCCTACTCTTGCTACCTTCAGGCAATACCTGAAAACTCATCTCTTCAGGAAAGCCTATCACGTCTCCAACTAATCTCCTACCACTTCCACCAGCTCATTCCCCACAGTTACAACCTTTTGTACCACCTGCCCCTCCCTATTAGATTGTAAGCTCTTCTGAGCAGGGCCCTCTTAATCCTATTGTATTGTATTGTATTGTATTATAACTGTATTGTCTCCCTTTTATATTGTAAAGCGCTGCGTAAACTGTTGGCGCTATATAAATCCTGAATAATAATAATAATATAATATTATACTTACATTCATGTTTCAGCTCTTGATTTTACTCACTTTGCAAGGGAATTGTCTCTTATGCCCCGTACATACAATCGGAAATGCCACCAGCAAAACTCCGATGAGAGGTTTTGGTCAGAAAATGCAACCGTGTGTATGCTCCATCGAACTTTTGCTGGCGGAATTCCAGCCAGCAAAAGATTGGGAGCAGGTTCTCTATTTTTCGGTCGGAAAAAGTTCCTATCCGAAAATGCGATCGTCTGTATGCAATTCCGAAAAAATCACGCATGCTCAGAATCAAGTACGAGACGGTAGCGCTCAGTCTGGTAAAACTAGCGTTCATAATGGAGATAGCATATTCGTCACACTGCAAATTATTGGATCTTTTAATGCAGAGGATTCTTTTGTTCTTTATAATGCTAGAATAATGAAGTTGTTTTGCTGCTGATATTCACACAGAGTTATGACAAACTACTTTCTTTTTTATTTCTCATGATGATCTCATGAATAATCTTTTTTGTTTTTAAAGCCAGATCTCCATAATAATGTTGAGAATTATTTTTTATAGTCATCTTTTTTTTTTAATCAAGATCTCCTGTTTTTTTAATTATTTTTAAATTAGTTTCTAGTGATCGCCATAATTTTTTTTTTTTTGGTGTGTCAAGTTTCCACAACAACATTATTATCTTGTAATTTTATAAAGCTCAAGGAGGTTGGTTTGTGTTGGTGTCCAAATAATAACTCATAATAATTGGCTCATAATAACAAAATAAAGAGTAAGGCAATGCTGGAGAAACTGCTTGAATTTGCAAATCCTTGGGCCCCCAGGGCACACATCAACTCTTTGTAAATTAAATTTGGTAGCCTGAGAAGTCCATATTTAAGGGAGCACAATCTGGTCCAGGACTTACAGAGATCAGGAACAGCAGCAGATGACATATATGTCCCCAGGCTGTGGTACTACAACTGTTAGAACCTGTGAACCCACGCCATCACTTTCCTGTCTTCCCTGCAGCCTTCCCTCCACGCTTCCCTGCAGCCTTCCCTGCAGCCTTCCCTGCAGCCTTCCTTGGAGGCTGTGGCTCTGGAGGTGGACTTGTGGCAGGAGGAGGAGGAGGAGGATGGGCGAGCGCACATAAGTGCATGTTCTCACTAATTTGGCCCCTCAACACCTTCCGAAGGGCGTGAAAAATTAAATTCTCACACATGAATCATTGGCCCTCCTCCATTTGCTACAGTTTGGCAGCTACATAGCAGCCGTAGGCCTCTTCAGCGTCGGGGGGTGTTTTCAGGGCCACATTAGCCTCCTTAATGAGGCCCAGTGCTGCCTCCTCCACGTTAGTCCCCTTTCTGGCCCTTTTTTGTTGTAAGGCGGAGGGGAGGCACCTGGGATTGGGTGAAGCTACAGGGCCCTGCCACCTCCTGGCTGACACTCCCGCCTCCTCCTGTGTGCCACATTCCAGAGCCTCGTCCTGGCTGAGGTCTTCCTTTGTATAAAAAAAAGGGACATAGTGTTAGTTTTTGGTTCATCAATCACACACAATTTTCAGCTCATGACTGTTGCAAATTAATGTTAACAAATAGAAAAGACTATCATTCTGAGCCCAGCATTTTTCATTCTTGTCACAATCATTTTTGGCCCCTACTGTCTATTCATATGTAAATCACCTTTTGTTAAATCATTCATTTGTTATCAATAATAATATCTAGTTAACAACAGTAATTTTTGGGCAATAAATATGTTCAAAAATACTATACCTAGCTTCAGCTGGGCTCCTCCACTTCTTCCAGGATGGAAGGCCCAGGTTGGTCCTCGGAAGCCTCAGCTGGGGTTGAGGGAAGGGTTGAGGGAAGGCTGGATGGAAGTATAGAAAGTGATTCCCTGGCTTCCATCTAGTCTTCCAAAAACCGCATCCTGCTGTACTACCACAGACTGGGCACATACACATCCTCTGCTGCTGCTCCTGATCTCATGGAAGCCTGGACCTTATTAAGCTCCTTCCTATACGTGCTTCTCAAGCTACCAATTTTCTTCTCCACAAACTCGATGTCTGCGTCGGGGACCTGCATCTTCACAAATTGCAGCAATTTCTCCAGCGATGCCTTCCTAGCTGGTTTATTTCTATATAAGGGGTTTTTAACCTCCCACAAATTTCTCATATCCCTGTATTTGTCTATGAACTGGCCCATGAATTCAGGGTCTTTGAATTGTTTCATATTTGCTGCAAGACAAAACACCAGACAAAAACACTAATATCAGGCTAAACTCTCCTAATCTTAGCCCAATATAGGCCTCAATCTAGAATCAGTAGATATGATATGTAGAATATGATGTCCCAAGTCAAAATGTTACCTTTGTTATAACGTTTGGCGCTTCCACTCCTCCTTCCTCTGCATAAAGTACGTAGGTACGACACACGCGCGTTAGCTTTATATACACTACGCATGTGTGAAACTCTGCCTGCGTCACCCTCCCCTGATGTTCTTTCTAGAATATTCCCCGCCCCTTCTCTTTCGGCGCAGTGGGAGATGAACATGGCGGAGGCACAGCAGGTGCGTAATAGCAGTAACGAGGAGGAGGAAAGCCCAAAGCCCAAAACGTCCTGATCCCAGAGGAGAAGATTTAAGGCCTCAAATATGGCCTTTGTAGGGATGGTGGAGATGGTGGACATCTTGAAGAGGGCCGACTATGATGGGAAGTATGGACCGTACCTAAACCCAAATGTGAGAAAGGCCAAGATCATGACTAAAGTTGTGAAGAGTCTGCACAGGAATTTTGGGGTACGATGATCCAAGAAGCAATTGAGGAAACGCTGGTCAGACCTGAATTTGAGGGAGCAGGATCAGTACAGAAGGGTCAAGAAAGTGCTTCTAAAAAGTAAGTAGTTGTCGTGTGTTCTGATTATTATTATTACTTGCATGCTGTTCCATATGCTTTTCTTTACTGTTGTATAGTTTAAAATTGCAACTTTCCGGCTCATGGACACAGTAATCGTTCACAGTAAACATCGTTCGTTCGCCAACTAAATACGATGTTTTTGGTAGATACAGGGTTAACTACATTTGGTCATGCTAATTTGTATTAAAAGAAGTTTAGGACATTGTTGTCTAGATGTGTTTGTAACTAGAATGAAATGCAAACTTGATTCAGTGTAATGTAAGGAGAGGACACTCAGCAGCTGTTTACACATCTGGACTCAGGAGTAGGGATGGGCCGAACACCCCCCTGTTTGGTTCGCACCAGAACATGCGAACAGGCAAAAAATTTGTTTGAACACACGAACACCGTTAAAGTCTATGGAACTCGAACATGAATAATCAAAAGTGCTAATTTTAAAGGCTTATATGCAAGTTATTGTCATAAAAAGTGTTTGGGGACCTGAGTCCTGCCCCAGGGGACATGGATCAATGCAAAAAAAAGTTTTAAAAACGGCTGTTTTTTTTCGGGAGCAGTGATTTTAATAATGCTTAAAGTGAAACAATAAAAGTGTAATGTTCCTTTCAATTTTGTACCTGGTGGGTGTCTATAGTATGCCTGTAAATGGGCGCATGTTTCCTGTGTTTAGAACAGTCTGACAGCAAAATGACATTTCAAAAGAAAAAAGTCATTTAAAACTACTCGCGGCTATTAATGAATTGTCAGTCCGACAATACACATAAAAGTTCATTGATAAAAACGGCATGGGAATTCCCCACAGGGGAACCCCGAACCAAAATTTTTTTAAAAAATGGCGTGGGGGTCCCCCTAAATTCCATACCAGGCCCTTAAGGTCTGGTATGGATATTAAGGGGAACTCCTGCCAAAATTTAAAAAAAAATGGCGTGGGGGTCCCCCTCAAAATCTACACCAGACCCTCTTTTCCTGTGGCCTGCCAGCTTGCGTGCTCGGATAAGGGTCTGGTATGGATTTTGGGGGGGACTCCACGCCATTTTTTTTTTATTTTGGCGCGGGGTTCCCCTTAAAATCCATACCAGACCCTTCTGGTCTGGACCCTTCAGGTCTAGATTTAGAGGGGGACCTCCACGCCATTTTTTAAAAAATTTTGGCCGGGGTTCCCCTTAATATCCATACCAGGCCTGAAGGGCCTGGTATGGAATTTAGGGGGACCCCATGCCATTTTTTTTTAAATTTTGGTTCGGGGTTCCCCTGCGGGGAAATCCCATGCCGTTTTTATCAATGAACTTTTATGTGTATTGTAGGACCGACAATTCATTAATAGCCGCGAATAGTTTTAAATGACTTTTTTCCTTTGAAATGTCATTTTGCTGACAGACTGTTCTAAACACGGGAAACATGCGCCCCTTTACAGGCATACTATAGACATCCCCAGGTACGAAATTTAAAGGAATATTACACTTTTATTGCTTCACTTTAAGCATAATTAAAATCACTGCTCCTGAAAAAATGGCCGTTTTTAAAACTTTTTTGCATTGATCCATGTCCCCTGGGGCAGGACCCAGGTCCCCAAGCACATTTTTATGACAATACCATGCATATAAGCCTTTAAAATTAGCACTTTTGATTTCTCCCATAGACTTTTAAAGGGTGTTCTGCGGCTTTCTAATTTGTCGCGAACACCACAAATTGTTTGCTGTTCGGCGATCTGGCGAACAGCCGATGTTCGAATCGAACATGAGTTCGACTCAAACTCAAAGCTCATCCCTACTCAGGAGCACTAGTGTGGGACACAAGAACAAACTTTTTAGGGTGTCCCACACAGGTGCTCCAGTGGATACTTGGGGTGTCTCCATGTGTGAAACTTATCAAAAAAAGGTAAGTATTACAGCTTTGTTAAGGGAATAAATCATGTCTTCAGCTTGGAACACTGCCAAAACATACAATTGTACCCCACTTCGAAGCAATGTTTCACATTCATATTTCTGGCCACAAATATTGGTGTGCTAAGTATACCTTTTGTTTCATTTCATAGGGGAGAAAAGACTCGGGACGTCTGAGGACACCAGGGAACCCCCACCTACTAAAGAAGGGGAACTCAGCACACAACCAGAGGATGTGGAGGAAGGACAGGTGGTTGAAATCGTGACCACAACAGGTGAGTGTCTGACACCACAGATTCAGGTAATAGATGTATGCCTGCATATTTATAATACATGGTGTGTATTTTTCTTTTAGGCGATGTGCATGTTGTGGAAGAACAATCTACTCATTTCACCACTGACAGTGCACAAAGGCTAATCCAGGACATCATGTTTTGTATTCGGGATTTAGACTTCATAAAGGAAAAAACCAAGGAGATTGAACAAACAATGAAGAACATGATTGATGTATTAGGGAGAATATAAATCCATAAAATTACACCTTTTTTATTTTTTTGAAGAAAATTTAAAGTTTTAATACAGTTTAAAAGCCAAATTTGGAAGATGCACACAGTGTGTCAACATGTGCTAACTGCCATCAGGGGATATCAATGTATGAGTTTTATGGGTGCAACCACTTCCTCGCAATTCTAGTAGGTGAGAGGAAGGGGTTGCACCCCCAAAAACACGTCCATTGATCCCCCATAATGGGGCATAGCACATGTTGACATTAGGCATGGGATCAGGAGGGAAATCCCCATTTTGACTCCCAATTTCTGTGCATCTTCTAAATTTGGCTTTTACAGGGGTGACATCACCCCATCTGATGAAGGCAATATGAACACATTTTTAACACTATAATGTCTGATATTGCCTTCAGTTTTTCAATGTTGAACTTTGTAATTTCCTGAGTTGGACGGCCAGCTCCCAGGGCCGTCAGTGTTCATGAAGTCCGGCCTCAGGCCCATCTGAGGGTACATAATTAGGAGCATTTCTCTTTAAAAAGTTGTGCAGTATGCAGCATAATAATATGATGTGGTTACATTTTTATTCCACCATGTTTATTGCCATTAGAAATAGGCGGAACTGGCTGGCCATTATCCCAAAGGTACTCTCCACAACTCTTCTGGCTCTGGCCAGCCGGAAATTAAAAACCCTCTTCTCCGGGGTGAGGGTTCTCTGGGGGAATGGCCTCATCATGTGATCACCCAGACCAAATGCTTCATCAGTGATAAAAACAAATGGGAGTCCTTCGACGTTCTCTTCCGCAGGTGGCAATCCCAACTCCATCTGGGCAAAGACTCCACCATCCGACATCCGGCCATTTTTCCCCACGTCCACATATAAAAACTCATATGGCCGACACCACGGCCATCAACACAATACTATTGAAACTCTTATATTTAAAATAGTATGACCCCGAGTGAGATGGTGGGACGATGTTGATGTGCTTCCCATCGATTGCCCCACCACAGTTGGGAAAGTGCCAACGTTAGTGGCAAATGGCAGGCCACAGTCTGCCATTCCTGTGGCGTTGAAGGAAACTGTGGAGTCAAACCAGAAAAAAAGAAATTAGTACTTTTGCACATAACATTGCAAGCAGATTAGACACAAACATTCTTGGCCAACATCAGTATAGCATTTATTTTAAGGAGTATTTAAAGACAAAAACATAAGGTCCAGTTATCAGATTCCTCACCCCCTCTGATGGTCCATTGGAAAAAGTTTAGGGGGGAGCCAAAAAAAAAGTCTCTTATACTGCCTGAATTTAAGGACGCAAATAACATTTGGACGCATTTTAGGGGGTGTTTAGGGAAAAGCACTACGATGGAGCTGACAAAATACATTGTTAAGTGACTAGGCTAGGTGTGTATGGGTCCAGTATAGAATGCTGGGGAGGTTAGTGAAGGCAAATATGCATGAAGGACAAAAAAGGAGCATTAAAAGCTTCCAGAATGCATGAGGGCAAAGGGGACATTCACAGCATATTACAATCATGGTAAGGAGGGAATGATGAAATAAATACAATACATTAGCATACATTAAATACATAGAATGTGATGTTATAGTCCTTCTGCAGGACCTGTATGATGGCAGAACAGGTCTTTGGAATAATGATTCCCAGAGGCTGGGGGGAGATGCCTGTAGAGAACTTGAGGACCTGTAGACTTCTCCCCGTCGCCAAGTACCGCAACGTGGTGACTAGCCTCTGCTCCAGAGTAATGGCTTGCCGCATGCAGGTGTCCTTCTTCGAAATATAAGGAGACAGCAAAGCCAACAGATGGTGAAAAACGGGGTCCATCATGCTGAGAAAATTCCTGAAATCATCAGGATTGTTCTCCTGGATCTCCCGCAGCAAAGGCATATGAGAGAATTGGTCACGATGGAGTAACCAATTCTTGGTCCATGAACTCTTCCCCCACCCTGTTCATGGACTGGACTTGGGTCAAAGCAAGAACCCCAACACCAAGCCCCCCACATAGCACAAACTCTACGACAAGCACGTACCCGCAACATGGCTTCAAAACAGTCGGCTGGTCAGAACGAACTAACAGAACGCACTGAAAAACAGCAAGGCCTGTGAAGAGTGAGCTGGAAATCAGAAACAAGTGGACAAGAACGCACTGGAAAACAGATACAAACACACAAGCACAAACTGAACAGCAGTAATGGACTGATAAGCACGAAAGCTGAAAAGCGCGAATCGTCTATCAACAAACTTCTACTTACACGAGATTATCAGAAGGAGCCCAAAGGGTAGCGACTGGCTATTGAACTTCCTTTTTCTTGTCTCGTCGTACGTGTTGTACATCAATGCGTTCATGATGGTCGGAATTAGGTGTGACCGTGTATATGCTTGAGACAAGACAAGCTTGAGCAGAATCCCGTCGGAAAAGCCATCATACCTTTTTCCAAACAAAATTCTGATCGTGTGTACGCGGCATTAGGTTTGTCAAGTAGGTGAAGATCTGCTGACTTCAATCATCCAATCATGTGCAAAAACATTGTTTTTTTTTTATTTGCCTTGCATTAATTGCAAAGTGAATTTTTACCACATTCACAAATCTAAGGGAAAATTCTCTTGCAACATGAACAGCCTATTTGCCTTTATTAAATCAACATCAATGCTCCATCTTTCATTGCTTCTCTAAAAATAATGTGAAAAAACAGAAGTTATTATTTTTAATCATGCTAATCTGCCTTAAGGGCCAGTTCACACCATAAAAACGCAGTCCGAATGCGCTCCAGATGCGTTTTTGATGCATTTTTTGGTGCATTTTTGATGCATTTTTGGTGCGTTTTTAATGCAATGCAGTGCATTCCCCCCCCTTTTTTTCCCTTAACCTTAAATAAAAGCATGGGTGTTCCCGTGCTTTTTTGGTGCGTTCCCATGAGTTTTTTTATGCTTTTCACAGTGTTCCAGTACAGTCCAGTGCAGGAAAAATGCAGCATGTTCTACTTTTTTTTCTGGAACTGGAACGCACTGGAACTGCAAAACTATGCCATAACGCACTGGGTGTAAACTATGCCATTGAAAACCATATAACGTACTTTCTATGCGTTTTTGATGCAGAAAAAAAATGCATTGGACTGTATGTGGTGTGAACTGGCCCTAATACTTAAAATAACATTTTCTGTTGATAACACTACTCAGATCCTAAAATTAATTGCTTATGTTGTATTCAGCTCTTTTTTTACATAGTTAGTCTGATTGAAAAAAGTTCATCTAGTTTAACCAATAAAAGGGGAAAAAATGTTTACAATCCTATATGTGCAATCCCATACCCAGTGCCGGGACAAGGTCATTTGGTGCCCAGGGCAAAGATGGCAAACTGTACCCCCCCCCCCCCACCAATTACTGTCACCATTCAGACTATCTGTGCCTCTCTGGGGATTTCCGCAGGTATTCTTACCCACTCAGAACCCTTTCTTTTTGCTAAAAGGTACTCCTCCCTTATAAAGAGCCTTTGCAAGAATGGAACATTTTGTCTCCTGCTACCCCTAACAGTGGTAGTTACTGTATGCTTTTTGCCCCTTGTATTTTACTTGGGGGGGACCCCTTTTTCTTACACTACTTTTAAACAAAGTACCCTAGAAGCCTGGCAGCCAGTCCTCCTTGCTTCCCTGTGGCTTTTCCTATGACCTTTTATGAGAATGCCCTCCTTATTCCCCCTGTCCTGCCCCGAAGACATGTCTAATGCCCCGTACACACGGTCGGACTTTGTTCGGACATTCCGACAACAAAATCCTCGGATTTTTTCCGACGGATGTTGGCTCAAACTTGTTTTGCCTACACACGGTCGCACAAAGTTGTCGGAATTTCCGATCGCCAACAACGCGGTGACGTACACCACGTACCACGAGACTAGAAAAGGCCGGTTCAGAACCAAGCGCGACACCCTTTGGGCTCCTTTTGCTAATCTCGTGTTAGTAAAAGTTTGGTGAGAGACGATTTGCGCTGTTTCAGACTCGTGGCTTTCAGATCGTTTTCTGCCGTTCAGTTTGTGCTTGTGGGTTTGTATCTGCTCTTCAGTGCGTGCAGTCAGTTCGTATCAGAGTTTTCTGTGCGATCTTGCCCGCTCGTTGCTGTTTTTCAGGTCGCTCTTCACAGGCCTTGCTGTTCTTCAGTGCGTTCTGTTACTTCGTTCTGAGTAGCCGACCGTTTTCTAGCCATGTTTCGTATGCGTACTCCTCGTAGAGTTCGTGCTGTGCGGGGGCTTGGTGTTGGGGTCCTGACCTTGACACAAGTCCAGTCCATGAACAGGGTGAGGAGGAGTTCATGGACCAAGAATTGGTTGCTTCAGCGTGACCAGTTCTGTCATATGCCTTTGCTCCGTGAGAATAATCCTGATGATTTCAGGAACTTTCTCCGGATGACGGACCCCGTGTTTCACCGTTTGTTGGCTTCGCTGACCCCCTATATCAGCAGGCAGGATACCTGCATGAGGCAAGCCATCACTCCGGAGCAGAGGTTGGTCGCTACCCTGCGGTATTTGGCCACAGGGAGAAGCCTGCAGGACCTCAAGTTCTCGACGGGCATCTCCCCCCAGGCTCTTCTTTGTGGACATTTACTGCTTGTGTTTGTTTGAGCTGACCCTGACAGAAATGTGTGGAGTCCAGAAAATGTCGTGATTGTGTAACCTTATACAAAGCACTATTGGCTGTTATTTACTAAATGCAAAGACACTTTTCACTACAAGTGCACTTGCAACTGCACTGAAACTGCACTTGTAGTGCAGAGTGGATTTGCCCTTAGGAAATAACCCCCATTTTCTTATAAAACAACAATTACATCACCCCAAAAGTGTTGTAGCGTTGAGACAATAATCCACACATTCTTGATGAGCAATCTTTTTAATACCTGCACAATCACATGTGCATTTACCAAAGGTTTTTCTGACAAACCAACATGTTTGTTGTATAACAATTTTTGTGGTGGCATTATCCAAAATCAAAATGTGCATTATATAGAAAACAGGCCTGTGTAAAACCCACAAGTAAGACACAAATCTTGATCTTACAAAGTTCACATTTGGTAGAACTTGAAGGCAATATCAGACATGAGTATTTAGGAACTGTGTTTGATATTGTGTTCAGATGGGGGGAAATCACCCCTGGAAAAGCCAAATTTGGAAGATGCACACAAATTTCACAATGTCAACATGTGCGACCTGCCATCACGGGGGATCAAGGGACGTGTTTTGGGGGAGAAAGCCCTTCCTCACCGCTACTTTATTATTGAGGAAGGGGTTGCACCCCCAAAACGCGTCCATTGATCTCCCGTGATGGCAGATAGCACATGTTGACACTGTGTGCATCCTCCAAATTTGGCTTTGGGAAAAATCACAAAAACATTTCGCACATTGTAGCAGACAAAAGAAGAAAGTGATTTGGAGGGGCTTTAAACTCGCCCCAAAACATCAATGATGTTTTTATATTTTGGAATAACATCATTGATGTTTTGCTTGATGTTTTCCAATTGTAAATTACACCCCATGATCTCCCCGATCACGATCTGGGCACTTTCTGATGTGAAAGGATCTTCATCCACAACCTCACGATCACCTAAAAAGAGAGGAAACCCAAAATAAATTAGGTCTAAAAAAAATGCCGCCATCCATCTCTTATCTGAGCCTGTGGTCGCAGACACTCACCTGTTGTGGTGACTACTTCCACCACGTCTTCTTCCTCCTGCTCATCTTGTGCTGGGTGGATTTCCCCTTCTTCCAGAGGGGGGGGGCTCTGGTCTCCTCGGATGAGGGGTGTCCTCCGAGTCTTTTCTCCCCTATGTAAAACAAAAATGGTATAATTAGCACACAGATATTTGATGGCAGAACTATAAAGATGAAACATTGCTTGGAAGTGGGGTACAATTGTCTATTTTAGCAGAGTTCCAAGATGTAGCATTTTTAGTGTCCTTTGTCAATCTGCGATACTTGACCTGTTTAGTACAAGCTTCACAGATGTATCCCCCCCTATAGTATATACTGGAGCACCTGTGTGGCCCCCCTAATAAAAAGGGTGTTCTGGGGTCCCACACTAGTGCTCCAGCGTCCAGATGTGAAAACAGCTGCTCAGTGTCCTCTCCTTACACACAATCTAGTTTGCATTTCATTCTAGTAATAAAGCCATCTACACAACCCAATTCTTTGAAGACAAGTATAGGGCCTCAAAATGGTGGCCAAATGCATATGGCCTAAACAATGGTATTTTATAGTCCGAAATAAAAATGTGTGATCCGAACGAATAATGTGCCCATGAACATGAAAGTTGCCATTTTAAACTGTACAACAGTTCCTAAAAGCACATGGAGCAGCACGAACGTAATAAACACAAGAACAATAGGAACACAGCACAACTACTTACTTTTTTGCAGCACTCTCCGGATCTTTCTGTACTGCTCATGTTCTCGTAATTTCAGGTCCGACCACCGCTTCCTGAGCTGATCTTTCGATCGTCGTACCCCGAATTTCCGGTGCAGACTCCTGACCACTTTCGTCATGATCTTGGCCTTTCGGACATTGGGGTTGGGGTAAGGCCCATACTTTCCATCATAGTCGGCCTTCTTCAGGATGTCCACCATCTCCAACATCTCCCCAAAGGACATATTTGAGTCCTTTAATCTCCTTCTGGATTGGGACGTTTCAGGCTCCGGCCTTTCCTCCTCCTCCTCGTTGCTGTAATTAGCATGATCCTGCTGTCTATCCGCCATGTGCTCTTCCTCCACTGCGCCGAACGAAAAGGGGCGGGGAATAGAATAGAAAGAACGTCAGGGGCGGGCGGAGTTATACGCATGCGCAGTGTGTATAAATCGTAATGCGCGCGTCTTACGTATGATCTGTGAGCGGAGGAAGGAGCATCGGAGACGCCGATCGTGCTAACGAAGGTAGGATCTAAACTTGGGCCTATACTGCTTCGAAATTGAAGCCTATATTGTAACAAGATTAGGGGAGTTTGGCCTGACATTAGGGTTTGTCTTGTGTTGTGTCTTGCAGAGAAAATGGATGGGTTCAACGACCACAATTTCCTGCCCCTGTTCATTGACAAGTACAGGGAGCTGCCCTGTCTGTGGCAAGTGAGACACCCCCACTATAACCACAAACAAAAGAGGCAGGCAGCGCTGGAGAAACTGCTGGAGTTGGTGAAGCCGGTGGTCCCCACAGCAACCATCCCCTATTTAAAAGCTAAAATTGGTGGCCTGAGGAGCACATATCTGAGGGAGCGCAAGAAGGTCACGGATTCCCAGAGGTCCGGAGCTGCAGCAGATGATGTTTATGTCCCCAGGCTGTGGTACTACGAGAGACTGCGATTTCTGTCAGACCACACTGAAGTCAGGGAATCCCTCTCCACTCTTCCTTCCACCCCAGCTGAGGCTTCCGATGGCCAACCTGGGCTTTCCAGCCAGGAAGAAGTGGAGGAGCCCAGCTGGAGTCAGGTATAGCATTCTTCTACAGATTTCTGGGCAATAAAGAAATGATGTTTACTATAGATGTTATTATTGATCATTAATTGCTGATTAAAAAAAGTGTTTTACATATCAATAGACAGTAGTGGGCACCCAAAATTGGGACAAGAATGCAAAATGCTGGGCTCAGAAGGATAGTCTTTTATATTTGTTAACATTCAATTTGCAGCAGTCAGGAGGTGAAAATTGTGTGTGATTGATGTAAAAAAAAACTAAAACTATGTCCCTTTTTCATACACAGGAAGACCTCAGCCAGGAGGAGGCTGTGGAATGTGGCAGTCAGGAGGAGGCGGGGATTAGTGTCAGCCAGGAGGAGGCGGGGATTAGTGTCAGCCAAGAGAAGCCTGGGACAAGTCGCAGCCTGACTGGGTCTCAGGTTCCTCCCCTCCACCTGCCATACAAAAGGGCCAGGAAGGCCACTCCCAGTCCTGTGCAGGATTCAGCATTAGGGATGAGCCGAACACCCCCCTGTTTGGTTCGCACCAGAACATGCGAACAGGAAAAAAGTTCGTTCGAACATGCGAACACCGTTAAAGTCTATGGGACACGAACATGAATAATCAGAAGTGCTAATTTTAAAGGCTTATATGCAAGTTATTGTCATAAAAAGTGTTTGGGGACCTGGGTCCTGCCCCAGGGGACATGGATCAATGCAAAAAAAAGTTTTAAAAACGGCCGTTTTTTCAGGAGCAGTGATTTTAATAATGCTTAAAGTCAAACAATAAAAGTGTAATATCCCTTTAAATTTCGTACCTGGGGGGTGTCTATAGTATGCCTGTAAAGGGGCGCATGTTTCCTGTGTTTAGAACAGTCTGACAGCAAAATGACATTTTGAAGGAAAAAACTCATTTAAAACTACCTGCGGCTATTGCATTGCCGACAATACACATAGAAGTTCATTGATAAAAACGGCATGGGAATTCCCCAAAGGGGAACCCCAAACCAAAATTAAAAAAAAAAAATGACGTGGGAGTCCTCCTAAATTCCATACCAGGCCCTTCAGGTCTGGTATGGATATTAAGGGGAACCCCGGCCAAAATTAAAAAAAAAAAATGACGTGGGGTCCCCCCTAAATTCCATACCAGACCCTTCAGGTCTGGTATGGATTTTAAGGGGAACCCTGCGCCAAAAAAAAAAAAAAAAAAACGGCGTGGGGTCCCCCCAAAAATCCATACCAGACCCTTATCCGAGCACGCAACCTGGCAGGCCGCAGGAAAAGAGGGAGGGACGAGAGTGCGGCCCCCCCTCCCTCCTGAACCGTACCAGGCCACATGCCCTCAACATTGGGAGGGTGCTTTGGGGTAGCCCCCCAAAACACCTTGTCCCCATGTTGATGAGGACAAGGGCCTCATCCCCACAACCCTGGCCGGTGGTTGTGGGGGTCTGCAGGCGGGGGGCTTATCGGAATCTGGAAGCCCCCTTTAACAAGGTGACCCCCAGATCCCGGCCCCCCCCTGTGTGAAATGGTAAGGGGGTACATAAGTACCCCTACCATTTCACGAAAAAAGTGTCAAAAATGTTAAAAATGACAAGAGACAGTTTTTGACAATTCCTTTATTTAAATGCTTCTTCTTTCTTCTATCTTCCTTCATCTTCTGGTTCTTCTGGCTCTTCTGGTTCTTCTGGTTCTTCCTCCGGCGTTCTCGTCCAGCATCTCCTCCGCGGCGTCTTCTGTCTTCTTCTCCTCGGGCCGCTCCGCACCCATGGCATGGGGGGGAGGCTCCCGCTCTTCTCTTCTTCTCTTCTTCTTTTCTTCTTTTCTTCTCTTCTTCTCTTCTTCTCTTCTTCATTTTCTTCTCCGGGCCGCTCCGCAATCCATGCTGGCATGGAGGGAGGCTCCCGCTGTGTGACGGCGCTCCTCGTCTGACAGTTCTTAAATAACGGGGGGGCGGGGTCAACGGGTGGACGCACGGTGACTTGACGGGACTTCCCTGTGGCATTCCCCGTGACGTCACAGGGAAGTCCCGTCAAGTCACCGTGCATCAGAGGGGGGCGGGGTCACCGGGTGGCCCCGCCCCCCCCCCGTTATTTAAGAACTGTCAGACGAGGAGCGCCGTCACACAGCGGGAGCCTCCCTCCATGCCAGCATGGATTGCGGAGCGGCCCGGAGAAGAAAATGAAGAAGAGAAGAAGAGAAGAAAAGAAGAAGAGAAGAAGAGAAGAGTGGGAGCCTCCCCCCCATGCCATGGGTGCGGAGCGGCCCGAGGAGAAGAAGATAGAAGACGCCGCGGAGGAGATGCTGGACGAGAACGCCGGAGGAAGAACCAGAAGAGCCAGAAGAGCCAGAAGAGCCAGAAGAACCAGAAGATGAAGGAAGATAGAAGAAGCATTTAAATAAAGGAATTGTCAAAAACTGTCTCTTGTCATTTTTAACATTTTTGACACTTTTTTCGTGAAATGGTAGGGGTACTTATGTACCCCCTTACCATTTCACACAGGGGGGGGCCGGGATCTGGGGGTCACCTTGTTAAAGGGGGCTTCCAGATTCCGATAAGCCCCCCGCCCGCAGACCCCCACAACCACCGGCCAGGGTTGTGGGGATGAGGCCCTTGTCCTCATCAATATGGGGACAAGGTGTTTTGGGGGGCTACCCCAAAGCACCCTCCCAATGTTGAGGGCATGTGGCCTGGTACGGTTCAGGAGGGAGGGGGGGCCGCACTCTCGTCCCCCCCTCTTTTCCTGCGGCCTGCCATTTTGCGTGCTCGGATAAGGGTCTGGTATGGATTTTTGGGGGGACCCCACGCCGTTTTTTTTTTTTTTTTTTTGGCACGGGGTTCCCCTTAAAATCCATACCAGACCTGAAGGGTCTGGTATGGAATTTAGGGGAACCCCACGTCATTTTTTTTTTTTAATTTTGGCCGGGGTTCCCCTTAATATCCATACCAGACCTGAAGGGCCTGGTATGGAATTTAGGGGGACCCCCACGTCATTTTTTTTTTTTTAATTTTGGTTCGGGGTTCCCCTTTGGGGAATTCCCATGCCGTTTTTATCAATGAACTTCTATGTGTATTGTCGGCAATGCAATAGCCGCGGGTAGTTTTAAATGAGTTTTTTCCTTCAAAATGTCATTTTGCTGTCAGACTGTTCTAAACACAGGAAACATGCGCCCCTTTACAGGCACACTATAGACACCCCCCAGGTACGAAATTTAAAGGGATATTACACTTTTATTGATTGACTTTAGGCATTATTAAAATCACTGCTCCTGAAAAAACGGCCGTTTTTAAAACTTTTTTTTGCATTGATCCATGTCCCCTGGGGCAGGACCCAGGTCCCCAAACACTTTTTATGACAATAACTTGCATATTAGCCTTTAAAATTAGCACTTTTGATTTCTCCCATAGACTTTTAAAGGGTGTTCCGCGGCATTCGAATTTGCCGCGAACACCCCAAATTGTTCGCTGTTCGGTGAACTTGCGAACAGCCAATGTTCGAGTCGAACATGAGTTCGACTCGAACTCGAAGCTCATCCCTATTCAGCATACAGGCTGATCCAGGAGGCTTCTGCGTCCCTCAGAGCCTTCCCCAGTCCTGAAGAGGCCTTTGCCTGCATGGCTGCCACCAAATTGCAGGGCATGCAGGAGGGCCAACGCAAGATCTCTGAGGACCTGATTTATAAAGTCCTACGTAAGGGGTTGAGTGGGGAACTGACACCCAAGACGGATGTCATTGAGATCGACGATCCTCCTCCTCCTCCTCCTGCTGCCACAACTCCACCACCACAGCCAAAGGCTGGAAGGAAGCGTGGAAGGAAGACCAAAGAGTGATTGCCCTGGGTTCAGTCTGGTCTGACAAAAGCTGCAGTCTCTCGTATGACCACAGCCTGGGGACACAGATGTCATCTGCTGCTTTCCGGATCTCTGGGACTTCTGGACCAGACTGCCCTCCCTTAGACAAGGACTCCTCAGGCCACCAATTTTGCTTTTAAATAATTGATGTCTGCCCTGGGGGTCCAAGGCTTCGCCTACTTCTGCAGTTTCTCCAGCGTTGCCTCCCTCTTTGTTTATAGTTGTGACCCCTTAATAAAATATTTTTAGGTAAATTCTACTCTCCTGTGTGTGTTTTCATCCAAAAAGGACAGTTTGTTGGTGACGATTCAGGTACATTTCTAACATAAAATGTGAAATTAACAAGAGACAACAACAACAAACAATCTCCTACAGATTAAATAGAACAACATATCAATGGTGTTGTGGGAACTTGTCACAAAAAACACACAAACATTTTCGGGAGTACAAATCAAAATCACCAAAAAAAAATTAAAAAAGAGAAACACAAAAAAAGATTCTACATTAAAGTAAAAAAAAAAAAAAAATATATATGTTGTCAGATGTGAGAAATCAAAATATATTGAGGGAATCCCGATAAATAGTAACGAAAGAAGTTTGTGAGAAGTGTGTGTGAATATGAGCAGCAAAACTACTTAATTCTTGTCACATTATAAAGAAGAAGAGAGTGCGCTGTATTAAACCATTTTGAACATTGCAGCGTGACGAAAGTGCTGTATCCATTACGAACGCTAAGTTTACCAGAACGAGCTGTCCCGTGTCGGAATTTCTTCTGAGCATGCGTGGCACATTGTGCGTCGGAGCAGGCCACACACGGTCAGAATTGACGCGATCGGATTTTGTTGTCGGAAAATTTTATCTCCTGCTGTCCAACTTTGTATGTCGGAAAATCCGATGGAAAATGTCCGATGGAGCCCACACACGGTCGGAATTTCCGACAACACGCTCCGATCGGACAATGTCCATCGGAAAATCCGACCGTGTGTACGGGGCATAACTCTTTCCATATGTCTTATGGATGGTGTTGGAGATGTCATGTATGACTACCTGCCATGTATTATCTTGTTTGACTCCTCTGTCACTTGATCTATGCTGAGCGCCACTGGTCACTGATGCATTAGTGACTGACCAGTAGCAGTAAATTAACCCCTTTTGTGCTGCATTAGTGCCACCAATGTCAGGGTTAATTAATGCACTAATGCAGCACAAAGGGGTTATTAACTGCCACTGGTCAGTCACTAATGCATCGGTGACCAGTGGCAGTACATTAACCCCCTCATGCTGCATATTACAGAAATTAAAAATAGGTAGCATTTGTAATTAATGTCCCCTCAGCCTCCTCTCCTCCCCCAATCAGATCCAGACAGTTATGAATCTGCAGATGGCCGCATCCCGCATGGCATTTGGCAAAGGCAATCATTCATTATCAGCTTAGTGCTTGCTTACTTGTGCAATACACAGGGCTTTGTTTTCTCAGAGAATAGGTGCAGGAACTCACGCTCCCTACCCAACTCCTTGCCCCCAGACACACCTTCTTTAGAGGAGAGAAGTACTGCAGCACCAAATAACTGTAATAAATTAAGGATTAGAACTGCAAATCACGCAAGGCACATGGTTCAGGAATGTGTACTGTGCAGTGGTGAGAAGTGCCTATCACGCAAGGCACAGAAAAAAAAATCTGCAAAAAGCACAGTACTTACATTCAATGCAAATCACCCCTTGTGCTCAGGTATTTGCAGCATATAGCCCTGTGTACAGAGTGCAGGGGTCAGGAATATGAAACAGAGGGTATCACATAGAGTGCAGTGGTAAAGCGTATGTAATATGCAGACCAGTATACAGAATGCAGGGCCCAGGAGTATGCAACGCAAAACCCATTGTACAGAATACAGCATGCAGTAGTACCATCCCGAGGCCTTTAATATGTAACATACAGAAATGCATAACATACTCTTGCTCACTGAACTCTGTATGCTTTACTGCCCCCCATCCCTGGTCTTCCCCCAAGCAAAAACCCCCTTCCCTCAAGTAACCTACCTCTGTGACCCCTCTGCCACAGCTCACCTTTGCTCTGCCTTCCCATCAACATCTCACTTCTGCACCCCTACAACCAGAGCTTACACCCCCAGTCCACAACTCACCTCTGCACCCCCATCCACATTATCTCTGCTCCCCCTAATCCACAGCTCTCATCTTTGCCACCTCCCATGTTTCACTTCTGCACCCCGAGCTTCCCCCATGGCTCCCGCCTCTGCACAACCTGCCCCACCCTCCACAGCTTTCACTTTGCACAGTCTGCCTTCTGTAGCTCTCCCCTCTGCACAGAGCACCCCCTTCACAGTTCTCCTCCCCCTCTCTGCACATATCCACCCCCATCCACACTTTCCCAGTTCTCCTCTATGCACACATCCCCCGAGCACTCCCCCATGTACACATCCCCCCAGATCCCTTCTCTGCACACATCCCCACAGCTCTCCTTCATGTACAAATCCCCCCCAGATCCCCTCTCTGCACACATTTCCCCCAGCTCTCCTCCATGTACAAATCTCCCCAGATCCCCTCTCTGCACACATTCCCCAAAGCTCTCCTTTCTGTACAAATCCACCTCAGATGCCCTCTCTGCACACATCCCACCAGCTCTCCTTTCTGTATAAATCCACCCCAGCTCTCCTCCATGTACAGATCCCCCCACATCTCCTCTCTACACACATCCCCCAGCTCTCCTCCATGTATAAATCCCCCCAGATCTCCTCTCTGCGCACATCTCCCCCAGCTCTCCTTTCTGTACAAATTCCCCTCAGATCTCCTCTCTGCACGCATCCCCCCAGCTCTCCTCTGGTATGATATTGCCTTCAAGTTTTACCATATGTCAACTTTGTAAGTTCAAGATTTTTGTCTTTCTTGTTGGTTTTACACATGCCTGTTTTATCTTAAATGGACATTTCTATTTTTGATAATGCCACCATAAAAATTGTTATACAACAAACATGTTGGTTTGTTTTAAAAACCTTTTCTAAATGCACATGTGATTGTGCGGGTATTAAAAAGATTGTTATCAAGAATGTGTGGATTATTGTCTCAACGCTACAACACTTTTGTGGTGATGTAATTGCTGCTTTCTGTGAAAATGGGGGCTATTTCCTAAGGGCAAATCCTCTTTGCACTACAAGTGCAATTTCAGTGCAGTTTCAAGTGCACTTGTAGTGCAAAGTGTCTATGCCTTTAGTAAATAACACCCAACAGTGCTTTGTATAAGGTTACACAATCACGCCATTTTCAGGACTCCCCACATTGCTGTCAGGGTCAGCTAAAACAAACACAAGCAGTAAATGTCACCAAAGATTAGCTTTTTTTTTATTATTTGATAAAGGCTTCACAAATTGTCTGGCATATTGATGGCCCCCCTACCCGCAAAGAACTCAAGGTATCTTAACCGGACATCACGGGCACTCAGGGAGGGCAAGCCAGGACGGCCACTTTCAAGCGCCGTCAGGGTTGTTTCATGTAGAATTCTGGCCTCAGGCCCAACTGAGCCAGCATAGTTGGCAGAATGTTGGCGTAAAAAGTTATGTAGAACACAGCACGCCAGGATTATATGATTAAGTTTATACTCCGCCATATGGATGGGTGTCAGAAATAGGCAGAACCGCCTGGCCATGATTCCAAATGTGTTCTCCACCACTCTTCTGGCTCTGGCCAGCCGGTAAATAAAAACCATCTGTTGCGGGGTGAGGGTCCTCATCGGGAATGGGCGCATAAGATGGTCCCCCAGCGCAAATGCTTCATCCGCAACAAAGACGAATGGGAGTCCTTCCACATTGTCTTCTGGAGGTGGCAAGTCCAAGCTGCCATTCTGGAGACGCCTGTAAAACTCTGTCTGGGCGATGACTCCACCATCAGACATCCGGCGATACTTCCCCATGTCCACATACAGGAAGTCGTACTTAGCCGACACCACCGCCAACATCACAATACTATTGAACCCCTTGTAATTATAGTAGTACGCCCCCGAGTTGGGTGGTGGGATGATGTGGACATGTTTCCCATCAATTGCCCCTCCGCAGTTAGGAAAGTCCCACTGCTGGGCAAAGTGAGAGGCCACAGTCCGCCATTCCTGTGGCGTGGAAGGAAACTATTGAGGAAAACAAAAAAATTACTATTTTTGCACATAAACATGGCAAGCAGATTAGACACAAACATTCTTGGCCAACATCCAGATAACATTTATTAAGGGGAATTTTACAACACCAATGTATAAGGTACACCTATCATATCCCCCCCCCCCATGGGCCATTTCTAACATTATAGGGGGGGAATCTTGGACAGGTAACCCTCTCCACTTCATTGAGAGATGAATGCCTAAATACAGGGTATTACTTGGAACAGCCCCTCCTTAGTTACACTATTGGCAGCCCACTGGACAGGTAAGAAGTGTCCTAATACAAAGATATAAATACACACTGTACACATTTGAACACATTTGGACATTCTGCTATTACCTATCAAGATAATAATAGGATACAAAAACTTTAAACAGTACAATTTGAAAGTATTCAGGCAGGCCCTTGCACTACATGCTTTGGGGAATTCATCCATACATCTGACCACAAAAGAGATGGGTATAGTGTGTATGGGTTTGGCAAAGTCAGCAGATAGATGATTGAGGATAGATAGAGAATTGGGATCAGCTGACTTAGCAGTTGGGGGGAGGGAGGGTTACTAAAAATGATTTGGGGACACCACAAAAAAAAGCCTTTGGCACTCTGCCTGAATTTAAAACACAAATCACATTTCTAAACATTTTAGGGGGTGTTTGGGGTAAAGCACTACTATGGAGCTGATAAAATACATTGTTAAGTGACTACATGAGGTGAATATAGGGCAGGAGAGCATGCTGGGGAGGTAAGTGAAGGCAAATATGTATGAAGGACTAAAAAAAAATGACATAAAAATCCAGCATGCATGAGAACAAAGGGGACATTCACAGCATATTACAATCATGGTAATTAGGGAATGAGGAGAGAAATACAATATATTAGCAAACATTATATACAATCAAATGTGATATTAAAGGATAAAAATCTTACCTTCATATACTCCTTCTGCAGGACCTGGATGATGGCAGAACAGGTCTCTGGGATAATGATACCCAGAGCCTGGGGGGAGATGCCTGTTGAGAACTTCAAGTCCTGCAGGCTTCTCCCTGTTGCCAAGTACCGCAGGGTAGCAACGAGCCTCTGCTCCGCAGTGATGGCTTGCCTCATGCAGGTATCCTGCCTGCTGATATAGGGGGTCAGCAAAGCCAGCAGACGTTGAAATACGGGGTCCGTCATCCTGAGAAAGTTCCTGAAATCATCAGGATTATTCTCACGGATCTCACGGAGCAAAGGCATATGAGAGAACTGGTCATGCTGAAGCAACCAATTCTTGGTCCATGAACTCCTCCCCACCCTGTTCATGGACTGGACTTGTGTCAAGGTCAGGACCCCAACACCAAGCCCCCACACAGCACAAACTCTACGAGGAGTACATATACGCAACATGGCTAGAAAACGGTCGGCTGCTCAGAACGAAGTAACAGAAAGCACTGAAGAACAGCAAGGCCTGTGAAGAGCGACCTGAAAAACAGTAACGAACGAACAAGAACACACTGACAAGTCAATGGTACTCGCTGCATGCACTGAAGAGCAGATACAAACCCACAAGCACAAACTGAACTGCAGAAAACGATCTGAAAGCTACGAGTCTGAAAAAGCGCGAATCGTCTCTCACCAAACTTTTACTAACACGAGATTAGCAAAAGGAGCCCAAAGGGTGCAGCGCTTGGTTCTGAACTGGCCTTTTCTAGTCTCGTCGGACGTGGTTGACGTCACCGCGTTGTTGGCGATCAGAAATTCCGTCAACTTTGTGCGACCGTGTGTACGCAAAACAAGTTTGAGCCAACATCCGTCGGAAAAAATCCTAGGATTTTATTGTCGGAATGTCCGATCAATGTCCGACCGGGCATAACTGTTAGTATTCAGTTATATTATGTACATTTAGAAAAGAATCCAGGTCTTTTGTCAGGGAAATTGTGTGCATAATCGTACACAAAGACGTGCAAGAAGATGTGTACTTGCTAATAGGAATTCTCGCTTGACAGCTAGAGGTTCTGTAACTCGCACGCATGCGCATAGGAATTTGCGAGTGACAACTAGACATCCCTGTCTCGCTAACATATTCTGCGCACATACGCATGCGCATTAGCATGAACGTGCGTAAGTACTTGGCACCCTCTTGCCTATTTAAACTGGCTCCATAGACCAGAAGATTGCTGAGTGGAGGTCAGCTTCTACCATCTGTGACCTGATCCTGTGCTTGGTCCTGTGTATACCAGGCCTGTTTGACTCTGCTCGTTCCTGGTTCCTGATACCTGATTGCTGACCTGATTTGTGACCCGACATTGCCTTCTGCCTACTGTTCCGGTACCTTCTCTGCTCACTTGATACCGACCCTGGCCTGCCCTGACTCCTCTCTGGATCCGATTCTGTACCTCTGCTGCTTGGCCATTACCAACTTCTGCCTGCCTGACCACCACCCGAAACCCTGCATTCGCATGCTCTCCAGCTTGGCTGCTGTCTGCTGTCCTGCACCTGTCCCTGTGTACCTGCATCTGCCAGTCTACCAGTCTGCCTGCTGTTCTGCACCTGTTGGCGTGTATCCACATCAGCCAGTCCACCAACCTGCCCGCTGCTTGGCCACCTGTGGTGGAATGTGTAATGATAAAAATAATAAAGAAAAAAAACGGGACAACCAAACCGTGACAAAACACACCAAAATCACAAAGAAAATGGAAGTGCTGTGAGAGATAGGGGTGAGTAAAAGCCAATGTGAACTAGAGTGAGTTTATTACTTTGTGTATTGCAGGAAAAGTGGTTCCAGCAAGGGAAGAAAACGTCACACTGTACATATTCCAACTGGATATATACACAGTATAGGAGAATCTACAATGTCAAAAATTATATCAGTGAGTCAATTGAATCATCCATAGTGTTGAGATGTGAAAAGACATCCATGGCGTAGAGCACACACCATGGGATCTGATACACGCGTGGAGGTAGTCTTACCAGTCCTCAGTTAGCACAAGTGTGTGGATGTCCAAGTGGAACATTAGGGATTGTAGTAAGAATCCCAGAATGTTCCATCCTCTTATATAGGGAAACATACCATTGATAAATGACCTCAATGATGTGCGGGTGCTTCGAATCCACCCTCCATAATTACCCTCCCTGATAGGGATAGTGTTGCTTGGCAGGACTCCATGTATGGCTCCCCCGGCGTTACAGAAGAAGGGAGTCCCGGGTCTGCCGTCATTTCTGCCGCAATTGTGTAATGTTGTGATGTCACGCGCACGCGCGGGCATCGACAAGTCATTCGGAAATGATCCAGGATGCCGCTGGCAGGGAATGATTACACCCCAGGTGGTGCTGCCACCTAGTAGATGCATAGGGAAGCACAGGGCCCTTGTGCCTCCCTACCCTGCCGGATGAACCGGCGGACTGGAGGTCAAAGATCAAGCTAGTCGGGGAAAGAAGACATTAATAAAGGAATTGTCAAAAAACATCTATTGTCTTTTTTAAACATTTTTGACACTTTTTTTGTGAAATGGTAGGGGAACATTTGTACCCCATTACCAATTCACACGGGGGGGTGGGATCTGGGGGTCCCCTTGTTAAAGGGGGCTTCCAGATTCCGATAAGCCCCCCACCCGCAGACCCCCACAACCACCAGGCAAGGGTTGTGGGGATGAGGCCCTTCTCCCTATCAACATGGGGACAAGGTGCTTTGGGGGGCTACCCCAAAGCACCCTCCCAATGTTGAGGGCATGTGGCCTGGTACAGTTCAGGAGGGGGGCGCTCTCTCATCCCCCCCTCTTTTCCTGTGGCCTGCCAGGTTGTGCGCTCAGATAAGGGTCTGGTATGGCTTTTGAGGGGGACCCCCAAGCCATTTTTTTTTTTAAATTTTGGTTCGGGATTCACCTGTGGGGGAATCCCTTGCCGTTTTTATCAATTAACTTTTATGTGTATTGCCGAACCAACAATTCATTATAGCCGCGAGTAGTTTTAAATTACTTTTTTTCCTTTAGAAATGTCATTTTGCTGTCAGACTGTTCTAAACATGGGAAAAATGTGCCACTTTACAGGCATACTATAGACACCCCCATCCCCCGGTACGAAATTTAAAGGAATATTACACTTTTATTGTTTCACTTTAAGCATTATTAAAATCACTGCTCCCGAAAAAAGGGCCATTTTTAAAACTTTTTTTGCCTTGATACATGTCCCCTGGGGCAGGACCCAGGTCCCCAAACACTTTTTATGACAATAACTTGCATATTAACCTTTAAACCTAGCACTTTTGATTTCTCCGATAGACTTTTAAAGGGCGTTCAGCCAATGTTCGAGTCGAACTCATGTTCGACCCGAACTTAAAGCCCATCCCTAGTCCCAAGTCTTTTGCAGACTTTAACAGGTTTTCTTCTAAGATTGTCCTGTATTTGGCTCCATCCATCCTCTCATCAACTCTGACCAGCTTCCCTGTCTCTGCTGAAAAAAAGGATCCCCACAACATGATGCTGCTTGTGTGTTTAGGGTAATGTGCAGTGTTAGTTTTCCGCCACATGTAGCATTTTGCTTTATGGCCAAAAAGTTAAAACTTGGTCTCATCTGACCAGAGCACATTCTCCCACATTTGCTGTGTCCTCCACATGGCTTCTCACAAACTGCAAACGGAACTTCTTATGGCTTTCTTTCAACAATGGTTTTCTTCTTGCCACTCTTCTATAAAGAACAAATTTCTGGAGTGCACGAATAATAGGTATCCTGTGGACAGATTCTCCCACTTGAGCTGTGGATCTTTGTATCTCCCCTAGAGTTACCATGGCTGCTTCCCTGATTAATGCTCTCCTTGCCCGGCCTGTCAGGTTAGGTGGAGGCCATGTCTTGCTAGGTTTGCAGTTATGCCATACTCTTTCCATTTTTAGATGATAGATTGAACAGTGCTCTGTAAGATGTTCAAAGCTTGGGATATTTTTTTATAACCTAACTCTGCTTTAAACATCTCCACAACGTTACCACTGACCTGTCTGGTGTGTTCCTTAGCCTTCATGATGCTGTTTGTTCATTAAGGTTCTCTAACAAACCTCTGAGGGCTTCACAGAACAGCTGTATTTATATTGAGATTAAATTATACACAGGTGGACTCTATTTACTAATTAGGTGACTTCTAAAGGCAATTGGTTCCACTAGATTTTAGTTAGGGGTATCAGAGTAAAGGGGGCTGAATACAAATGCACGCCACACTTTTCAGATATTGATTTGTAAAAAAAAATTACAACCATTTAGCATTTTCCTCCTTCCACTTCACAACTATGTGCCACTTTGTGTTGGTCTATCACATACAATCGTAATAAAATCTATTTATGTTTTCGGTTGTAACGTGACAAAATGTGGAAAATTTTAATGGGGTATGAATACTTTTTCAAGGCACTGTAGTTGCTCAATTAAACAGTGCATTGAGATTGGCTTGAAAGTTGGAGGCATCCTGTAAGGACGTTATTCCACTGCACAGCTTGGTGTCATCTGCAAAGACTAAAATGGTACTTTTAATCCCAGACCCTATATCATTTAAAGCTGAACTCCAGGATAAGAAAAATAAGAAATTAAATGTCTAAATACAAGAGATGTACATTCTTCCTTTAATCCTGGTCTGTTTCATCTAGTTCAACCAATAGAGGGAAAAAAAAGAAGAATAGAAAATTTAATATACTCTATCCTATCCTAACCTTCATATACTCTATCCTATGGATCAAAAATCTTTGGTGTTATTACCTATAAATGTTAACAATTAGTTATATTTTTTTTTTTTTTTTTTTTTGCACTAACATACAATATTTCAGGACAAGCTTTCGGGGTATGTCCCCTTCTTCAAGGTCCAAGCAGTACTGATTCACAAATTTTTAAGCAGAATGTTTAAGAAAAAAAAAAAAAAAAGAGAAAAACAAACACATACAAATCAATGGTAATAAAGATAGCAGCAAAGTTAGTGAGATAAGACAGAGGGAGAGCTATAGAATGGGGGGGGGGATACTGGTCACAGAGGGGGTCGTAAAACTTTAGCATAATGTGTAAGGAAACCAATATCTAAATTCAGGCCATTATTTTTCGTGTCAAAAAGAAGTATCATTCTTAGTTCAAATGTTTTCCTTTCCTGGATAGTTCTGAAATTCCCTTTAAGAACTAAAACATTGAGGTCTTCTATAGTGTGGTCCGGCTGTGAGAAATGATGTCCCACAGGTGTGCATAAACTGTCTTCTTTATATTCTTTGATGGTATGTCTGTGCAAATTCATCCTCGCTTGCAACTTCTGTCCTGTTTCACCAACATAAGATCCTTTGCTGCACCTTTTGCATTGGATGAGGTACACAACATTACTGGAGGTACTGATGTAAGATCCCATGAATTTGAAGGTCCCATTTGTGTGTGTAACACTTTTGGATAGACTGATCTGGTTGCATAGTTTGCAGCATTTTTTATTGCAGGGTTTGCTCCCATTATTTGTGACTTCATAATCAGAGTGAAGTTTCCTGCTGATTAGTTTGTGTTTGCGGTTGGGTGGTTGTCTGAAAGCCAATAATGGGGGTTGTTGGAATATTCCTTTCAGAGTTTCATCCTCTGTTATAATGGGTTGTAAATCTTTGATTATCTTTTTGATCCCTTCAAGTAGGGATGAGCTTCGAGTTCGAGTCAAACTCATGTTCGACTCGAACATTAGCTGTTCGCAAGTTCGCCGAACAGCGAACAATTTGGGGTGTTCGCGGCAAATTCGAATGCCGCAGAACACCCTTTAAAAGTCTATGGGAGAAATCAAAAGTGCTAATTTTAAAGGCTTATATGCAAGTTATTGTCATAAAAAGTGTTTGGGGACCCGGGTCCTGCCCCAGGGGACATGGATCAATGCAAAAAAAAGTTTTAAAAACGGCCGTTTTTTCAGGAGCAGTGATTTTAATAATGCTTAAAGTCAAACAATAAAAGTGTAATATCCCTTTAAATTTCATACCTGGGGGGTGTCTATAGTATGCCTGTAAAGGGGCGCATGTTTCACGTGTTTAGAACAGTCTGACAGCAAAATGACATTTGGAAGGAAAAAACCCATTTAAAACTACCCGCGGCTATTACATTGCCGACAATACACATAGAAGTTCATTGATAAAAACGGCATAAAGAATTCCCCACAGGGAAACCCCGAACCAAAATTTAAAAAAAAAAATGATGTGGGAGTCCCCCTAAATTCCATACCAGGCCCTTCAGGTCTGGTATGGATATTAAGGGGAACCCCAGCCAAAATTAAAAAAAAAAAAATGACGTGGGGTTCCCCCTAAATTCCATACCAGACCAGACCCTTCAGGTCTGGTATGGATTTTAAGGGGAACCCCGCGCCAAAAAAAAAAAAAAAAAAAAACGGCGTGGGGTCCCCCCAAGAATCCATACCAGACCCTTATCCGAGCACGCAACCTGGCAGGCCGCAGGAAAAGAGGGGGGGACGAGAGTGCGGCCCCCCCTTCTGAACCGTACCAGGCCACATGCCCTCAACATTGGGAGGGTGCTTTGGGGTAGCCCCCCAAAACACCTTGTCCCCATGTTGATGAGGACAAGGGCCTCATCCCCACAACCCTGGCCGGTGGTTGTGGGGGTCTGCTGGCGGGGGGCTTATCGGAATCTGGAAGCCCCCTTTAACAAGGGGACCCCCAGATCCCGCCCCCCCCTGTGTGAAATGGTAAGGGGGTACTTACCCCTACCATTTCACTAAAAAACTGTCAAAAATGTTAAAAATGACAAGAGACAGTTTTTGACAATTCCTTTATTTAAATGCTTCTTCTTTCTTCTATGTTCCTTTATCTTCTTCTTCTGGTTCTTCTGGCTCTTCTGGTTCTTCCTCCGGCGTTCTCGTCCAGCATCTCCTCCGCAGCGTCTTCTATCTTCTTCTCCTCGGGCCGCTCCGCACACATGGCATGGGGGGAGGCTCCTGCTCTTCTCTTCATCTTCTTCTTCATCCTCTTCTCTTCTTCCTTCTTCTCTTCTTCATTTTCTTCTCCGGGCTGCTCCGCATCCATGCTGGCATGGAGGGAGGCTCCCGCTGTGTGACGGCGTCTCCTTGTCTGACGGTTCTTAAATAACGGGGGGCGGGGCCACCCGGTGACCCGCCCCCTCTGACGCACGGGACATGACGGGACTTCCCTGTGGCATTCCCCGTGACGTCACAGGGAAGTCCTGTCAAGTCACCGTGCATCAGAGGGGGCGGGGTCACCAGGTGGCCCCGCCCCCTGTTATTTAAGAACCGTCAGACGAGGAGACGCCGTCACACAGCGGGAGCCTCCCTCCATGCCAGCATGGGTGCGGAGCGGCCCGGAGAAGAAAATGAAGAAGAGAAGACGGTAGAAGAGAAGAGGAGGAAGAAGAAGATGAAGAGAAGAGCGAGAGCCTCCCCCCATGCCATGGGTGCGGAGCGGCCCGAGGAGAAGAAGATAGAAGACGCCGCGGAGGAGATGCTGGATGAGAACGCCGGAGGAAGAACCAGAAGAGACAGAAGAACCAGAAGAAGAAGAAGATGAAGGAAGATAGAAGAAAGAAGAAGCATTTAAATAAAGGAATTGTCAAAAACTGTCTCTTGTCATTTTTAACATTTTTGACAGTTTTTTAGTGAAATGGTAGGGGTAAGTACCCCCTTACCATTTCACACAGGGGGGGGCCCGGGATCTGGGGGTCCCCTTGTTAAAGGGGGCTTCCAGATTCTGATAAGCCCCCCGCCCGCAGACCCCCACAACCACCGGCCAGGGTTGTGGGGATGAGGCCCTTGTCCTCATCAACATGGGGACAAGGTGTTTTGGGGGGCTACCCCAAAGCACCCTCCCAATGTTGAGGGCATGTGGCCTGGTACGGTTCAGGAGGGGGGGCGCACTCTTGTCCCCCCCTCTTTTCCTGCGGCCTGCCAGGTTGCGTGCTGGGATAAGGGTCTGGTATGGATCTTTGGGGGGACCCCACGCCGTTTTTTTTTTTTTTGGCGCGGGGTTCCCCTTAAAATCCATACCAGACCTGAAGGGTCTGGTATGGAATTTAGGGGGAACCCCACGTCATTTTTTTTTTTAAATTTTGGCCGGGGTTCCCCTTAATATCCATACCAGACCTGAAGGGCCTGGTATGGAATTTAGGGGGACTCCCACGTCATTTTTTTTTTAAATTTTGGTTCGGGGTTTCCCTGTGGGGAATTCCCATGCCGTTTTTATCAATGAACTTCTATGTGTATTGTCGGCAATGCAATAGCCGCGGGTAGTTTTAAATGGGTTTTTTCCTTCCAAATGTCATTTTGCTGTCAGACTGTTCTAAACACGGGAAACATGCGCCCCTTTACAGGCATACTATAGACACCCCCCAGGTACAAAATTTAAAGGGATATTACACTTTTATTGTTTGACTTTAAGCATTATTAAAATCACTGCTCCTGAAAAAACGGCCGTTTTTAAAACTTTTTTTTGCATTGATCCATGTCCCCTGGGGCAGGACCCGGGTCCCCAAACACTTTTTATGACAATAACTTGCATATAAGCCTTTAAAATTAGCACTTTTGATTATTCATGTTCGTGTCCCATAGACTTTAACGGTGTTTGCGTGTTCGAGCGAACTTTTTTTCCTATTCGCATGTTCTGGTGTGAACCGAACAGGGGGGTGTTCTGCTCATCCCTACCTTCAAGTGCTGGGTTGTATGTGGTGACTAGAGGTACTTGGTTATTTGTTTTTTTCTCTGTGTATTGGAGGAGATTTTCTCTTCGGGTTTTCAAGGCTGTGTTTATGCTGTTGTTGATGGTTTTGTCTTTGTAACCTTTCTTATGGAAGGAGTCTGCCAGTGTTCTGAGATGTTTATCTCTGTCTTCTGGGTCTGAACAAATTCGGTGGTATCTGATGGCCTGGCTGTGTATGATGGCCCGTTTAGTGTGTTGGGGGTGAAAACTGGAACTATGAAGATAGCTGCATCGGTCAGTCGGTTTTCTGTATATCAACGTGTGAAGCTTGTCATCCCTGATGTATACTGTAATGTCCAGGAACTTGACATGTGTGTTCGAATAGTCCATTTTTAGTTTGATAGATGGGTGAAAAGTGTTGATCAATGAGAACAATTGGTTTAGATTTTCTTCACCTTCAGTCCATATCATGAAGATATCATCAACATAGCGATATTATCTGTATGGCTTTTGTTGTATACTAGTTCAGGAATGTGTCCTCCAGGTCATCCATAAATAAGTTTGCATATTGAGGTGCCATAGATGTCATTATTGAAAGTGAAGTAGTTGTGTGTAAGAATGAATTCGATGAGCTGTGTCACATCCTCAGCAGTGTATTTGTGGTTTGGTGAGGATTATAAGAATATGTGAAATGCTGCCAACCCATCCTTGTGAGGGATGTTACTGTACAGAGATTCTACATCCATAGTGACTAGAAGTGTATTTGGTGGTAATTGTTGTATATTGTTAAGCTTGTTCAGAAAATCAGTGGTGTCTTGCGGGAAACTCTCAGTGTTCATGACTAAAGGTTTTAACATGTGTTCTACAAGGCCTGAGATATGTTCGGTAAGTGTATTCATACCTGTTATAATGGGTCTGCCTGGATTTCCTGGCTTGTGAATCTTGGGCAGCATGTAGAAGTCTCCAATTTTTGGATTATCCGGAATCGCATTGATGAGTTCTGAATGTAGGTGGCTTGGTATTGTCGCAATGAGACCTTTTAATTGCTTAGTAAAATCCTGGGTCGGATCATAATCCAGTTTTTTGTAGTAAGTAGTATTTGCCAGCTGCCTCTGCATTTGTGCATTTTAGGAATGCATTCAGCTTTTTTAAAAACAATCCACTGAGCTGGCCAGAATTAGTTCTTGAGGGAGTCTTTTCCACATTTTCACAGCTCTTACTATGAAGGAGGCTTTCTAAATGTGCAGGTTAAATCTCTTTTTCTGTAAACGTAAAGAGAGTCTCCTTGCTTTACACGAGGACTTATAAAGCATGCTCTCATCATATGCTACATTTTCTAGTGCAACAACCTTCCTTGTGGCCTACCATCTAAAAGACTGGGACCAATCCAATTTATTTTGAACTCTGCTGTGCACGTCTCTTTCATTATATTCCCTCTCTGCCAAATACACAGAGAATACTATTCACATTTCAAACCCTATCAGCTGAGATTAACATATCTCTCCAGTCTGACACTGCTATAAATGTCCTTGCTGTTTTTTTCTTAATACTTTTTTAAATAACAACTCAAGCCTAACTACCATCCTGTACATGATCCATATGTCTTCTTCACTTAAGTCAGCTCCTGACACTTACTTCTTCTCCTCTTCTTTTCATTTTCCAAGGCTTAGTAAAAAAAAAAAAAAACTGTGGTGTTGCATAAGTTCCTGTACATTTGTCATTAATACATTGATCTAACACTTTAAGGCCCCGCTCACATTATGCAAATTGGAATTACGGTAGAATCGCCATGATTCTGCACACAATTTCAAACTGTGGCAACATGGGCAACGCGTGTTTGGGTGCTCTTGGGTCCTGATATCCACTATGGCACCCCACACGCGGTGCGATTTTGCCATGATTGTCGCAGTACAGAATCACGAGGCAATCATGGCAAAATTTGCATTTATAAACCATGCTAAGCTTGTTATCCAAAAAGAAGCAGGAGCTTCTTTTTGGTGACAAATGTGCATAGGGCAGCCCATTGAAGTGAATGGGCCACTCTATGCATGACAAAAAGAAATGCATATAAATTACGCTTTCAGAATCGCAAATGAGAACGCCCGTTCCCGAAACACACTGACCGGGGCCTTATTTGCAATAATAGTTTTTTTTTACTTATTGATTCTTGAATTATTTTGCAACAAATAGGAATAATCAGTTTGGTTTTTTTTACAATTAGTGCTAATTTTCTTACTGAGGTATAATGAAACAGATAAGGGGCAAGGATAAGAGACAGGAAGATAAGGTCTTGCACACACAAGTTTCTTTTTCTTCACTTTTTTACAAACAACCTTAATATCTTATATTTCCTTGTAAGACTGCATATTGATTTTATTTTTTGCTAAAACACCATAAAATGTGTGCTGTTGGGGTTTCTCCCCTGCTGGCCTATATGTCACTAGAGGTCAGCTGGAGGAACCACAGCACACAGCAAGGGACGCAAGCTGGAACCTTTGACGCTACTTGAATAAAGTAGAGTTGAGACTCACTGCCAGCTGGAGAGGTAAATATTCATTGTCTCCTCTTTCAGTGACCAATACTTTGGATCTTTTTGTTGACCACTCTGATGCCAATACCAGTTGAAAATATCAAGCAATACCAGCTTTGGCATTCATCTAAAATGTGCCAAGCTATCAGTACTAAAGTCTCCCACAAAATATGTGTCACAAAATTCAATGATTCACATAGATTTCACTTAGTACTTTTTACCTTCTTAGCCTTATATGCTATAATTTTTGAAACCCTAAGCCATTTTAACTATTATTAATATATTACCTATATTTAATCAGTAGAGTGACTGATCTAATTAACTACTCTGATTATATCTAATTAGTATCTGATTGATACTGACAATGGTCAAGCAAGAATTTTTCTTGACCCCGACGATAATTCGGCAGATGACCCTTTGTCATATAATGAAACAATGACATAAAAGGAATGTGGATCACATTTTTGTGTCTGTTACAGATACTCCTCATTTAATGACTTACCTGTTTAATGACTGCTCGGACTTACGGCCAGCTCTCCCCACCTGAACGACGTGATCATTGTATTGTACAGTACAGTACAGAATTTTCATTTGTGTTCTGTACTTATGCAAATTAATATAGTGTTATTGAGCTGGAGTTGTGTGTTAGACCTTTTTTCACAATACAGTACAGTACAGTAGGTAAGAATGCTTAAAATATTGATTTCTTGTGACCCTTTGTTTAAAAAACAATTCGTTTAACGACCTGGACTTTGGAACGTAACCTGGTCGTTAAGTGAGTAGTACTTGTATTACCTTCAAAGTGGTATCCTGCTGGTTCCCATAACACTGGTGCTTTCTTTTTGCTTATATTTAAGTGATTTCTCTCACCATAGCTCCCAACTTTCTGCAACCAAACCCCCCTGCCAGGCCTCTAGTTATGCAGGTCTGAAAGAACTAATGCATAAATAATATGCAAAAAAGTATAGGTAAATCCTCAAGTTTTTTTTTTTTTTTAACCACTACTTTTCCTTTACACTGGTTTTGAAAATGCCATATGCAATAATTTAGAAGTTGGATGAAAGGTATAACATTTCTGGTAGTTATATTTATTAATTGACTTCTACAAATTAAACCAAAAATACGTGGAAACAAGGAGGCAAAGGTACAAAGGGATTTAGTGCAAAATGAGGGATAGTTTGGAGCAATGAAAAAGGTAAATGGCTGTTCACATTGCAAGGGAATTTTGTAATAAAGCTCTACTGAATTCTATCATGCACTCATGTGCTAGAAAAAATACTGTTTTTTTTTTATATTCTTGCACATGATTAGGTATTTTTTGCAAATGTAATTTTTTTATCACATTCACTGAGCTAAGCCAAATGTTCACTGCAAAGTGAAAATTCCCTTGCAAAGTATACAGTCTTATTTATGTCTCACTAAACATTACAAACTTTATAAAAGGAGCTTTTATTTTTGCTTCTTTTCTTTTTGTCTACTGAATCCATGGAATTTATAAGAACAGCTTGACCTATATGAACTGAATTGAGTTGTTTAATTATTCTGTTTTCAATACTGTCATAATATCCTCATTGTTATGTTAAAGGTAGTGGCACATTCACCCCTTAATATTTGTATTTTAGAAGTAAGCAGCAAAAGAAGATAAAATGATTTCAGTTAAGTTATAAAGTTATATGTTACTGTCAATCCCTTTGTATGTGCTTGTATGTGAGCATGTGTGTTAAATTCCCAAAGCCACATTGCCTACAAGTAACAAACCTTTGATAAACAGCCTTCCACACTAAAAGAATGTAAGGATGGGGAAAATGTTTGCAAACGCCATAATCTATTTATTGGTGTTAAACATTCAGCTCATTCCCTCCAGCAGAGTCTAATAAGCAGCCCATCAGTCAGCCACAGGCAGGAAGAAGTCTGCACACCTCTTCTAAAAACAGCTCAATAAAAGCAAAGTGTGGCAGGACCATAAATCCCTTAATGTTAGTAGAAAGACCAGCCCCAGGGCAAAGCACTGAGAGGTAAAAACTCTAAACCTCCTGCTGTTGCTGGTTTTGATTTGAAGGTAACACCAAGGAGATAAAATTGTTCTTAGGTGTCATGACCCTGTTCAATTGAACTAAAAATGGCAACAGATCATGTTGCTGCCAATGTCTTTACTTCTAGGTTCATAGTAGCCGAACAGCAAAACAAACTGCTCCCTCATGGATCATTAATTCCCAACATAGCAAGATTCATGAAAACCTAGGATCAAAAGCTGGAACTGTAGTATGGAAACTATTTTTTGTGAGGATCTATGTAAAAATATATTTGATTTCAAATGCATAACTGTTTTCTTAGCACCACGCTACTTGTACCTCTTAGTTTTTATTTTAATTATTTATGCAGTGCTAATGCCTTTGTGTGAATAGTCATCTCTCCTGTGCCTAGATATTTGAACCAGAGCCTAACTTTCCTGTGAAAAATGCTGGGGTCCCAGTGTCAGAATCTGTCATACCAGTTTTATGGGAGTCTCGACTCATCCTGTAAGATTTTTAATGTATTTTATATTATAATGAATGCAACAAAAGGAGTGAAAACACTCTAATGCCCTGTACACACGGTCAGACATTGATCGGAAATTCCGACAACAAAATCCATGGATTTTTTCCGATGGATGTTGGCTCAAACTTGTCTTGCATACACACGGTCACACAAAGTTGTCGGAAAATCCGATCGTTCTGAACGCGGTGACATAAAACACGTTTGTCGGGGCAGTAGCCAATAGCTTTCATCTCTTAATTTATTCTGAGCATGCGTGGCACTTTGTGCGTCGGATTTGTGTACACTCGATCGGAATTTCCGACAACGGATTTTGTTGTCGGAAAATTTTATAGCAAGCTCTCAAACTTTGTGTGTCGGAAATTCCGATGGAAAATGTGTGATGGAGCCCACACACAGTCGGAATTTCCGACAACAAGGTCCTATCACACATTTTCCGTCGGAGAATCCGACCGTGTGTACAGGACATTAGGTGTTTAGGATCTAAATGGTGAATGACCTCTAAAACGGCTGTAGTACATGTTTTAACAATCAGATGTAGAAGCCTGAAAGCTAAAATTAGAAAATCATGTATTTGTAATTTTTTGTGTTTTTCACAGACAAATTGGGCCTGTTGTGATTGCTGGTTATTCTGTAACAATTGTACGTAAAGCAAAAATGCATTTAACCTACAGTATATTTTGTTATCTGGTATGTGAGAAATCAATAAGGGCGTGCATAGTTATATTTTATCCATTATATTACCTTTTGTTCTTCCCACTTTTCTGGCTCCTTGCACCTGCCGTACATTGTTTTGCCTGCTGATTTTGTCTCCTCCCGATGTCTGCTTCTTTTACCTATGAAAGCAGACGTCCGTTTTTACAGGCCAGTATGGTGGGACACTGATTGAGGGATCTAATGAGAAAATTTTGTCCATTATGTCCCTATCTCTTTGTTGTGTTTTACTGTGAAGCCCTTGGCTATTCCTGTATGCTTTCTTAGTCACTAACCTGGAGGAAGGCAGCCTGGGAAAGGTAGTAGTGAGTCAGTATTGAAACCTGAAGAAATAGCCTTCTCATCTAAGTATGTAAGCCCTCCAGCTATTGATACAATAGTATATTTACATTACTGTCAGAAGTGCAAAAAAGATTCACATACGATGCAAAGTCAAAACTATTTTTTTTTTATGATTTTGTTTCTTTTTCATTTACTGTAAAATACTGATTTTTTTTTTTTTTGTAAAATATATAAACTGAATAAATAAATAACACCATGATCATAAAACAGGCATTTAATGAAGTGGCTTAACTGGTATCATTACATACCATTGAAACTGTCCCATACTGTAGTTTGGGGTATTAGAAGCATATAACCAACTGTGCACACTGAATACCTAGAGCTCCTAGTGGGTATTTGTTATACTACTATACTACTATATACTACTATAAAAAAAAGCATTACAGGACTATTATTATATATAATTATGCAATTAAATGGAGATAGGTAGAACAAATATATATCTATATAAAAGATTAGTAGGTAGGTCTGTACTTCTTGCAGGTTGGGCACCTGCAAAGCAGTGGACCTTTAGACATACATTATACTCTAAGGCTATGTTTCCACTAGTGCGACTTTTCATGCGACTTGGGACTGAAAAGTCGCATGACAAATTGTATCCCATGATTTCCAATGAGTACCGTTCATATTTGTGCGACTTCAAGTCGCAGCGACTTCAAAGTAGTCCCTGCACTACTTTGGTCCCACTTTGATGCGACTTGAGGTCCATAGATACAGGCATTGCTTCAAATCGCGGTAAAAAGTCACGGTAAAATCGCAGTAAAAAATCGCGGCAAAATCGCGCGACTTTGGGGACGCAATAGTGGAAACATAGCCTAAAGCAATATTTGCTGTTGCAGAGCTAGACAATTCTACTAAATGCCACTACAAGAGAGAAAGAGTTACTTGATCTTCGTATATCCGGATATGGTATTCAGTAGCCCCCTATGGTCAGAGATTAGAACAGGAGGAAGCTGGGCATATCATGTCCCATATATTTATCCAGCTGCTGTCTCGATGGGGAAAACTCAGCTTAGTCCTTTGAACAAATAGAATATTGTGCTATGTATTAACCACATGTGCGCCAGAATAATTTTGGAATTTCAGCTTTTGAATAGAAAGTTCTATGTATGGTGATATGTATTGGATTTATTGAAATTCTGTTTTTAGCTAAGCACTGTATGTTTCGAAGCTGACTTCATATCATAACCTAATGCAAGCTTAGCAAAACAATAACTGTCTACAAAAAAAGATCTGTTGATATCACTCCTATGCCTGTAGTATACTCATACACATCTTAAAAATATAAATAACATTAACAAATAATAATAATAATAATAATTAGGAGCCACTTTTCCAGCTCAGCAGTTCATAGTTTCAATGGTACAGACATTGCTCCCACAGACTACCAGTAATGTTGTCTGGCTTAAGAGATCAATTGATTTACATACCAGTAGTCCTCTCAGTTTCATAAACCAGGATAAAATCTTTTATTATTAGAGGCAGCCATGCCATTAGAAAATTAATAAAATGGTTTAGTTTGTACTGGATTTTTTATTTTCGTATCTCCACAAAAAAAAATAATAATAAACATAGCAACAATAACAATAATTTCTCAAAATAAAAAATGTAAAAAGTTTCGTAGGGATATTAATGACTTCAGGAAAAATTATATTTATTTGTGGCAGAATGTGGATACGCTTCCTTCTGAAAGTATGGTGGAGAATAACCCACCTCCTAATGAATATCCAAACAATTACAGCTATAATGGCAATAGACCAAATGTTACAGTATCCCAAGTGAAGGCCCCAAAAAGAGATTTTAGGGCACCACAGACTGTTCAGAATAATAGAGGAAGAGGTAACAAGCAAAACCCCAAAGGAAAAAATAATGTCTCCTTTCAAACTAGGAACCTTTCGAATAATTCTGGATATAAGGATTTTCATCAGGTTAGTACTCAGAACCGTTATGAAGTTTTAGAAAATATGGGGAACGATTATGCTACCCAATCACCACGCCCACCTCCTTTTTTTAGGGAGAGGCATGAGGGGCCACCCCAGGGGACGCAGGGACCCGTCCCTGGAGGGGTCGGCTGATGCAACCTTACTTTCCACTAAACACACAGGAATGGTGGAACCCACCAGTGTGGGAGAAACCATTCAGCCCGTCCTGATTTCCAAGGACAATGCACAAAGAGGGTGCAGGGCAGGGTGCAGAGTCCAGCAAAAAAAGACGCAGGGAAACAGACTGAGTGGCATTTACAATTTGACCCAACTTAAGTTAACCCAGAAAGAAACTAATATTTTAAATGCAGGATTGAAATGTACATCCAAAAAAATAAGTTTAGTGTATATATAGATATACATAATTATGTCAGAAAACTGAATATAAAAAATTATGTTTTATCGAATAATTTCAACCTTAGAAATAAGAAAGGAATAGATACAGTTGGTGTTGACAGTGGTTTAAAAAATAGATCCCTGTTTAACCCATTTCAACCCTCAAATCACCAAGTTGAAGTTTTTAAGCACCTGGTCTTAAAAGATCTGGATGGATTAGCCCTCAAAAAGAGTTTACATCCTAAATATATACAAGAGGGCATTAAAACACTAGAAAATAGAAAGGATGTTATTGTCGGCCCCACTGATAAGGGAGGGAGGGTAGTGATAATGTATAAAAACTTTTATCATTCCCAACTAGCGTCTATGCTTTTGGATGATAACACATATTTTCAGTTGGATAAGGATCTGACTAATAGTTATAGGATAGATCTTTATAATTTAGTTGATCATGGCTTTTATATGAGAGTTCTGACTAAAAAAGAAAAGGCTTATTTGTGCCCTTCTTTCAGCCACATACGGATGCAATCCATAAGGATGCAACGAATCCACTGGGAAGACCCACTGTTAATGGGACCGATTCTGTGACATCTAGGATTGGTCAATACCTTGATAATTTTTTTTACAGAGGAGTGTAGTAAACACAAGGGCCTATCTTAAGGACACCACTAATTTTTTATTACTGTTAAAAAAGGTGGTCTTCCTGAACAATGCTGAGATATTTTTGGTAACGGCTGATGTTTCATCACTTTACACAATTATCCAGCATGATGATGCATTATTAATATTGAACTGGGCTTTCTGTAAAAGGGATGACTTACCTTTCATCCAAAAAAAGTTTTTAAGGATGGTTTCAGATTTCTGCTTAACGCACAATTACTTTTGGTATGCTGGCAAGTTCGACAATCAAAGAAGGGGCGTGGCAATGGGCGCAAAATTTGGGCGTAGCCTCGCTAACTTATTCATGAGTGAGTGGGAGGACAAGTGGATTTTTGGTAATAGGAGGAAGAAAATCATCTTTTACCAGCGTTACATTGATGACCTGTTCTTTATTTGGCAGGGATCCAAATCCTCATTGATCGAGTTCTCTAACTGGTTGAACACCAATACTAACAATATTAAATTGGAGTTCTGCTGGAATAATGAACATATCATTTTTTTGGATGTCACTGTTATGAAATATGAAAACCTCCTGCTCACTAAGGCATTTTTCAAAGCTACAGACCGTAAAAGCTATATTCCTGTTCACAGTGGCCACCATCCACTGTGGTTGCGGAACAATCCAAAGGGCCAGTTTATGCGCATCTGCAGGAACTGTTCTCGCGATGAGGATTATTTTGCTCAAGCACAACAGATTAAGAGCCGTTTTACTGAAAAGGGATATAATGTCCATGATTTGGATAAGGTTATCCATGAAGTAGGTTTGGCCCCACAGGAATGGTGTTTGCAACCCAGGGAAAGTATCAGGATAAGAAACATAATTGGTGGCTTCATAGGCAGTTTTCATGAACAATATAAGGATATCAAATCCATCTTTAGGACACAATGGGACATCCTCAGAATGGATAGGATTTTGAGCAAAGCCCTTCCAGAAACTCCTCCTTTTATTTATAGAAGAACAGCTTCTTTTAGTGATAAGGTGGTAAAAAAGGTTTTGGATCCTCCAAGCAGGCCTCAAATGTTTTGGGATAGAGCTGCTTTTTACGCCTGCAGGAAGTACAAGGTGTGCCAACAGGTGGATACCCACATCAGGGGGCTTAGCAGTTTTAGATCTACTGCTAACAGTGCTGAATTTCAAATCAAGGAATTTATTTCCTGTGTATCCACTCATGTGGTGTATGCTTTGGAGTGCCCCTGTGGCCTTATGTACATTGGCAGGACCAAGAGGACATTGAGCAAGAGGGTCTCTGAACACATATACAACATTTTGATTGGATATAGGGATCATAGTGTCTCTTTGCATTTCAGATATACTGTAAACATGACAGGAGGGTGCGTGGCTTGGCGCGCAACGAGGATGGCAGCACACTGAGGGAACTCCTCCGCACACACAGCCTAACACCTGACCAAAAGCCCTCCGATGCCGGGAAAAAGACTGTATTCTACCCTGCACTCTCGCCCACGTGGGTTGACAACTTGCCCAGCACGGAACATCACAGATCTTTTTAAAAATAAACCTGCAGACCGTAGCAGCGTGTCCGGACCCAAGATGGCGCCGGCACACCACGAGGAGGAGTACAGCAAAGATTCACAGTCAGCTCCAGAGGACTCAGGTGGGGCAAAACCACAGCAGAACACCCCCTCACCTACTCTGATATGTCTTTGATTGCTGCGGATATTAAGTCTACCTTCTCTGCAGCGATCACTGATTTAAAGACCAACCTGATGGTGCTGACAGAGAAGCTAGCTTCTGCAGAGGCTGCAGGGAAACATAGAGACAAGGCCATACACAGACTGGAGAAGATTTCTGTCACTCAATCTCAACATTTCATAAAAATGAATAGGCACCTTGAGGATTTGGATAATAGGGGCAGAAGATGCAACATAAGAGTGAGGGGGATCCCAGAAACATTGGAACCTGATCAGATTATCCCAGCACTACAGCGGGTCTTTAACAACCTGCTAGACAGACAGGAGGATATGGACATTGACTTTGTGAGAGCACACAGGGCCTTGCGACCCAGGGGCCCTGACACGACACCAGAGACATAATATGCTGCTTGAAAAGTTTTGTCCGCAAGGAGGAAATTATGCGTAAAGCACGGAGAAATTATCACATTATATTCAATGAGGAAACCATAATGATATTTCAAGAGTTATCCCAGATTACTCTCAAGAATCGGCGTGCTTTGCGCCTCCTGCTGGAGAAGCTAAGGGAAAGGGAGCTGAAATACACATGGTAATTTCCATTCACCCTCTCGGTGTCACATAATGGTAAACAACATATTCTACTACTGAAGAGAAGAGAGGGAGCCTCCCTCCATGCCATGGATGCGGAGCGGCCCGAGGAGAAGAAGGGAAGAAGACGCCGAAGAGGAGATGCTGGACAAGAACACCGGAGGAAGAACCAGAAGAACAAGAAGAAGAAGATGAAGGAAGATAGAAGAAAGAAGAAAGAACAAGCATTTAAATAAAGGAATTGTCAAAAACTGTCTCTTGTCATTTTTAACATTTTTGACACTTTTTTAGTGAAATGGTAGGGGTACCCCCTTACCATTTCACACAGGGGGGAGGGCCGGGATCTGGGGTCCCCTTGTTAAAGGGGGCTTCCAGATTCCGATAAGCCCCCCGCCAGCAGACCCCCACAACCACCGGCCAGGGTTGTGGGGATGACGCCCTTGTCCTCCTCAACATGGGGACAAGGTGTTTTGGGGGGCTACCCCAAAGCACCCTCCCAATGTTGAGGGCATGTGGCCTGGTACGGTTCAGGAGGGGGGCGCTCTCTCGTCCCCCCCTCTTTTCCTGTGGCCTGCCAGGTTGCGTGCTTGGATAAGGGTCTGGTATGGATTTTTGGGGGAACCCCACGCCGTTTTTTTTTTAAATTTTGGCGCGGGGTTCCCCTTAAAATCCATACCAAACCTCAAGGGTCTGGTATGAAATTTAAGGGGACCCCACACGTCCTTTTTTTTTTTTAATTTTGGCCTGGGTTCCCCTTAATATCCATACCAGACCTGAAGGGCCTGGTATGGAATTTAGGGGAACCCCCCACGTCATTTTTTTTTATTTTGGTTTGGGGTTCCCCTGTGGGGAATTCCCATGCCGTTTTTATCAATGAACTTTTATGTGTATTGTCGGACCGGCAATTCATTAATAGCCGCAAGTAGTTTTAAATGACTTTTTTTCCTTTGAAATGTCATTTTGCTGTCAGACTGTTCTAAACACGAGAAACATGCACCCCTTTACAGGCATACTATAGACACCCCCCAGGTACGAAATTTAAAGGAATATTACACCTTTATTGTTTCACTTTAAGCATTATTAAAATCACTGCTCCCAAAAAAACGGCCGTTTTTAAAACTTTTTTTTTGCATTGATCCCTGTCCCATGGGGCAGGACCTAGGTCCGCAAACACTTTTTATGACAATACCATGCATATAAGCCTTTAAAATTAGCACTTTTGATTTCTCCCATAGTCTTTTAAAGGGTGTTCCGCAGCTTTCGAATTTGCCGCGAACACCCCAAATTGTTCGCTGTTCGGAGAACTGGCGAACAGCCGATGTTCGATTTGAACATGACTCTCATCCCTAATTGCAGCTATAAGTTCTATGTCCAAGCCTAGAGACTTAACACCAGACTTTCTTTCAGCTCACATTACAGTGATACCAAAGCCGGGTAAAGACCCCACGGAATGTTCCAGTTACCATCCCATATCCCTGTTAAACCTGGACGTTAAATTGTTCACAAAGATTCTCACCCTAAGACTAGGCCCACTTCTCCAGGAGCTAATAGGGCTGGAACAAGGAGGCTTCATGCCTGGCAGAGAGGCAAAAGATAATGTGACTAAAGCCTTACTATTAATTCATGCAACAAAGACGCGGGGCATCGAGGGCTTTCTCCTTTCTACGGATCTGGAGAAAGCCTTAGATCGTGTTGCTTGGGATTACATGATGGCAGTGTGCAGATATGTGGGGCTAGGTCCACATATGTTATCATGGATCTCCGCATTGTATCAAAATCCCTCAGCAAAATTAAAAATGAATGACACACTATCCGAAAAGGTGCACAAAGAATGGCACTAGACAGGGATGCCCTTTATCACCCCTTCTATTCATTCTATCCCTGGAACCCTTTATTACACTGATTAAATTGAACTCCGCAATCACTGGCTTTGAAAGATTGGATCTCACTAAAAGCAGACATGATTCTGATACCACTAAAAAACTCACTCTGGATTTCTTGATCCAGTTACCCAGTAGACCTAAGATGACACCCCATAACAGGCAACACATTAGAAATCTTATGCCTCATTGCCAAACAGACATCCATTACTATGCCACTTAGCCCACTGATGCCTTTAAAGGGCAATCCTGACTTCGCACCAGGTACACAGAACAAAATCTTTCAACCAACACAAGACAACCCACTACTGGCGGGCAACTGTTATTTAGGAGGTAAAATCAAAGAATGGAACACTCTTAGGCTAGAAAATAACATGCCCCATATGCGCCACTGGTCCTACCTCCAACTACGAAGTTATCTAGACAGGAAAGGGAATACACGGAACTTCCACAGACCCCTAACTGAACTAGAGTCGGTTTGCCATGGCTCTATGCCACTTTTGAGGGACTCTTCAATTGCTTATTCATGGCTGCAGCACCCTGAGATGGCCAAAGTGGACGGATACAGGAGGAAGTGGACAAACAATGGAGGTATGCCTGTATATTAGCACATAAATGTTCCATAAGCACAAAAATGTAGGAAACAAATTACAAGTTACTAACACAGTGGTACTACACTCCAGACAAACTATGTAAATGGGACCCATAAAAACCAGACTCCTGCTGGAGAAGCCAGAATGAAATAGGCACAATTTCCCATGCTTGATGGAGTTGCCCCTTGGTTTCAGTCTATTGGGATGGAGTTAAGGAACTGATCGGGAAAGTCACAGAGACCAAACTAAATTTAAATGCGGCCTGCTGCTTATTACACGTGACAAACTTCTCATTTAAAAGATACAAACATTCTTTAACTAAACACCTTCTGAATGCGGCCAAATCACTAATATCTCTAAACTGGAATACAACACGGCTTCCATCCATCCCAGATTGGCTAAACAGGGTCAAAGACATCTGCGATATGGAAGATACACTTGCACAAGACTCAGGAATTGTAGAAAGATTCCACAAAACATGGCAGCCTTGGTTTGTATTTAAGTACTCCCAGTCCTTCACGGACGCCATGACCTAACTAGCTTTATAATGTCCTAACAGAACAAGATCATACTTGACTTTATCTGTATCTGAGATCCAAACTGATTGAATATAACTAAGAGCTACTAACGTACCTACATTATGCTACTTACATCTTTACTATTCTACCTGCATAATAGTGATAGCAGAGAATGACAAGAAACTGAACCAGATTAAGGATACCAAAGTGCCTTACACTACTTACTGTACCTAACACCCAAATGCAGTTGTATCTGCGACTTGCGTATTGTGCAACCTTTCCTTACTTTTTCAATAAAAGTTGAAAAAGTAAGGAAAAAAAAAAAACATGACAGGAATCCAACTCAATAGAACTTTTGGACCAATACACTCAGTCTGAATGGAATGAATATCGAGCTTGATTTAAACTGCTTTATTAGTAATTATTAGACCCTTATGGCGATAACGGGTTCTTTGCGGCAGAGCCCTTCTCTCATGCATAGGCTTTGTCTTTTTTATGACTTTAGGATGTGCAGTCCTGTGTAATCAAATTTTATATATATATAATTTTTTATAATTAGGTTTTAAATCTCTATTCAGATGCATGCATTTTGATAGCAAGATCCTTTTATATATTTACAATATTATGTATCGGCTATTCATAAGGGTCTTGGTACATATTTATATGTTTATATAATTTTGACGTTTATTCGAGTTTTTTTAATACACATTGAATGCGCTTGATTATTGATCAGGGTTAATACATATATAGTCATTTTATTGGTAATGATCTTTTCTTTACTATATATTACTGTTGTGGAGTTGCTGTACTCACATATATTTATTATAGCTACATTCGCAGTTTTTGAATTTTATTTTTCTTTTATTTCATATTGATATTGTTTATCCACATATCATGGCATGTAAATAGGAGTTATGTGACATGCTTTATTCACTGTTTTTATAATATTATGCATAGCTGTGTATGTCCTTTAGTACTGATTTGTAGTTAGGGCTTTGCATGATGTTCGGTATGCCAGATGGAACGTGCGATCATGTTACGGTGGTTGCGCTTGAGTCTAGGCATATGGGATATCGTGAACAAAGTGTTCCCATCTGGGCGTGACTGGTGGCAGTGACGCTCGTGATGCGCCTTATTACATGCAGAGTTGTTTGCCCGCACTCCTATAGTGTTTAATGGACTGGCCATGCCTCGTGGCGACGCTCTCCGAATAAGACGTGATGACGAAACTCGTTAGGTGTGACCACGTGGCTTTCCCTTGTCAATCACAGAGTGTGTCATCCCGGGTCTCATCGTTGCTAGTGATTTCTATGAGTTCCAGCAGGCGGTGAAAAGACATTACACTGTATTGCAGAAGCTAAATCTGACATGCTGTTTTTATTGATTCATCCTGTAAGCACATTTTGTATGCAGGGTTTTGGGTTTCTAATAAATGGCAGTATTACACTATGCAGAGCATTCCCATGTGTTTTTATAAGCTGCACCCGCTGAGCTGAGTTGTCCCAGGAAAGTGTTTTGGTTACCTTGAGAGAGCGTCCAACTTGATCTTATATCTCTGTGGAGATACCAGGCTCAGTTAACATTTCATTGTGGTGAGTGCATCACCAAAAGAGGTGTTCACGTGGTGGATCGGTGATGGTATTCAGGATAAGAATGTTTTAAGTCCCTGATGGGATACGGCACAGCATACTTTTTTAAGGACTTTTGCATGGACTTTTTATGTCACTCATTCATTTGTGTTTGGCATGTTCAGCCCACTGAATCCTATTATATTGCACTGAATGTCTTAAGATATTTCATTAAGTGCTGTTAATGCTGCGATTTTTATCCATGCAATTTCTATCTAGGCATATTCCATTGAATAATAATTTCTTATATAGAGGTATGTTTGAAGTAAATATTGCCTCAAAACTGAAATGACAATCAGCTTTTGATTCTTCCACGGAAACACAAAAGTTCTTTCATATATTTTTTTATATATCAAGTCTTTTGTATATTTTATGTACCTTGTACAAAGTTTGATTTCTGGTACATAATATAAACTAGACAGCAAAGCTTAACAAAACATAGAACCTGTGTATCTTTTGTGATATATTGGGGTTGACCTACTGAAAGCAAATAGGCTGTTCACTTAGCTAAATAAATTTTCACTTTGCAAGGGAAAGTTCTCTTAGCTTAATGGATGTGAAGGTCTGCTGACTTTCATCATCCAATTATGTGAAAATAAAAATCAATTTTTTAATTTTCTTTGCTTGTAACTGCTTGTGAAAGCTAATGGAAACTTTCCTTGCAAAGTGAACAGTTTCTACAACTTTAGTATATAAACTGCATTATCTTTATACTTTTGTTTGACAACTGATCCTTTTAGTTTATTGTGTAGCATTAGGAGCAATTCCAAAGAATTTTGCTGCGCTAAAGAGATGCTCTTTTCCTCAAGCATCATCCATCCTACACTCATGGATACAGCATCTAAGCTTAATATGGCATGCATAATGACAGTAATACAAAAAAGAGAAAAGTAGGTATTTTCCTAATATAGTGGTCTTTTTTTTATAGAAGAATATATGTCAAGGATGAGAAATAAACCTGGATACTGTATAACCAAAAGCAACACTAACAAGGCTTCCAGAGACATTTTGAAGTCATGTTTGTATCAGCTACACTTGAAAGAAATTCCTAACTACAGTCCCGTATTGTTTCATCAGCTCTATTCCAAATAGTATGTCATATACAGGCACTGAAAAGAAATACAAACAGGAGTGTTGTAGTTAGGAGTGTTTTAGTTAGAACAGCGCTCATCAGAGAATGTTGCTGAAGATGTTGATGGTCAAACGAGCTGAGCTGCTTTTGATAATTCATGTGAAGATTAACTCAGTTAAATGAAGCATAAACAATTGTCTCGATGCACTGTAAGGTTAGAGCAAAGCCTCTTGATGCCTTATGCATACAAAAATTCCAGTATGAGTTAAATAGGTTACATGTCAATGGTGGATATATTAAAATTATAGGAAATAACTATCAAATTAAATTAAAGTTGCAGCATCCCCCTGAGTATACTGGGAGCAAAAAGGGCACCTCCAGATACAGGGAGCGGACTTACATTCACCCCAGAGTCCATGGCTATAATGGAAAGTTAGAACAAATGTGGGCGCCAGTCACTTTAGGTATTTTTCAATGCTTTAATTATAACTTGAGAAGGGTTGCAGAAAAGAGGTTGAGGGGAGGTTTCAGATACCTTTTTAGCAGATCACCTACAGACTCCTATAATCAAAGGACAAAACACAGCTTTCTTTCAGAAGATCTTGAATACCTGGGTAGGTCTCTCACACAGACCTAGCAACCAGTAAGATGTCTGAATAAGTCTCTCTCACAGACTTAGCAGTCAGTATACAGTATGCCTGGATAAGTCTCTCTCACAAACTTAGCAGCCAGGAATGTATTACCTTGATTGGATTGTAGAACAGCTTCACAGTACCAGGACCTTTAACTCGACCCAGCAGTACTGTGAGGGTAGGTTAGATGTAGGTGTGTCCTCGAAGTAAGTTACCAGGCCCTTCTGAGAGACCAGCCTTCATCCTGGCTCTCTCCAGCAAGGGTCCTCCCCTGGATCTCCTCAGCTTGGCTTGGCTTCTTCCATTCAGGCAAGACAGCCTATGGACCACCTCAGAAGTAGTAGGCCCCAGACAGGCTTCTGGGCCTACTTGCACAGCTTGCAACAGGCCTGAAGTGCCACAAGGTAAGAACTGACTGAATCACATGGCATCTGTCCAATAAATACCCCTTCCCAGCATGCACAGCAGCAGGAACCTCCTACTGGGCTGTTTCTGGAAAAAATATTCATTACATCTTAACTTAGTTGTTATTCTCACACTGTCCTGTGGTACCAGTGACACCTACTGGCAACAGTGGGAAATGCACAACACAGTCAAACTTAGTACAGAACCAATAAACTATGTACAATCAATCTGAGCTGGTTACAGCTCAGCTAAAAACTAAATTTACATTATAGCCCCATTTTTAGGAACAGGTGGCTACAAAGTAATTAAAAATCCATAGGCAGAACTTCCAGCAACTAAAGCCATTGACTATTATAATACTAAATTTATACTGATGTAATTCCTCATATTGTTTAGTAAGTTTGGGATACTATACTAAACTAAAAAATTCAACTAGTAATGCCATTTGCCAATTTTATGCTTGTCACTGGATTATGATTGACAGGTGAAAGGATAGGTTTCAATGAATTCCAACAAAAATAAATGAACAAAACAAGTGAAAATGAAAAAGGTTTAAATATGAATGGTTAAAAAATAATAATAACAGGTAATAGGTAAGGGTAAATAAAATAAATTAGGGGGATTTGGGTTAACTTAGTGTTGATAAAGAGTTATAAAGGCACAATTATTATTTTAAAAAAATACTTACTAAGTAGGTAAAGCTGAACACCAGCGAGATATAAAAAATGGTATGTCCTCTCAGAACTGCACTGCGGAGTGCACCCCCCCCCTGCACAGTAGTGTGGTACAGCCATTTACTTGTATTGGCAGCTACACGTGGCACAGGGCAGCATTCAGCACCCTGTCCAGTCACAGCCGCCCCGGGTGCCAGAAAGCACTGGGGATTTTATGCCTCAGCACAGGAGCTGCTGTTAAGCATCCATATGAATGAAGTCTAATAGCAGTGCCTGATTACAATCAGTACAGCCTGTTCCACGCTCCACTGGTGGCTGATTAAAGCCAGTATAAGCCTAACATCAGTGCCTGATTTCAGCCAGCACAGCCGGTACCAGCAATACTGGTGCCTGATTACAGCCAGTATAGCCAGTATCAGCCTTATAACAGTGCCCAATTATATCCAGTACAGCAAATACCAGCCTACTATTCGTGTCTGATTGATTACATATAGTACAGGCAGTACCAGTTTAATACCAGTGCCTAATTACAGCCAGTACAGCCAGTGTCAGCCTCATACCAGTGCCTGAACACATTCAGTGCCTATAAGTATCCGTGCTTAATAACAGCTACTACAGCCAGTACCAGCTTACTAACAGTGCCTGGTTACAGCCAATACTGAAAATACCAGCCTACTTGTGACAAAATATGAGATCTTCAAAATACTCACCATGACTCAGCAAATACCTTGGGGTGTCTGGTGTGGTAATTAGGGCCTCTCAAAATGTGATAGATAGTCAGGGACGTATGCGCCTTAAAAATTTGATGGTGCTATACCCATATGTGTGAGAAATATTTTATTAAAGCGGAGCGCCGCCGAAAAATTTTTTTTTAAAAGTCAGCAGCTACAAATACTGCAGCTGCTGACTTTTAAAACATGGACACTTACCTGTCCAGGGCGCCCGCGATGTCGGCACCCGAGGCCGAAGCGTCTCTCCGTCCTCGGGTGCTGCCGCCTCCATCTTCGGTAAGGGAATCAGGAAGTGAAGCCGTGCGGCTTCACTTCCCGGTTCCCTACTGTGCATGCGCGAGTCGCGCAGCGCAATACGGATGGTCCCTGCTGCCTCTGGGACCCGTGTGTTTCCCAGCAGGCAGCGGGGAGGGAGCAGGAAGTGGCGTAAATAACCGCAGATTCTGCGGCTATCTATGCCGGAAGTGGGTACAGATACCTGTAATATACAGGTATCTGTACCCCCCTCCCCCCTGAAAGGTGCCAACTGTGTCACCGGAGGGGGGGAGGAATCTAATGAGTGGAAGTTCCACTTTTGGGTGGAACTCCACTTTAATGAAAATATTTAAATAAATAAACAATTTAAAAAAACAAACTTTTTTGTTCTTTCTTTATTTCTCAAAAACTTGTGTCAAAAATGAAATCTTCAAAAGACTCACCATGCTTCTTAGAAAATACCTTGGGGTATCGGCTTTACGAGATGTGGTCATTTTGCAGTTATCTCTAATGTACTAGCACTCTAGAGCCTCCAAATATGTGATAGGTGGTCAGAAAATCAGATGCATAATGTATCCCCATTGAAAGCCTGAAGGTATTTGTGGTTACCCTATACTTAGGAGGAGTAGCGTGTAGTGTGTTTTTGGATGTAATTTTAAGTATGCCCATGTTGTATGTGAGAAATATCTTATTAAAGTGACAACTTTATGTAAAAAAAAACATGTTAATTTACTTTCTTCATTAAAAAACAAAAAACAAAATAAGGCCTTAAAAATATTCACCATGATTCTTCCTGAGTACCTTGGAATGTACGGTGTACATTCCAAAAGAGGGACATTTGGGGGGGTTGCAGTGATAACCATTTTAGGGTCTCAATAAATATGATAGGCGGAACATTAGGACTGATATATTTCAAATATACAGTATATCACAAAAGTGAGTACACCCCTTACATTTTTGTAAATATTTTATTTTATCTTTTCATGTGACAACACTGAAGAAATGACACTTTGTTACAATGTAAAGTAGTGAGTGTACAGGTTGTATAACAGTGTAAATTTGCTGTCCCCTCAAAATAACTCATCACACAGCCATTAATGTCTAAACTGCTGGCAACCAAAGTGAGTATGCCCCTAAGTAAAAATGTCCAAATTGGGAATATTTAGCCATTTTCCTTCCCCGGTGTCATGAGACTCGTTAGTGTTACAATTTGTCAGGTGTGAATGGGGAGCAGGTGTATTAACTTTGGTGTTATTGCTCTCACTCTTTCATACTGGTCACAGAAAGTTCAACATGGCACCTCATGGCAAAGAACTCTCTGAGGATCTGAAAAAAAGAATTGTTGCTCTACATAAAGATGGCCAAGGCTATAAGAAAATTACCAAGACCCTGAAACTGAGCTGCAGCATGGTGGCCAAGACCATACAGCGATTTAACAGGACAGGTTCCACTCAAAACAGGCCCCACCATTTTTGACCAAAGAAGTTAAGTGCACGTGCTCAGCGTCATATCCAAAGGTTGTCTTTGGGAAATAGACGTATGAGTGCTTCCAGCATTGCTGCAGAGGTTGAAGGGGTGGGGGGTCAGCCTGTCAGTGCTCAGACCATTCGCAGAACACTGCATCAAATTGGTCTGCATGGCTGTCGTCCCAGAAGGAAGCCTCTTTTAAAGATGATGCAAAAGAAAGCCCGCAAACAGTTTGCTGAAGACAAGCAGACTAAGGACATGGATTACTGGAACCATGTCCTGTGGTCTGACGAGACCAAGATAAACTTATTTGGTTCAGATGGTGTCAAGCGTGTGTGGCAGCAACCAAATGAGGAGTACAAAGACAAGTGTGTCTTGCCTACAGTCAAGCATGGTGGTGGGAGTGTCATGGTCTGTGGCTGCATGAGTTCTGCTGGCACTGGGGAGTTACAGTTCTTTGGGGGAACCATGAATGCCAATATGTACTGTGACATACTGAAGCAGAGCATGATCCCCTCCCTTCAGAGACTGGGCCTCAGGGCAGTATTCCAACATGATAACAACCCCAAACACACCTCCAAGATGACCACTGCCTTGCTAAAGAAGTTGAGGGTAAAGGTGATGGACTGGACTGACCAAGCATGTCTCCAGATCTAAACCCTATTGAGCATCTGTGGTTCATCCTCAAACCGAAGGTGGAGGAGCTCAAGGTCTCTAACATCCATCAGCTCTGTGATGTCGTCATGGAGGAATGGAAGAGCACTCCAGTGGCAACCTGTGAAGCTCTGGTGAACTCCATGCCCCAGAGGGTTAAGGTTGTGCTGGAAAATAATGGTGGCCACACAAAATATTGACACTTTGGGCCCAATTTGGACATTTTTACATAGGGGTGTATTTACTTTTGATGCCAGCGGTTTAGACATTAATGGCTGTGTATTGTTATTTTGAGTGTACAGCAAAGTTACACTGTTATACAAGCTGTACACTCACTACTTTACATTGTACTTTACAGTGTGTGTCATTTCTTCAGTGTTGTCACATGAAAAGATATAATAAAATATTTACACAAATGTGAGGGGTGTACTCACTTTTGTGAGATACTGTATCTATAGTACCATAGTTTTTAAACTTTTGATACCTTTCTCAAAGCCTATAATATACACTTTATTTATTTATTCTCACCAAAGAAATGTAGCAGAATACATTTTGGCCTAAATATGTAAAGAAAGATTTTTTACTTGATATACTTTATAACAGAAAGTAAGATTTTTTTTTCCCATGAAAGCCTGGGCTTAGATGAGGTTGCTTGAATGATGCTGGATGCCAGACTTAGGACATCAAGTGACAGAAAAAAAAGTGGGGCAGCAGAGGACACTCCAGTTTGAATGTAAATATTGCACCAAAACTAGATTTTTTATTTATCCTTTAATGAGCTTGTCACTTATATCTTGATATTTTTCCTGGAGATCTACTTTAAACTATATTATGAGCAGATCAAGATAATAAAACAAAAGAACAAATAAAAAATGTAACAATGTAGCACTGGCTTAGTATTGCCTCTGTAAGATTTGAGTATTGCTCTCTGAAACATTGCATTTTCTGGCTAAACTGATAGCAGCAACCCAGGAGAGACTCTATTGGGTACAGCTGCAGGATTGAAGGCAGATTGGTTACTGCCATAGCTAAGAAGAATGCTCCTAAGAACAAAAACAAGGTAGGACAGGAATGGATAGCAGTGCAGGAGAGCTGTGATTGGGGGGAGAGAGGAAGACACAGGAGGTGAGACTAACTGGCATTGTGGCAGCCAGAGAAAAGTGTCCCATGTGCTTGTCTCCTGAGCACTTCTAGAGCCTGTGAGGGGAGTTTACAGCGTGTTCTGCCCTTTTTCACCTGATTACCGAAGATGTGCTAACAGTGCAGTGAAATCTATAGATGAATTTCAGTACTGCAGCAATCAATCTACCAATTGCTTTAAGGAAGATATATCAAGTGCATCTAATGGTGAGAGATTTTCTGCCATCCTTATATGTGAGTGGATCATGTTTAACCCTGCTAGGTCCTATTTACCGCTAATGTAGCTCTATCTGAAGGTGGATCACCACATCTGTTAATCTTTGGTACCCTGTGACACTTTGAGAAGATACCCCTTTCCATTTTGTGGATTACAAATATTGCTTCAGAAAAGTCTGAGTACTCAAACATAGGATTTAAAAGGCCCCAATGCTGGCAGACTATGTGTGTGTGTGTGAATAGAATTCCCACTGGTCAGTGGTTAGCTAGAACCTACAAGACCTAGATAAGCTCGTATAGTCATTAATATCACTTTTGGGTAATTGCTGAACATTATTTTTGTATTGTGCAACTGACAGTGTCGTTCAGCACTCGCTCAGTGCATTTCAGGCAAGGCCTCTCACTGGCGGTTAAAGTGAACGAACACCAATCCTGTTTTAATTTACTGAGCAGTTGTATTACATAATTGCATTCAATGGTATTCTGTTAATCCGTTTATCTCTTTTCAGGGCTTATTGCTAGTTTTAATAAAGCCCAGCTAAAAGTTTAAACGGTGTACTGGTGTTACTTGGATCCAGGTGAGCCATCACTGGTGTGGGACAGAAGACCCGTATATTACAGCAGCCCTTCCAGGGGTAGCACTACACGTGGGGGCTCGTCCAGGATACCTTCTGGTCCCTGTCACAGAGTGGTGACTACCTCTACCAGTCAAGTCACCATGATGGACCCTGTCATTGCTGCCAAGTGGTGTGAAGAGCAAAATGGCAGGTTGGGGCTCTGTGTGTCAGCTTTGCTGCCTGATCAGAAAACATTCATATTGGACCTGAAAGTTGATTAGACTGCCTCTTGTACCTATGCTTTGCTATAATGGAAAAGAACGATCCCGACCTGTTTCCAGGGAGTTAGCATACAGTTATCAGGGAACCTTGAATGTTCAGCTTATACAGCCAAATATGCTGGATGATCACCCTGAAAATGCTAGCTCAACAACACCAGGACCAGGGGTATCAGCTACTACTTCCACCCCAACTACAGGGTTCCCTCCTGCTACATTCTTTACCGATATGGGAAAACTGGTGAAAATGTTGGCGCAAAACTCAGCCGCGTCTGCCAATTATGGATATCGAAAGTTGCGGTTCTATTCCGGGAAGGTCCCTGTGCCATCTGGGGAAGAGGACTTTGAAACCTGGATAGATCAGGCAGTGCAGGATGTGGAAGAATGGGAAGTTGCTGACACAGTAAAAAGAAAAAGGTTAATTGAGAGCCTAAGAGCTCCCGCTTCAGGGACAAGCCGGGCTGCACAGCCACTGAGTGTCTAGAAGCTTTATGAGAGATTTTTGGAGGGGTGGAGGACTGTGTAGAGCCAATTTATATGTTCTCACACACCTATCAAAATAAAGGAGAAGAGTTATCCACTTATTTCTGGTGGCTGGATAAAATCCTTCATCAGATCTTCTAAAAGGAGGCATGGATCCAAATCACACAAGCAAAGCTTTGTTGGATGAAATTCTTAAAGGAGCACTGCCACTGGATCCCATAATGTTGAAATTTCAGAACAAGCCATTGACTTATTTCAAATTTGTCAAAGCTATCCTAGAAGAAGAAGCTTTAATTAAGGCAAAAAAACTGCTAGTGCTTCACATGCAACTTTCACTGTAGAAGTAGGAACCATGGGCATAGTGGAAGTCCAGTCCAAAGTAATGGCTTTGAAAACTCAGATGTCACAGATGATGGAGTTGATGACATCGCTGTCTGCCAGGATTGCCATACCAGAGGGGGAAAAGACATTGAAACCACCAGGCAGAGGCAATACCGAATGTTCCTGCTGGAGAGCCCTCTAGTTCAGTGGTCTGCTATAATTGTGGAGACATCAGCGTGACTGTCCCAGCCCACCAAAGCCATGAAGAGAAAATCATAAGCCGGCGGGAAACTCCAGAGGGCCCTAGTGAGGGAGCCAGCCAGGTGCTTATCTAAGTCAACTTGCTCCAGTTCCCAAATCTTTAACGAAGGGCGGGTAAGGCCTAAACCTTTGTACCAAGCCTCTCCCAAAGCCTCAGCTAGGCTGCCCAAGCTACTTGGGTCTCAGATCACGGGAGATCGGTACACACCAAACCCAAAACCGTCAGTCCAAATGACAATGGAAATGGGCACAGGCCAAAAGAAAGATTCAAGCCCAAACAGCCGAGCAAGCTGCACCAAAACAGCCAAGCAAGTTCCCTGACAAGCTGGTGGGTCCTTCTCCTATAGTGCCAGTTCAGGTGGAAGGTGTATACAGGGGCATGGAGCAGACATCATGGCTCTTTCCTGAGTGGCTCTGTCACGAGTGATGCGCAGTTTCACCGACGCAGTTATCAATTCTGATCATGTCTTCTCTGCTCTTTTACAGGTAATTGTCTCCTATCTCCTATCCAACTGTACATCCCTACTGAACTGGCTTTGCTGAGTCTGCTATTAGCATTTTTGGTAATTGTCTCCTATCTCCTATCCAACTGTACATCCCTACTGAACTGGCTTTGCTGAGTCTGCTATTAGCATTTTTGGTAATTGTCTCCTATCTCCTATCCAACTGTATATCCCTACTGAACTGGCTTTGCTGAGTCTGCTATTAGTATTTTTGGTAATTGTCTCCTATCTCCTATCCAACTGTACATCCCTACTGAACTGGCTTTGCTGAGTCTGCTATTAGCATTTTTGGTAATTGTCTCCTATCTCCTATCCAACTGTATATCCCTACTGAACTGGCTTTGCTGAGTCTGCTATTAGTATTTTTGGTAATTGTCTCCTATCTCCTATCCAACTGTACATCCCTACTGAACTGGCTTTGCTGAGTCTGCTATTAGTATTTTTGGTAATTGTCTCCTATCTCCTATCCAACTGTACATCCCCACTGAACTGGCTTTGCTGAGTCTGCTATTAATATTTTTGGTAATTGTCTCCTATCTCCTATCCAACTGTACATCCCTACTGAACTGGCTTTGCTGAGTCTGCTATTAATATTTTTGGTAATTGTCTCCTGCTGCCATATCTTTAAACTTCCATATTTACTGCTAGCTCTATAACAAACACATTGCAATAGCAATATTACTGGTGATTGATTCTCAACTCCATGTGGCTTGAGTGATCAAGAGAGGTAATTAGCTTTACGACCCTAGCCTGTGTCTGGCCTGGCCCTGGCCATCTCCTCCCCATATTCAGGTGTCTCACATCAGACCCAATAATGACCAACTGAGAAATGCATCCCAGCTTAGGCTGTCTATAAATTTATGGCATCTTATGGGGTGGCGCAGACATCATGGCTCTTTCCTGAGTGGCTCTGTCACGAGTGATGCGCAGTTTCACCGACGCAGTTTAACGAAAGCAGGATAACTAAAGCTGCATGAACAACAGGAACTCTGCTCCACTCTGCAAGACGACAAGCAAACCAACTTTGAAATTTATTTTATATTAGGTTAGTTTCCCACTCTCTAGCCACTAACATGCTCCTTATTCTCTTCCTTCTCACATTGGTGTCTTCTATCCTCAAATTATCTTTACTCTACCCCTCCTCTCTTCCCTGCAGCATGCACATATCACCCTCACTCCTACCCTCTCCCTACTATGGCACCCATCATCTCCTGCAGTTGCTGCACCCACATGCTGACATAAACTCCAGGGCCACTAGACACGTGCGCTCATGCACATCCCACTCCCACCTTGCCTTCCTCACCCTCCTCCTTCTCCTAGTCTCAGGTGATATTTCTCCTAATCCTGGTCCGCCATTTTCCAAATGCAAGCCACATATCCAATACCCCTCCCCCTCTGGCAACCACCGCAATCCACTCAGTTTAATTTCTATCCCCCTACTTCCTCAAAGCACCCCACCAATCTCATGTGCCCTGTGGAACGCCCGCTCCATCTGTAACAAGCTAACATCTGTACATGACCTCTTCATCTCTCATGGCTTGAACATACTGGCCATAACAGAAACCTGGCTGCAAAATTTTGACTCAGCTTCTCCTGCTGCCCTCTCCCATGGTGGTCTCCATTGGACTCACTCCTCCAGACCCAACAGACAGAAAGGAGATGGAGTTGGCTTCCTTCTGTCCCCACAAAGCACCTTCCAAGTCCTTACTGTCCCTCCCTCTCTATCCCTCTCTTCTTTCGAGATGCACTGTATTCGTCTGTTTTCTCCCATTTCTCTGAGGATTGCAGCAATTTATAGGCCTCCAGGACCGGTATCGCGCTTCATTGATGACTTTGCTGCCTGGCTACCCTACTTTCTCTCCTCTGAAATACCCACCATTATTCTTGGTGACTTTAACATTCCTGTCAATGTCAACAGCCCAACTACAGCTAAACTTCTCAACTTAACCTCATCTTTTGACCTAACCCAATGGACACATACTTCCACTCACTCCAATGGTAATACCCTTGACCTTGTATTCTCCCATCTCTGCAACCCTGGCAACCTCACCAACACCCCCTTTCCTCTATCTGATCACAACCTCATTACTTTCACTGTATCCTTGCCTCCAACCACCCATCCCTCCAAGCAGCAAACAATTACTTGTAGAAACCTTCGCGACTTTAACCCTTCTCTTCTCTATTCTGCTACTGACAACCTATATGACATAATCTCTCCCCTGTCCTGTCCTGACCTGGCCACTTCTGTCTACAACAGTTCACTCTCATCATCACTAGATGCACTTGCTCCCCTAACCACACGCAGAATTAGGCCCCGACCGTTACAACCCTGGCAAACTGACAACACTAGAAATCTCAAGAGACATTGCCGTGCTCTTGAACGACTGTGGCGTAAAACCAAATGCCTGCAAGATTTCACCCTATATAAATCTGCCCTTCTAAAATACAATTCATCCCTCCATGCTGCCAAACAAGCCTACTTTGTCTCTCTTATTAATTCCTTGTCATTCAGTCCCCGTCGGCTCTTCTCAACCTTTAACTCTCTGCTTCGTCCACCACCCCCTCTACCCACTAACTCACTCACTGCCCAAGAGATTGCCAATCACTTCAAAGACAAGATCAATGCAATTCGTGAGGACATCTCCACTGTGCATACATCTTCCCCACCCATCATACCTTGCCCAGCAGCACATTCAACCCTCTCCTCTTTTGAATTGGCTACTACGGAAGAGGTTACAAAAATTTTCTCGAATGCCCACCTAACCAATTGTCCCTTGGATCCTGTTCCCTCACAACTACTACGGTCACCCTCTTCTTCTATCCTATGCTCCCTCACCCACATCTTCAATCTCTCCCTTTCTAGTGGCATTTTCCCCTCCCCTCTAAAACATGCACAGATCACTCCCATTCTTAAAAAGCCCTCACTGGACCCTACCGACCTGAACAACTTAAGACCCATCTCATTACTCTCATTCACCTCTAAACTTCTAGAACGCTTAGTCTACAACCGTCTTAGCTCCTACCTCAATGAAAATAACCTTCTTGACCCCTTACAGTCTGGCTTTCGCTCGCAGCACTCCACGGAAACTACCTTACTAAAACTCACTAACGATTTACTAACTGCTAAAACCAACAGCCAGTACTCCATACTCCTACTACTTGACCTCTCTGCGGCCTTTGATACTGTTGACCACCCGCTCCTTCTCAATAAACTACATTCCCTTGGCCTCCGAGATTCTGCTCTATCCTGGTTCTCTGGCTATTTATCACAGCGCTCCTTCAGTGTCACCTACAACTCTGTCTCCTCCTCTCCATTGCCCCTTTCTGTGGGGGTCCCCCAAGGCTCGGTTCTTGGACCCCTTCTCTTCTCTATCTACACCACCTCCCTTGGTCACCTAATAACTGCCCACGGCTTCCAATACCACTTATACGCTGATGACACCCAAATCTATCTGTCTACTCCTCACCTCACTCCCTCAGTCTCCTCTCGCATTACTAACTTACTAACTGACATATCAGCATGGATGTCGCACCACTTCCTTAAACTAAATCTCTCTAAAACTGAGCTATTAATATTCCCCCCTGCCCGTGCCCCCCTCCATGACTTTTCCATCAAAATCAACAATGCAACCATCAGTCCCTCCCCTCACGCCAGGGTACTAGGTGTAATCCTAGACTCCGACTTGTCATTTCAGCCTCAAATCCAATCATTGTCAAAAGTTTGTAGAATTCACCTCCGTAACATCTCTAAAATTCGCCCTTTTTTAACAAATGAAACCACCAAGCTCCTCATTCACTCCCTTGTTATCTCTCGCCTTGACTATTGCAACTCCCTTCTCATTGGCCTACCGCTCCATAGGCTATCCCCTCTTCAGTCTATCATGAATGCTGCTGCCAGACTTATCCACCTTACCAACCGCTCAGTGTCTGCCAACCCTCTACTTCAATCCCTACACTGGCTCCCAATCACCCAGCGAATTAAATTCAAAATTCTAACCACAACATACAAAGCCATTCACAACTCTGCCCCAAGCTACATCACTAATCTTGTCTCCAAATATCACCCAAATCGTCCTCTCCGCTCTTCTCAAGACCTCCTGCTTTCAAGCTCTCTCATCTCCTCCTCCCATGCTCGTCTCCAGGATTTCTCCAGAGCCTCTCCCATCCTCTGGAACTCGCTACCTCCATCTATCCGGCTAGCCCCTACTCTTGCTACCTTCAGGCAATCCCTGAAAACTCATCTCTTCAGGAAAGCCTATCACGTCTCCAACTAATCTCCTACCACTTCCACCAGCTCATTCCCCACAGTTACAACCTTTTGTACCACCTGCCCCACCCTATTAGATTGTAAGCTCTTCTGAGCAGGGCCCTCTTAATCCTATTGTATTGTATTGTATTATATTATAACTGTATTGTCTCCCTTTTATATTGTAAAGCGCTGCGTAAACTGTTGGCGCTATATAAATCCTGAATAATAATAATAATAATAATATACACAAAAGCCCTTCTCGCCTAAGTGACTCTAATTTACCATGATTTCTACGATAAACACCTGAAACACCTGCCCTTGCAGAAGTTAGAAAGTCTAGAGATCTGGGGTATAGACACTAAGACAACAGGCCCATCTGTTGTAGGGCAGACAGAGACTTCCGACACATTAGCCATTGTATGTCCCCGCCCCCAGGGGCTAATCGGAGTTCCATGATTGTGGGGATGAACACTGACTTGGTTCGAAGGTTACTCACTCCTCAGGTCTCAGAGGGTGAAGCTGCAGTTAAAAGTGTACATCTGGGGGCGTGGCCTGCAACGGAGCTGAATGGACGTCTGATCCCAGAGCTCCGGCACTCCGGCGGACAATAGCGGCTGAAAACGGCTAAACTCAACCGGATTTCACCTCCATCGGCTGGCGAAACAATCCGGGCACACCCAGAGGCTATGATGGGCAAAAGAAAAGGCACATCCAAACCCCAACGGCTGACGGACTACTTTTCACAGGAGCCGCATGGAGGTAGGCAAGATGGCGCTGTCCATCTACATGCATTATCACACAAAAATAAGCCAGCACCGCTCACGGCCACATCATCCCCTAACCAAAATGATACCTATGGCAGCCAAAGGTCCCTCCCTTCGTTCTCTCCATCAGGGAGCCCAGCTAAAGCCAAGCAAAAGATGGATGGAGCTGGATGCAGTCCTGCAATGAGCCCGGGAACGGACTCAGGAGATGACACCAGGGAGCTCCCTGATTCCATCACTACCTTCCCCACCATGAATCAACCGGTACTGGACACTGTCCTTAAAGATATGCTAGTGTCTCTGAGGAGCACTTTGCAGGCTGATATGATGCAATGTGTGCACAGATTCAGTGGGGAATTGAACGCAGTAGCGGCCCGGGTGGAGCATGTTGAAAACAAGATGGGGGATTATGCCTCCACCATTAATGACTTGGTGGATGCAAATGAGGAAAGAGAAGAAGAATCTGTATGGATTAAAAATAAAATCGCAGATATTGAGGATAGATCCAGACGGAACAACCTCAAGATCAGGGGGATCCCTGAAACAGTACAATCCTCTGAACTGAGACCATATGTTATAGATCTTTTCACTGCCCTCTTACCAGACCTCTCTGAAATAGAAATTACCATTGATAGAATACATCGCCTACCAAAGCCATCCTATCTCCCGGATACTGTCCCCAGGGATGTGATTTTACGCCTACATTTTTTCCATGTCAAAGAGCAATTAATGCAAGCAATGCGGAGACAGGAGAATATCCCACCCCGCTTTCAGCAACTACAGTTCTACGCTGACCTCTCTCAGCACACACTGCAAAAGAGGAGGAACTTGAACACTATCACAAAAGTGCTCAGGAACCACAACATACCCTACAAATGGGGGTACCCCACTAAAATAACAGTTACCTATCAAGATAAAACGTTCATTGTAGACTCAATGGATAAAGGCATCGCCTTACTGAAATCATGGAACATCCTTCCTGATTCCGAGAGCGAGGGAGGCCCCAAAAACAACCGACAGTCAGCTATACCTGACTGGAAGAAAGTAACAACAAAGAATGCCAAGTCGCATAAGTAACACTCTTTGGAAATCCGGAAAAAACTCATGTCCACGTACAACGCCGGAGTAGCCGATAGGCTAGAACTTAACCCCTCAAGTTTCTTGAGCAGCAATTTGCTGCACACGGGTGATTCCCACTAAACCCCATGAGAAGGAAGTTTCCCTTATGGGTCACCCAGAAGTTTCTGGAAAGTTGCACTGTTGCTTTACCTACTATGTTACCTTTGATTTGTTATATTCTTTTCTTTTTTTTCTTTTCTTTTCCCGCAAATGGAGCACTACAACAACCTACCCAGCATCCAGCTCTTCGCAACACAATATCATCATCCATCTGAAAATACCTAGCACAAAGTTACCAGGATACAGGCCTTACCAGGATCGCAGTGAGTACTTACACCATAAGAAAGTATACGCATGTACTGCACCCTTCACCAGAGGAGTCGTTCAGATACCTCGAATCGGAACGCAAACCACAACCATCATACATAACAAACCAACCTAATGGCCATCCAATTTTTATCTATTAATACCAAAGGGCTTAACCACCCAGCAAAGAGAAATTCCCTATGGAAAGAAGCATTACTAAATAAATCCGATATATTATGTGCACAAGAAACACATTTTAGTAGTACAGCTGCCCCACTATGTCAACATAAGAACTTTCCACACATTTTTTTTGCAAATGCCGACTCGAAATCCAAAGGTGTAATGACTGCTATAAGAGACACCGTCGCATTTACTCTTCATACGAAATATATAGATCCACAGGGGCGCTACTTGGCGTTAGTGTGCGATATCAATCAAGTAACCTACACCATTGTAAACGTTTACGCCCCAAACAAACATCAGGTTCGCTTTTTTCACAAGCTTATCCACAAGATTGATTCCCTGAGAAAAGGTTCTTTAATATTGTGTGGGGACTTCAACATAATACCTGACCCATCTATAGATACAACAAGAACAGCGAAGCGAGCAATGGCATCTCTGCAAGAATTTATACACAAGGAGAACTTATATGATGTATGGCGGTGTCTCCATGCGGGAGAAAGGGACTTCACTTTTTTCTCCGCCCCACACCACACATACACCAGGATCGATCTCTTTTTGGTAGACCAGCATACCCTGATCAAGGCAGCTTCTTCAACCATCAACAACATCACGTGGTCAGATCACGCCTCAATCACCCTATCCATCAAAGATGCTTCCTTGGTCAATACCACTCCAGTATGGAGAGCCAACTCTTTCCTTATGCAACAACCAGAATCAAAAAAAAATCATTGAAGAACACTTGTTAGAATTTTTTCATATTAATGAGTCTTCTGTACAGAGTCCCTTTACTCTTTGGAATGCCCATAAGGCGTTCATCAGAGGAATATTTATTAAGTTGGGGGCCAGGGCGAGGAGGCAGCGGCAAAAGAAACTACAGGATATCACAGATGAAATATTCAGTATAGAATCTAAAAATAAACAACAATTCTCCCCTACACTATCTAAAAGATTAAACCAGCTCAGATATGACCTCAGACTCCTTTTACTAGAGGAATTTGAAAAAAACACGAAACGACTTAAAATGAACTATTATGCACACGGCAACAGGGCAGGAAAACTCTTAGCACAACAAATTAAAGGCCATAGAAGTAAAACTAAAATTCCATATATATTACACCACACGAATAAAACTAAACTACAACATCCACAAGATATAGCGGACGCCTTTAGTACTTACTATGGCGCATTGTATAACCTGAAAGACGATACAGCTACACCTCAACCAACAACAGCAATGATCACTGACTTCTTAGAACACATCAAATTACCAACACTTTCTCCACAAGAAACTGAGTATTTAAGCACACCATTCACTACTGACGAAATTCACAAAACTATAGAATCACTCCCAACTAATAAATCCCCGGGTCCAGACGGCTTTATAGGGGAATATTATCAAACATTTAAAAATTTACTCTCCCCACATTTGAACAAAGTTTTCAATGCAGCGGCTGCCTCCTCCGCCTTCCCATCTGAAATGCTAACCGCACTAATAGTGACATTGCCCAAGCCAGGGAAAAACCCGGACGCTCCAGCAAACTTCCGGCCTATATCACTATTAAATACTGATTTAAAAATTTACGCTAAAATTATAGCTAACCGACTCATAGACATCCTACCTCACTTAATACACTCGGATCAGACCGGGTTCACTAAGGGACGTCAGACTTCTGACGCTACCAGGAGACTAACAAATATTATCCATATTGCTGCGTCCCAGCAAAGGCCTTCTCTGCTCCTAGCATTGGACGCAGAGAAGGCCTTTGACAGAGTACATTGGGGCTACTTGGAGTTGGTTCTGGGGAGATTTGGGTTCTCTGGGCCTATCTTAAAGGCAATCATGGCATTGTACTCAAAACCCTCAGCCCGCGTGTATACATCGGGAGTACTCTCCAAACCGTTCAACATAACTAACGGTACCCGCCAGGGATGTCCCCTCTCTCCACTAACTTTTAATTTAATTTTAGAACCCTTAGCAACGTACATCAGGCAACACCAGTCCATAACAGGCTTCCTGACCCATAAATCGGAACATGTCATTAGCTTATTTGCTGATGACATTATTTTAATGCTCACAAACCCAACAATCTCCCTGGCTTCGGTATATGAGACACTACAAGTGTTTTCTAGGATTTCATACTATAAGGTTAATGAGAATAAATCTTATATACTAGGTATTGGTATAGAACCACAAGTGGAAAAGGTTCTCGGTTCACGGTTTCCATACTCATGGTGTAAAGAAGGGGTGAAATATTTAGGAATCACCCTAACAGCATCGCCGGACCATCTCTTTAGAGCTAACTATATCCCCTTTCTTGAATCCTTACCGGCAAAACTGCAAAAATTAGCCAAAACAGAACTCCTATGGTCAGGACGCTTGGCCGCTTTTACAATGGTAATTCTACCCCAAATAATATATCTATTTAGATCACTTCCTATCCCTGTCCCTAACTCCTACTTTTACAAACTCCAATCTATGCTTAATAGGTTTCTATGGAAAGGGAAAAAAGCAAGATGGGCATTTAAAAATTCAGTAACGTCCAGGAAAGTTGGGGGTGTGGGAAACATAGTAATCAAGGACTATTACCTCGCGTCCATACTAGCCCAATTAAGAACATGGTTCCCAGAATCACCCAACACTAGATGGCAGGAGTTGGAAGAGGATCAAATTCCCAACAAAAATCTATACAATTTCCTAATGATCCACCCATTTAATTCATCTCAAGCTCAGACTTTAGCCCCATCAATGATAGCATCACTCAGAGCATGGAACATACTGGTAAAAAATCAATCATATACCCCTCCTGTATCCTTAATAAAGATACCTGTCACCAGCTTATCAGAGCTCATCCCAGACCTTAGCATAAAACATTGGGCAAAACTAGGTATTGTAAACCTAGAAGATCTTAGAATAGGGCCCAGGATGAAAACTTTTAGAGCTTTACAAATAGAATATAAATTAGAGAATTCTGAATATTACAGATATATACAGATTTACCATTTTATGAGAACCAACCCCCCTCTCTCAGTGCAACTCCCCTGGAGAATAGTGTTATACCTTACAAAACAAAACACCAATATCAAAGGAATATCACTATTTTACAATACTTTAAACAACAAGCTAACATTCGTCAAACACTCCTATATTGATGCTTGGGAGCGAGAATTAACACAATGTTTCACACCAGAACAATGGCAAAAGGCACTCCAGGCTACATATAACACTTCTAGGTGCGTCAACTTATGGGAATTAACACAAAAGATAACTATGCGTTGGTATTTAACACCGTACAGGATCTCCAAGTTTGACCACAATACTTCCCCATTATGTTGGAGAAACTGCAATCGTATAGGTACTCTATACCATATACTTTGGGAATGTCCAAAAATTCATCCATTATGGGGAAAGGTATTTGACATGCTCACAAAAATAACGAATCAGAAAATTCATGCTACACCAGAACTTGCTATTCTATCTATAGATATTGACCTATTCCCTAAAACATATAGGAAAATAATCTCTCATGTCTTACTAAGCACTAGATTAACGATAACTAGACATTGGAAGTCACAAGAAACCCCCAAACTAACAGAAATAATTCTAACCACTAACACGCACATCACATATGAAAAAATGTACGCATCATCCCAAGGTAAATTCCCGGTATCAGACAAACAATGGAAACCGTGGACCGTGTGGTACAAACCTAAACTGGTATAGAAGCTACAAATGAAACTGATATATATACACTCACTGGATGAGCTTAAGTACAAACCTCACAAATTAGAATGCTCCACTCCTTTTTTTATTTGGTACAATTTGTTTTTGTTCTTATTTATTTAATTTATTTTATCCTTAATCTGCTGTTTCTGTTCAGATCCACTTAACAACCATTACAACTGGTTCCAAATTATTACAGAACATGTGAAATCTGTACGGATTATAGATCCTTTTATTTGGTTGATTTAAAATGATGGGGACTTCTCCTCCCAGGGCACAGCAGGTACCCAATAGGGGTGTCGGGAGGAGGGGTATTCCCTAAAATATTTGTGCTTCTTTATACCAATAATAATTTAAGGATCTGGAAAAACCAGGAGTTCTTTATTTACTTCTATTTACTCACAGTTCATTTTAGAGTACAATGACACATGAAAACTTGTAATGCCTAGCAACATAACTATCTAGTGAATACTTTGGAAATGTCAAAAGTGTAGAACATTGTCTTCTATTGTAAGCACTATTGTTTGTACTTTCCCTTTTTCTTTTCTGTTTTATGATTAAAATCAATAAAAAACTATTGAAATAAAAAAAAGTGTACATCTGATGTTGCACTCAGTGTTCCAGCGATTGGTCCAGGAACAGAAGGCCCCAACAGAAGCAGTGGGAAAATTGTGGAAGTTGGACAAAACGTAAAAGGTCTTGCAGCGAGGTGAAGTAGCATGTCTGCGGGCTTCAGTAAAACTGAACTGGGACCAACCTGGTCCTTATGTTATCCTTGAAGGTGACCCACAGAAGACAGATTTGTGTTTGGAACCGATTGACTTTATCCAATCATGGCTCAATCCCGCCCCACAGTATAAAAGTATTCTTTCAATGGCAGCCATTTTCAGTGTGATTTTGGCGTGGAGAGAGAGAGAACAGGGCCCCTCTGTTCAGGTTTAATTAGTTAGTTAGTTCGCTATACTGTGCTATTTTGCTTCAGTTGTCAGTGTAGAATATTAGTTTAGTGTCAGTCTAGGGATAGCGTGAGTGTAGTGAGGAGGACCATCATTCAGCTTTGCATAGTGAGCAGCTAGAGTAGGGACAGCTCAGATAGTTTCACTGTAGTGTAGTGAGACTGTGTCAGTAATTTACATTAGTATATAGCTAGAGTAGGGACAGTTCAGAGAGCAGTGTAGTGATGGTTGAACACCGTCTATTTGATTGCGTTACTGCCAGTTTAACACCATATAGTTTTGCGTGTGTTACTGCCAGTTTAACGCCATATAGTTTTGTGCGTTACTGCCAGTTTAACGCCATTTACTTATGTGTGCATTACTGTCATTTTAACGCCATATAGTTCTGTGTTCGTTACTGCCAGTTTAACGCCATTTACTTCTGTGTGCGTTTCTGCCAGTTTAACGTCATATCATTTTGTGTGCATTACTGCCAGTTTAACGCCATTTACTTTTGTGTGCGTTTCTGCCAGTTTAACACCATTTACTTCTGTGTGCGTTAATGCCAGTTTAATGCATTTACTTCTGTGTGTGTTACTGCCAGTTTAACACCGTATAGTTTTGCGTGCATTACTGCCAGTTTAATGCCATATAGTTTTGCGTGCATTACTGCTAGTTTAACGCCATTTACTTCTGTGTGCGTTACTGCCAGTTTAACGCCATATCGTTTTGTGTGCGTTACTGCCAGTTTAACGCCATATAGTTTTGCGCATGTTACTGCCAGTTCAGCGCCATATAGTTCTGTGTGCGTTACTGCCAGTTTATCACCATATAGTTTTGCGTGCGTTACTGCCAGTTTAAGGCCATATAGTTCTGTGTGTGTGTTACTGCCAGTTTAACGCCATATAGTTCTGTGTGTGTTATTGCCAGTTTAACGCCATATAGTTCTGTGTGCATTACTGCCAGTTTAATGCTATTTTCTTCTGTGTGCGTTACTGCCAGTTTAATGCCTTATCATTTTGTGTGTGTTACTGCTAGTTTAACGCCATATAGTTTTGTGCATTACTGCCAGTTTAACACCATTTACTTTCTTGTGCGTTACTGCCAGTTTAACGCCATATCGTTTTGTGTGCATTACTGCCAGCATAATGCCATATATTTCTGTGTGCTATACTGCCAGTTAACGCAAAAACCTGTTGTTTTGAGTTACCCTTAGTTTGTGGCCTCCTTTAAAAGGGTATTTGACGTTCCCCGCACACTCCACTTCTGCTGCCAAGTGCCTTATGTCCATCAAACAGAGTACGAGAACTGTTGCCAATTACACCATTGAATTCCGTACTCTGGCAGCAGAGGTTGCTTGGAACAATGAGGCCCTCATGGCTGCTTTTTCTCATGGTCTTTCGGATACCATCAAGGATGAGATAGCAGCACGAGATATACCCACTGAGCTGGAGAAGTTGATCACGTTTGCCATCCTCATTGACTCCAGACTCAGAGAAAGACTCTCTTTTAAGGAGCGCTTGCGGAAGCCTCCTGTACGTTTGTCTCCGAGCTTTGCAGTCCCACCCATGCCTCCCTCACCTCCCATGCCTCCTGGTACCGAGTTGGTCAGTGAGGGTGAACCCATGCATTTGGGTTTCACGCGTCTCTCTGCAGATGAGAGAGCCTTTAGGAGGAGGGAGAGATTGTGCCTGTATTGTGGCCAGGCAGGTCACTTTTTGAAGTCTTGTCCTACCCGTCCAGGGAACGCCCGAACCTTGAGGTCCTGCCACAGACAGACCTTAGGTGGCGTTTTTTTGTCCCCAGTTATCCAGAAGGATAAGCCTCTGGTTTCAGTCACCCTTTCTTGGGCTGAGTCGTCCATCGAGATACAAGCTCTAATCAACTCTGGGGCTGCAGGCCTGTTCATTGATGTTGCCTTTGTATCGAAGCACTTGATTGCGCTGCAGCTGCGTGACACTCCACTTGCTATTGAAGCTCTTGACGGGAGACCTCTACAGCCTGCCCATGTGACTCATGAGACTGTTCCATTGTCCATGGCTGTAGGGGCTCTTCGCCATGAGATAATCTAATTCCAAGTTATTTCCTCACCTTAGTTTCCGCTGGTTATTGGTTATCCTTGGTTACAGAGGTACAACCCCTCTTTTGATTGGCTCCATGTTGAGGTTCTCTCCTGGTCACCACAATGCAGTAAGACATGCTTCCAGAAGGTAGCCAAGGTCTTGTGCACCTCTTTACTCTCCTCCCTGCCGGAGCAGTACCGCGATTTTAGTGATGTCTTTGACAAAGGTCAAACCGGTCGTATGATTGCACAATTGACCTTCAACCTGGTGCCATACCCCCTCGTGGCCGGGTTTACCCTTTGCCGGTCTTGGAGGATAAGGCCATGGAGGAGTATTCATCTCGAGGTTTCATCCACAAATCCTTGTCTCCTGCTGGTGCTGGTTTCTTCTTTGTGAAGAAGAGTGGTGAACTAAGACCTTGTATTGATTATAGGGGTCTCAATCATTTCACGATTAAGAATGCCTATCCAATTTAGTTGATTACGGAGTTATTTGACCGCCTCAAGGGAGCAACGGTTTTCACGAAGCTTGATTTGAGAGGGGAATACAATCTGGTGAGGATTAAAGAGGGCGACAAGTGGAAAACTGCATTTAATACCAGAACAGGCCATTATGAGTACCTCGTAATGCCTTTTGGTCTTTGTAACGCCCCGGCAGTTTTCCAGGAATTTATTAACGATGTCCTCCGAGATTTGTTGCAGTTATTTGTGGTATGGTTTATCTCAATGATATCCTCATATTTTCCAAGTCCCTGGAGAGTCACCACAGAGATGTCTGTCGTGTGCTTCAGAAAAAAAGAGAGAACAATCTCTATTGTAAATTGGAGAAGTGCGAATTCCATCGTGAACAGGTTAAATTCCAGGGTTATGTCATTTCCACTGCTGGACTGGGCTTTGCCAACTATTAATTTGAAGTTTATTCATAAATTCTCGTCTCTGGTAAAGCCCCTGACTGATATGACCAGAAAGGACGGTAACCCACAGAGTTAGTCTCTGGAGTCCATTAAGGCCTTTGAGAGTTGGTGCCTTGAGGTTGATGCTTCGGAGACTG